>NC_088792.1:200417124-200732624 GCF_011386835.1 Chrysemys picta bellii
GCTTCAATATTTTTTAATTAAACCAAGGTAAATTAGAAGCACAAAATTATGATTAATAAAAATTCAGAGACTACAATGGGGCAAAAACATCTGACTGGCTCCACATTTCAAAAAGGAATATTTCTAGTGAGACTGAAGAAAGACTCCCTTTCAACCGATGGACATTCTCAACCAACTGCATTAAATCCTCTGTTGCTTTGGGAACTTCTGAATGATTTTTGTTTCTGTTTTATTGGTGGGGGGTTTATTAGTTTGCCATTTATCGCAGGGACTGCAGAAATTCTATGTTTACTCTGGGTTTGCTTTGATATCATTTAAATAGATTATCCCCCTATCCCACCCCCCACTTTTAAGTTTCAGGGCTGATCTGTCTGAGAGACTCTCTTTTTGTCATGCACTATGGGTGTTTACAATATTACGCAGCAAGTCTGGCAGACAACCAGAACGAGAACCCTGATCTCAGTTCAGTATTGTACTTTCTCATGGCTTATCGTCACTATCCTTGGATGCAGGATCGGCGCAACCCATTAGGCATCCTAGGCGGTCGCCTAGGGCGCTAACATTTGGGGGGCGGCGACCGCGGTGGCCAGATCTTCGGCCGCTTGGTCATCGTCGGTATTTCGGGGGCGGGACCTTCCGCCGCCTCTGTCAGGGGCAGTATTTTGGGGGCGGGACCTTCCGCCACCTAGGACGGCAAAAAAGCTGGCGGCGCTCCTGCTTGGATGCCAGTGAAAGTTTGGTTCATCGGGTATAACCAACGTTAAGGCTGTTCCCTTCAATGCACATGACATGAGGGCACTGGGATGGACTTGCCTCCATTAGCAAAGAGCGTGGGAGAGAGAAATAGGAGTCTAAATTAGGAGAAGGAACCCAAGCAAAAAGGCCTAAGGCTGGAAACTCCACCATTACCCCAAAGTCTAGAGCAATGTTTCCAGTAGAATATATTTTGAAAATGTTATATTACCATGCTTACAGTAGACAGGCATATCATACATACAGACAATAGTGACCGCTGAGAAGTCAAAGCCCTCCTTTCTTTCTGAAATTAAGGCTACGTCTACACTGTGCACCTTACAACGGCGTGGCTGTGCCGCTGCAGCTGCGCCATTGCATGGTGCGCTGTGTGGCCGCTCTTTGACACCAGGAGAGAGCTCTCCCGGTGACAAAATAAAACCACCCCAATGAGCGGCAGTAGCTTCGGTGCCGGGAAGCCGCTGAAGCGCTGTCCATACCGGCACTTTTCGTCATTAAAACTTTGGTCATTCAGGGGTGTGTTTTTCACACCCCTGAACGACAAAAGTTTTAACAACGGAAGTGCCGTTTAGAGATGGCCTAAGATTACTATTCCTTCCTCCCACCCAAACTGTGCAGCCACACTTTTTGCAGATGAAATTTTTCTGAGTGTAGTTTTTAATTTTGACCCTAGGTGGCAGTAATAGGTTGGAGTTAGAGCCTCAGTTTTAGGAGACTGGTTTTAGGAATAGCCAACACACACTAGTTTTCTCCACAATCTATTTCTTCTTTGGAGGCACAGACTGTCATATTTCTTAATGATCGCCAACACTTCCCCTTTAGAACATAAGCAAAGCAAAATTGTTGTATGCCCCAATAGAACAAGCAAACATTACAGCAAGATTTCTCTCTCCCTTAGAAATCCTATTTCCTAAGTGAAAGCACAGTGATGGTGTTCTGCACAAGGCTGTGCAATGACAAAGAGACAGGGTACTGGGATGGTAAGGGGAAAATTAATCAGGGAAAGAACTGCATTTATACTTGTCTTCTGACTAGCTATAGCTAGCAGAAATAATGACTATGAATACACTTAAAGCTTTTACATCCTTGGACTTCACTTAGGGTGACCAGACGTCCCGATTTTATCGGGACCGTCCCGATATTTCCTTGTTTGTCCCGCGTCCCGACCGACGTGCGGTCGGGACAACCGGACAAACAAGGAAATGCCTCGAGCCCGGAAGTGCTCGCGCCCCCCCCCCCTGCCCCGACTCCGCCCCCTCCTCCCCTGATTGGCTCCCTCCCCGAATCCCCGCCTCTTCCCCGGGCTCACCATTCCCCCTCCCTCCACAAGTGCTGGAGGGAGGCCCGGGAGACTCAGAGGCAGCGCGGGGCCGGGGTGAGTAACAGTCCGGCCTGGCCCAGTGCAGGCAGGACTCGGGTGGTTGGGAGAGGAGGGGGGCGACCCGCGGGGCCAGGCGACGGGGGAGGAAGCGGCCATGGCGCTCGGCGGCTCTGGCGCCCCCGAACCCCCCCGAGCCGGGGCCTGCAGCAGCGCGTACGCTGGGCCCAGCCCCTGGCTAGGCACGTCTGGGCTGCCCAGCTAGTGCTATCGCGCGGTGGCCCCGGGGCGGAGGCATCGGCAGCCCAGCCCCGTTCGTTCCCCTGCGGGACGGGGGGGCTGGGGCCTGCTGCCCCCACTCCGGGGCCGCCGCGCGATAGCACTAGCTGGGCAGCAGCCCAGACGCTGGCCAGGGGCTGGGCCCAGCGTGCGCGCTGCTGGGTCCCCGCAGCAGGCCCCGGCTCGGGGGGTTCAGGGGCGCCAGAGCCGCAGCCGCGGAGCGCCATGGCCGCTTCCTCCCCCGCGGCAGTGGGAGCTGCGGCAGCGGCTGCTCCCGAGTCCCGCTGCCCGGGGGGACAACAACAGCCGCCGCCTGGCCCCGCGGGTCGCCCCCCTCCTCGCCCTACCTCCCAACTGAGTCCTGCCTGCACTGGGCCAGGCCGGACTCTTACTCACCCCGGCCCCGCGCTTCCCCTGAGTCTCCCGGGCCTCCCTCCAGCACTTGCGGAGGAAGTTGTTTTTTTTTTTTTTTTTTTTGGCCCCCCCCCCCCGCCACGCCCCCCCCACGTCACACCCCCCCCCCCGCGTCCCGATATTTGTCTTTGGTGATCTGGTCACCCTAACTTCACTGTACATTATTGTACAAGCATTCGCTAACCTTCAAGTCGTTCCTTAAGGTGAGTGAATATTATTATCCTCACTTTGCATTTGAAGACTAAGAAATGACTTCCTCAAGGCCTCTCATTGAATCAGTGGCAGATTAGAATCCAGGAGTTCCTTGCTGCTTGTCCCTGGACTATACTGCCCCCATTAAAGGAGATGCGGTGCCTTTATTAGGTAGGCGTCAAACAATAATGGCCAGAACACTCCAATAAATGAGTAACTTTTGAAACAAAATGTTGTGGTTTTATGTTTACTCGTATCACAAAATCACCAAACAATTTCTCATAACTGGCTAACTCTGCTTAGCAACTCATGAGCTAGAGGCCTCTTTCGGACATTGGGACCGGAAGAGGTGGCATACAAGACCCAATTCCTCCCACCTTATGGATGAGGGAGAAAGGAAACTCAGCCCAATTCAAATTAGAGTCCCTTCTTGGAGTACATCTTGAGGAGAAGCATAGATGAGCCAATCCCCCTGCACTCCAGCAGCAATCAGAGAGCGAAGGCAATACATGTCCAATCCCCTCCTGACAACTTTGGGATACTGCAAACTGCAATGCCAACCCTGCACACTAGAGTTAATAAAGAGGGCAATGAGGGTGAACTACATTGCTATGCTCTGGTGATAAAGTTATACCGTTGGCACTTATTTCTTGTGGCTGTTATCTGGGAACTTATTCCCATCGGGTTTCTGAAGTTAAAATAATGGAAAGAAAAATAGGTAATGCTGGGCTGCCAGCAGTGGATAGAACTAGTAATGCTAATGCAATAAAAAAAGGAAATACAATTTAAAGGGGATCATTCGAAGCCAAAGTTTGACATCGCCAAGCCAATCCCTGGAGTTTTCATATTATTTAACAGTTTCTGTTGTTGTTGTCATCATCGTTCCATGCAGGCCAGGTCTGCTGTTTGTTGCTTTTCTCCTGAATTGGCTGTTCCAGCTAAATTCAGGAAGAGCACAGTACTTTCACAATTGCTTTCCTGGAACAGTATCTCAGAGTACCAGATAGGCATTATCAATATACATACTAATGAAAGCTGACTGGCTCTAACAGCTCTGCCTCTCACAGAGATTGGAAGCAGGGATGCTGGGGCCAATCATTTGCCAGTGTCTTGCATGACACATTTTTTGCTGCCAGGAGTGGGCCTGGGGCAGTGAAAGTGTTCAGAACTCTTTCAATGTCCATTTTAGATCAGTGGTGCAGAGAAAGAGAGAGAGAGAGAGAGAAATCAACATTGGAATGTCTGAAGTTTGCAAAATGTCCTCTCACATGTCGTTTTCAAAATCAACTTTTTCTCCATGTCCCCACTGACAATGCTGCTTATTCCACTATGGGTTAACCACCAGAGGGGAACATTTATATTTAGTTCCTGGCCTTGTAGATAGGAGAGTAGGGTTGCCACCCTGAGCCAGTGTCTCTGGTTACATTCTCATGGAATCATTTTGATTTACCAAGAAGGCTGAAATTTCAATTCTCACAGGACATCAACCCACAATTCTCTGTTCCATAATTTAGATCCAAAAAGATGTCAGCTGCACCGTAGGCTGGTGTACCCCTAAAAGGCCACCATACAGCTGTGTTCTGAGAACTCCCGTACTGCTGATAGAAGCAGTCAGCAGCACATGAGATGTTACAGAGTATGAAGTTGGCTGATGGCACTCTGCTAGCAAACAGCATTGGGCCTGCTCCTGGCTGTGTGAGCACTAATTTCCTTCCCACAGGATGGTACATACTATATAACATTTGCCTTCCCTCTCACCTTTGATTTTGTATCCAAGCACTGCTTATCCCACTATTGGTTGACCAGCAGGGGGAAACATTTAATATTTTGTTAATCATAATGTCTGTACAATTAAGTACTACCTTGCCATTTTAGGTCACCTTTACAATACAAATCCAACCATGTCAGGGAGCCCATTTACAACATGGCTGTCCCTTAACACAGTATAACCCTGCATTGGTGAGACCTAACTCTGTCCCTAAAATCATATGCAAGTTTGGGTTATTTCCATTATGATTTGAAGTCATGGTTAGGTTCCATCTACACTGAAGAATAGTGTTTTTAAGCCACCCTGGCAGATAGCAGGATTGGTTATGCAGTAGAACCTTAAACATCTGCCTGAAGCAAAACTGCTATGGAAAAATCATGTATCTGTGGGTCTGATTTAGACACATGTGATGTTTTCAGCACATTAAATCAAGACAATTTAAACATTAAGGAGAGTAGAGGAAAGGCTGGAGAAGAATAAGACAAAAGAAAAGAAAGCAGAGAATTGATGGGTACACAGGAAAGTGCATTTCAACCTGAACACTGAGACAGTCAGTTATCAGCACTTTTTTTTAAAGAGCCACTGACATTTTCCAGGACTAGTCCCTTTTTGTCCTTTGAAAAGCTGGGATGTCAGTTTTGACAACACTTGTGATCTTATTGCAAATCTTGTGATATTTGGTGTTATTTTTAATGCCCAACTGCATGAATCAAGAGATTGTACGAGAATTCCAATTAAAAAAAATAAGTAAGTTTCTGGCCCTCAAGTTTGCAAAGGAAATCTTGAAAACGTGAAGCAAGTGCATTCTCTCTGTAAAGACTTCAAAATCAGAAGGCAAACAAAAATAACGCAAAATGTATTTTTTAAAAAAAGATCCAATGACTTTTAAGCCAATCTCGTGATTTTTAAACAACTTGAGGCTGGCAATAATAGAAGGAAGAGTTTTAATCTATTAATTTCAATTGTGGGTTTTTTGGTTTTTTTTTTGGAAAGACCTGAATAAAAAACATGAGCTATCTGGGTTTCTAGTCTTTGTGGCATCAGAAACCTGTGTGATCTTGCTACAGTTCAGACATTAGCAGCACCAGGACTGGTTGTGATAAAAGGAGCAAATCTAAGACTTATGCAAATATGAACTCATATGAAAATACCATCAGAGCTGTCCAGTGTATAGAATTCAAATTAAAACAAAAGGGGCTATGATTCTGCCCGCAGTTACATCTGTGCAATCTCAATGAAGTTAATAGGGTTGCCTGGATGTAAGGAAGCAACATCAGAAATTGGACGAAGTTCATTGAAACAGAGAAATGATCAACTGCATAATTTTATTTTTAAAAATAATTCTTCTGTGACAATACTGAACTGACACTCCTTTTAGTTACTGTTGCTCAGAAACAGCAAAGGGCTGAGCCAGAGTGATGTGCACCTTCTTTAGCAATTAGTAGTCAGTAAGTATTCTCTAAATCCGTTCTCAGTCTGCGCACCTTAATCATTGCTCCCATGACAGAGAACCCAGTTATCATCCTCAATTAAAAGAGAACAAGACCTGAAAAATACTTAAAGGGACACTGCCAGGTTGAAAACCTATATACAGAATTAAAAAAAAAAATTGTGACTTCTGTTACTTTTCATCATTGAAGCTGTTTGTTTACCTTATGCATTTCACTCAGTTTAGACAATGAAAACAAACTACTCATTTTCAGTGTTGGTTCACTCAATAGTGCATTTTCTGGTTTTCATGAACTGGCACAATCCTTCACTGCCTGGACTGTGAACATTGCAGGGGAATGTTTATTGTTTTTAACATAACTGTTTCTATTGGAAATCTTTCCAGTTTTATAGACTTGTGCCTAAGGATACGTCTACACTGCAATGTAAGCCCAGGGTTAGTAGAACTCAAGTTAGCAGACCCTGGGTTTGTTAACCTAGTGCTAGAGCATCTACATTCATTTGCAACCCCAAGTCAGGAACTGAAACTCTGGATCCCAACCTGGGGCTCCAGCATTTACACTGCATTATGTGGACCTGTATCCAACCATCCATATCCCAGATTTCCTAGTGCCCTTCCAAAACATGGCTGCTCTAGCCCTTTGTTTGTGGTGCAGTGTGGAAAACTTGACTGTCCAGAGAACAAAGGAAGTCGGCCCACGGGATTGTGGGATACTTTTGGCGGATTCCTACAGCATGAAGCCAGTGGGGCTGTGTCTACACTGCAAAGCAACAGGGCTTGAAACCTGGGTCCCAGCTTGACTCAGACCCTCCACCGCCGTGGGGTTCTTGGACTTTGGGGCCGAGATCTGGGTTAGCGCGATTTGTGTGTAAACGGAAGGGGGTTTAGGCTTGAGCCTCAATTTGGATCCCGGGCTTAGATTGCAATGTAGACATACCCCAAGTGTTTGCAGGATCAAACTTGGATCTGAGCCAAAGCCCACTGAAGTCAATGGGAGTGTTTCTGTTGTCTCAGTGAGCTTTGGATCAGGCCTTAGTTAGGGACCATCCAAGTAGCAACACCTGTTGGGCCCTACAAAAATAGCAAAATCATTTGAAGTAAAGTTCTTGGCCTGAATAGAAACCCAAATGAACAATGATGGCAACCCCATCCCAGAAAGTTTCTTGACTCTTTCCAGCCACTGGCCTGGGATTGTCATTATTTAAAAGGGTATCATCAATCAGAAATTTAGTTATTATTTTAAAAATGAGTTAAAAATGGTTTCAGGCATGATACCTGCTCTTCTCTCCCCAGTGCCAAATTACATTTTCTTATTTACAAAAATATGTTTTTCTCTCCATAGTTCCTATGACCAAGGCCCACCCAAACAACAGGGGATATTGACTATAAACGGGAAATCTTGAAATGGACTGTTGTACACATTTGACACCACTCGGCATTAAAAAAAGGGGGAAAGAAAAAATATTTCTTAACCTCCTCTAGTTATTTCAGCACTTGTAGCAATTGTAGGTAAACAATCACACTTCTGTCTGAAAAAGTTTAAGTTCACGGTGTTCATTTAAGAAAAATCCTCAAATTAGTTTAAATGATTTCTCCAGCCAGTAAGAAGTATGTGAGGGCAAAGTTTTAAGAGCTCTGATTTTGTTTTAACCCATTTAGAATACAATATTCCGGAGGTACCTTGTGAGAGGGAACATGTCTACAGCATGTACTCTCAATAAGACAGTTTCTCTCCTCCTTCTCTTAGGTGCAAGAACAAATAGATCCCCCAGATACCACCAGAATGTAGATGGTCTGCAAAGAAGAACTCCAGGGACAATAAGCTTACCATATTTCAGGACTACGTTGTCTTCTCATGACACTAACATCATAATGTGTGTGTTGGAAGGGAATATATTTTGAGTGCTTATAGCATCTGTTTGCCTAGGCTATAGGATATAAAATAGCCCCCTCAGAACCAAAAACATCTGCAAAAAAACAAAGAATGCAATTTGTCCTACCAAAGAAGCATTTACTAGGGCCTTACTACATTGTTTTAAAATGATACCATGAGTGAGAGGACCAGGTGGAACAGTGGATCAATGCTGACTTAGGTCACCCATTTGATAATGTCAGGCTTAGTCCCCATTCACCTACCAATACAAAATCACTCCACATGTTGACAGTGTCTCTCTCTGCTCAGAAGAGGCCCATCACCAGAGCAGCAGGGGCTGGTACTGGTGGGGAGTGAGAATGCTGTCACTGAGTCTAACCCTAACTAGTGTAATTCATCCATCATTTCCATAAGTTCTAACTTCACTCAAAAACATAAAACTGGGACTTTATGCAAATTCTTTCCCTTTGGATCAACTGTATAACCATGTTACAAACAGATGTAAAAAGAAGCAAGTTATTGGGTGGCTCAGTCAGTTGGAAAGGGGATACACCTCTAGCCACTGGTTTGAAACCAGCCCAATGCAATAGTGGTTGAAAGTCATCATCATCTGATGGACATTGGATGTTCAATGGCATATGAAATAAGGTTGTGTTTTCAACCCAGTTCCTGAGGGGGTATGCTGTCTTTATCACAAAAACTATCATCATAAATGGCATTCTTACTGCCAACCTGAGCTCAAAGAGTAAGAGCTCAATGGGCACAGGTAGCAAGCTCTCCTTTCACCACTAGAGGTGCTCTAGAAGACAGAAGAGAGACATGGGGTTACATGCAGGACCTTTGGTCTAAGTGTCAAACTCCTGGCATAAAATTCTAGCCCCATTGAAGTCAATGGGAGTTTTGCCATTGCCTTTAATAGACACTGGAAACATGAGGGGCATTAGTAGGGACTGCCTGCCTGCAACATCTCAGGACCCTCGATGCCACAGCTGCATGTGCTGCAACTCTGAAAATGACATTAAACTGAATGAGGGAGAGACCAGAGGAACCACAAAAAGGCAATTACTCAGTTATTGGGCCCCATCAATGTCGGGACTTTCCTCAATTGGGGGATATATCATTTTCCTGATTTAAGACATTTGTTTGATGCCTTTCCCCCCTTCAGATGGCAGAGACAAGCCTGGGAGTGGAAAGGAATTAACTGAGAGAAAAATGTCAGGCTTTTCACATTCTCCCCAGTAGCTGGTAAGGAGCTAACGCTACTGCATCTATTCTAAGGATAAACAGGAAATGACAAATCTTCCCAGGTCATCACTGCAACACCTTCCGTAAGGTGAAAATTCACTAAAAACTTGCAGTAGAAGCAGTAATCAGGGCTTTCACATTCTGACACCACCAGACAAATATGAAGCATGAAAAAGCTGCTATATAAAACACAGCAGTGCTTAAAAACAGTTGTGCAGTGAAACTCTAAAATCGGGCACTTGATTTTTTTCATTAATACACACAGTGGCAAAAAACTAACTCACTAACAGAGAAAATAATACAACTGATGCCAGAAGTTTTTCGCATGGCTGCCTATAAGCAGAACTTCATGTATTTTTAAGCTCTGAAAGAGACCAGCATGAATGAGGAGGAGGCGAATGGGATGAAGGAGGTTGGACTTACCGGCTGCAAAGTTTCTTCCTGCCTCCTGTTTTGGCTCTGTCGGTTGATGAAAGAGCGTGTTGAGAGTTTGTAATGGTTCAACAGGCAGATGATCACTATCACCATAACAGTTATCACCACGATTATAATGATTATCTGAACAAACTCCAGTTCAGCTGAAACAATGAAAGGGAGAAAAACCATCAGCCTGGACACAGAACATTCATTTTCTGCAACAATATTCTGCAAACATTCAGTATCTCACAACAATTGTCTCAAGCTATTTATTGATGGCCATTTTAAAATGGATTAAAATATCAGTTTTGTCAAGAACTCTGCATCCTAACCAGAATGCAGAAAGCACATTTAAGCACTAACAGAGTTTAGGCCATTGGGTAGCTGCAAATCAAAGGTTAAGAGACTTCATGATGCAGCCTCCACAAAGGTAATTCTTCTAGAAGAAGACGCAGTCCTTTGGAAAATCTAGTGATCCCAGTGGGAAAAGCTATTTTATTAACACCCTACAGTGTGAGGACAATCCTGGGATCTCCAGCAGCATCAGAGCTGATACTGCAGAGAGAAGAATCAAGACTTTGTTTTCAGTATCTCAGCCATGCTAACAATTTGCAGCTGATAGAACATAATTGAAAGAGTTAAAGTCTATGGGGAAAGCCCAGTCTTTAACTCGATCTGCGAACTCATATGAAAACTACAAACTGCCTGGTCTTCAGTAAGATTTTACTTGAGTTACTGAGTTCTGGTACCCCAAACTAATGCAAAGTCCAACGTAGTTAAAAATGAAAGCCAGCACAGACACGATTGAGGAAATGATGCTATTTACAATGTAAACATTACAAAGTCTGCCATTTTGGCAAAAGACTAGCTCGTACCACCAAAAACTTGTTATTTAGAGGCAAAAACTTCCCCTACTTACACCCATGCAACCCCACTGGCTTTATTGAAGGAGCATGGGTGTGACTAAGGGAAGAATTTGCCCTTAGGAGTTATGCATTTGCTTACATTTCTATGGAAACAGTGCATCACTCACAAGGGATGCTCTAGTCTTCAAAGAGAATGTCTAGTCTATGGGAGCACATCTTTGGCTGCCACACAGGTAAAAAGGGAAACGGGCACTTCTGAAAAATGACACCACCTAATTAGATTCCTGAATATGGATTTAGAGACTAAATTTAGGCTTCCGATTTTAAAAATCTTGGCCAGGCAAAAAAGAAGCTAACAATGTTAAAAGGCAGAAATTTAAATGCACTGGGGGGGAAAAGAGGACTTTTTCCCTTTTATGTCTTTCTTTTCCAGGGTGATTTTTAAAAGTTGAGTGAAAGGAAGATTGCTATATGTATTCTTCAAAATGTCCTGTATTGCAAATGAAAGCAAACCAAGCTTTTTAGCTTCTAAAATCTCTTCCAAACAAAACCATCACAAACCTTCAAGAAATGCAAAAAGGCAAGCATACTACAAGGTTATCAGTGCTAGCATTTAGTAATACCTGCTATATCTGCCTGTGCTACAAGGTTTTGTTACTTGTCAGAAGTTATCAATGAACAAGAGCATACAAACAAAAGTCTAGCAGCTTAATTTCATTGCTAATCACAGTAGGTGTAACTGAAATTATTCCAAGATTAAAAGCTCCTTTAACAATGCAATTACATTTTTAATTTATTTTTTCTTTTCAGTTAAGTATAGACCATTCATTAAAAACACAATCAACTCCTACACACACTTTCATTCTTCAGTCTTTTATACCCTCTCATTACTCCTGCTAAGAACTCCACATACAACAATCAGTTTGTCAGTTTTTTCTCAGGTCATTGTACTGATAGCTAAAACATCTAAAAGCATGGAACAGAAATTACTTATGTGTTTTAGGATAAGGTCAATTTGCCTTAGGTCACAATTGCAGGTTACAAACTTGACACAGAAGACAGTTGCTATACTACAGAATATATAAAGGCTAGATATTTGAGCATCTCCACACCCACAACTTTTTTTTTTTTTGCCTATATAATACTTCATTACTGTGGAAACTGTGAGACTGTTGCTAAAGGGCAACATGCAAAACGAGTAATGTTGATTTAGAGACTTTCCTAGAATGTAGAGATCACTGGAATGACATGTTAGTTCTATATCTGCCAAGGGCTGAGTCTTCCAAATTTATCGGGGGCCCAGTATTTCTATGAAAGGGCAGTACCGTCTTTCTCTGAATAAATGTTTCAGGATCTGAATCATTTGAGAGACTTACAAACAAAAAAATACAATCAAAATATGGTCACATATAATAAAACCACAGTATATTCTATTACAGCATGTACACACAAACTCTTTCCATATTTGGCTTTATGATGCAAAAATGAAAAACAGAGCATAAGAAAACACTTCATTAGATTTTCAAGGGTAGCAATTTCTTTTCAAAGGGTGGGGCGGGAGATATTTAATCTTTTCCTGTACCCAATTTGTCCCCCTGCTAGTTATTAGAACAGAAGAAAAAGGACAATAGCACAAATAGTCTACATTTATTGACACAACTCAAGGCAATTAGTGCAGTTTCTGATGTATGCCAACATACAGTCACGTACCCCCACACACCTCACCCAGGCTCCCCAGTTAACGGCAAACGTGAGAGGCACCTCACCCTAACCACCACCACCCACATCCCCTAGTAAAGCTTTTCTTCAAAAATGGAGCATGGAAAAAATTATATCTACCCACCCACACACAGGCATAAAGGAGTAATACAGTTTTTCCAGGGGAATATTTTTTTTTTACTTCACAAATATGCAGCAAAAAAGGCAATTGTGTATTTATTGAAAACACCTTCCTAGGAGAATAAATTAAGAATAGAAGAGGGGATACATTAGCTTATTTGTATTCATGTGGGTAGAAATGCCTGGACCATTTTCCTAAAGAGATAGTTGTACAAACAACTGTGTGCATATATAATAGACTTCCTTCTATTTATACACCTCTGCTTATAAGAGTAGCTCTGATACAGCAATATTGTAACTTGGCAGATCAGATAGAAGTCAGAGATCAAGTTTACAATAATCTGATTCATGCAAATATATTAAATAAATATTTAAAAAATACAACCAAAAACTGGAGTACCTTTTTCCAATAACAGGTCTTTTAACTGAGCATCCTTCAACGCTGTACTGTTACGCTGTTCACTGGACATAATCGTGTCCTCTGGAAAAGGGATTCAAGCCTCTCTGTGAACCCCCCAGCACACACAGCATCACCAGTCAGCCTCAGGTAAGTTCCATGCAGTGAGGCAATATCCTCTTGAGGCTGCTCACCCGGAGTTGCACAGTTACAGCTAGCTTATTTTCTGTCTGTGTGTGACTCTCTCTCACTCCACTGTATATCAGCAGGGCCCAGCCCAGGTGCTAGACAAAAAGCTGCGCTCAGACCACAGACTGTGGCTACCAATTATCAACTGCCATCAGCAGAGAGCAACATGTAATGTAACAGGAACTTGGTGCTGTTGTGAAAATAGATAGTCTCTCCAAGGCCTCATATCTTCAGACCAGCTGAAACGGACTTTTACTCTTGTTTACTCAAAAATGTACATACATAGATTGCGTGTGTATTCATATATTATATATATTTACACACACACACACACACAAACACACACACACACACACACACACACAGAGACAAGAACTAGCATTTCAACGCTGACTAGTACAATCTTTTTGCTTCACACTAAACGTAAAACAAAAAAGGATTTTTTTAAAAAAATTAAAGAAAAAGAAAATCTGTAAAGCCCAACCAAATTGTTTCCCCCTTGATCCCTGTCAGAAGCTTTGTGCTATGTAAGCCTTGAGGGGAGGAAAATGGGAGGGAGGAAGGGAAGAAAACGAGCGAGAGAGAGCAGAGAGAGAGAGAAGTCAAAGAACGATGTATACCTTACCAGCGCCACACAGAGAACAGCTTCGTAGCTGTGCTGCTTTGCTCTTTAAACCACGACTAGTTGACACTTAGAGGCTTCTAATTCTTCCGCATTTCTGATCCAGCACAATATGTGCGTCATTCCATGCCCAGAACACTGCACTCACTACTTTAGTCAAGACTGCTAATGCTCCCTCCCTCTGTCTCACTCTTTGCCAGAGGTCTCCAACTATTGGGAGTTGCTCACACATGCTCTTTTAACTAAGCTCCGCATTGGAAACTGAGGATGTCATAAGAATACTAGGAAACTCTCTCTCTCTCTCTCTCTCTCTCACACACACACACACACACACACATAGACTTTTCTACTGTATGCTACTAACGTAAGCATAGTCGAAGCCTGGATGGAGATAAAAGCACTGTACTGCTAATCTTCCCTCCAAATCACACTCTGTGAACAATACAGTCATTTTCTCTGAACCTTATCTAGTGAAATAATGTTAACAAAAATGGTTTTAATTGACATTGGGTACGATACTTATTACATTCTATTCAGACATTTTATTATTTCTGATTTATCAACACTTTTCCCTTGTATATTCTGAGTGGTTCTAAATTTATAAATGCCAGCTATTGAAAAGAGAATATACTAATTTAAGCAATATATTTGCTATTTTTCCTCTTTATCCATCCAGACTGTGCTCTGTGTCCAGCTCACTCCAATGGACTTAAAAGGTATCAATGAAAACATTTATCGCCAAACGTATTTATTCCAGGCCTTTTCAGGGCTGACAGGTACAGAGCCATATAGAAGACACCTTTAGAAACTACCTGCAATTTTGTTATGTTATGTTGTAGGGAGAGTCATAGTGTAATTATGGCTTACAAAAAATAGGGAAATATCCTGGTGTAATATTGCCAAAGAACAACCATCATGAGAATTGTTTTGTAGCTAAAATAAAAGTTATTTTCCATTTTTAGTTTTGAATACCGGAGTAGCCGTACTGGATCTGACCTTTGTAAATTAAATCAACTCATCCGCTTTTCAAATTTCAAGGAGTGGGAGAAAGGGAAGAATGGTAGTGTCTATCCACATTCCATTTTTAACAAGTTATTGGCATGTCTTGTTCTCGGTACAGCTTGTATGTGCACAACTATAGTTAATATTTAGTAACAGTGTTTCACCCCTGCCAGATATATAGGCTGACATATGATTGTCTTCCAGTAGCTTTTCAGCTCACTATTTTAAAAAATGCTTACAGAACCCCTAAATATGCCTGCATAGCCAGTTTGGTCAGTCCTCCTTCCTCCCATTAGTAATACTATTTATTTCTATTGCAATAGTGACCCGATCGATGCACCACCTGAGACTGGTTCTCCATCATGCTAGTCACTGTTCAAACACATGAGTATGAGACAATCCCTGCCTGATCATCTCACAATCCAAACAGACAAGACAAGACAAGAGTGGGAGGGGAAACAGAGGTACAGAGAAATGAAGCCACTTGCTCTAAGTCACACAGCAGGTCAATGGGACTGGGAATAGAACAGGTCTCCTATCGGCTAGGAACAGAACAGGTCTCCTGACCATAATGCCTTCCTGATTGCCTGGATTTGTAGTTTGTTAGCACTATATATTTTTTTTGTAAGTGCTGATATTCAATACTGCCAGCCCTATGGCCCTAGTCCAGCAATGCACCTGAACACATACACAACTAAAGCACACTGATTAAAATAGTTGTGGGTTGGTAATGCATTGCAGAATATGAATTTGAGATGTATTACTTTAAGAATGTCAAGGATTCTTGCTTAGAATATATATACACTCACACCCCTATATATATATATATATATATATATATATAAAAATAAAACACTGCGTTCGGGGGTGGGGGCGTAATGGTAATGGATCATATAAAATATTGTCCTGAGAGGTTAATAGAACATTAGAATAGGTTTTAAAACATATACTCATGAACTGCTGTCCAACTTGAATATTATCAACTGCAGCATTGCTAACAGTAATGAGCTACAGCAGTAGTAATAGAGGGAAGTAATATAATACAGGTCCACTTTAAAGTTCAGAATCTTATCACTGGCTTTAAAGAATTAATTCTATAGATTGACCTATACATTTTATATATCCTTGTTGTGTGGTTTTGTAATCTTTCCTTTTGTGGGTCATCTGTGCCTGTTAACAGCTACTATTAAGGTCAATTGGCATTTCCATTATAAATTCCTGTATCCAGGGATTTATAATTCAGCTATAAAAAATTTCTCTGGGTTGAAACTTGCCGCACAAAAGATCATCTCTGGACTTAAATTTTAAAATGACAAAGTTGATTTCAGAGAAACTTGGTTTAAAAAAATAAGTGGGAAATAAATTTATTTGGCGGTTTCAAATGCTTCCCCCCTTTGCTCTCCCGCAACTGAAGAAACTGCTTTGAATGTTTAAGTGTCTCATGTTTGAATGGGTCTCTCTTCCAGTACAGAATAACTGCTTTTGTCATGTGAGAATTAGGTGTGCAGAAAGCCTGATATGTCAGTTTCATCTATGCATTAAATATTGTACCCCCCCCAAAAAAACATTATTTTAATTAAATGTTATTGTGCATGTGCACGCACCACCCACATGACAAACCATTATAGCGTATTGTAGCCATAAGTGGTGTAACCAGAAGATCTTCAAGAAGTTCCTCTGAATAATACCGTGTTAATGAACTATGTATTAAAGAATCCTGAAGTAAGTGTTTCTGTGTTCTGAGCCATTACGGGCAACAAACAACTAATTAGCTAGGAGTAGACATTTTGTAAGAGAGGCTCTTCTGATGAGGCTTGGTGGACCTACTATAGCCTACCATTCCCTTTATTTGAATAAAGATTCTGTAGTGAGCTGTCAGGGCCGGCTCTGGCTTTTTTGCCGCCCGAGGCAAAAAAGCCTCCCGCCACCCCCCCACCCCCCACGGGGAGCGCGGCAGGGGAGGGCGCCGAGCCCGGCTGCGGGCCGCTCTCCCCAACCGGCCAGAGAACCGGGGGGGAGGGCGGCGAGCCCGCCGGGGCTCCACTGGCGGCCGGAGCGCCGGGAGGAGGGCGGAGAGCCCGGCCAGGGCTCCGCTCTCCCCGGCGGCCAGAGCGCCGGGGGGAGGACGGCGAGCCCGCCGCGGCTCCTCCCTCCCCGGTGGCCAGAGCGCTGGGGGGAGGGCGGAGAGCCCGGCCGGGGCTCTGCTCTCCCTGGCGGCCAGCCGGCCGGGGCTCTGCTCTCCCCGGCGGCCAGAGCGCCGGGGGGAGGGCGGCGAGCCCGCCGCGGCTCCTCCCTCCCCGGTGGCCAGAGCGCTGGGGGGAGGGCGGAGAGCCCGGCCGGGGCTCTGCTCTCCCTGGCGGCCAGCCGGCCGGGGCTCTGCTCTCCCCGGCGGCCAGAGCGCCGGGGGGAGGGCGGCGAGCCCGCCGCGGGTCCGCTCTCCCCGGCGGCCAGAGCGCCGGGGGGAGGGCAGCGATCCCGCTGTGGCTCCGCTCTCCCCGGCGGCCGGAGCACCGCGGGGAGGGCGGTGAGCACAGTCGCGGTCCCGCTCTCGGGCCGGAGCGCAGCGCTGCCCCGCCCCCCTCCAGGTGCCGCCCCAAGCACATGCTTGGTGGGCTGGTGCCTGGAGCCTGCCCTGTGAGCTGTGTAACTAGAACATGTGTTCTGGTGAAAGTGCCCTCAAATAGTAGGGTTGCCAACCCTCCCGGTTTTGCTGGGAGTCTCCCGGAATTGGGATCTATCTTCCGGAGACTACCAAAGCCAAACCGAGAGATTTTGGGCTGCTAAAAGTCCGGCGGCACAGCAGGGCTAAGGCAGGCTCCCTGCCTGCCCTGTCCCCGCGCCGCTCCCGGAAGCAGCTGGCACAAACTGTGAAAATTGATTTTTGATTTAAAAAAAAAAATCACTCATTTCAAGCCTCAATTAAAGAGGTGGTTTGTTTTCCTGTAATGGAACAAGTAGTCAAACTGGGGCATGGAACTATAACATGACACTTTATTAGCAGCCCACATTTCTTATCTGCCTGGCTCAGGAGTGTCCCTAGCTGTGTATACACTGGCAATTTTGGGCAGGGCCAGTGCTTCCACTAGGCGACCCTAGGCAGTCGCCTAGGGTGGCAGGATTTGGGGGGCGGCATTTTGCCATCCCCGGCAGCAATTCGGCGGCGGGGGTCCTTCCGCTCCGCGTCTTCGGGGTGCTTCAGTGGTGGGTCCTTCACTCGGTCCGGGACCTGCCACTGAAGCGCCCCGAAGACGCAGAGCAGAAGGACCCCCGCCGCCGAATGCTCTGAGGAGG
This sequence comes from Chrysemys picta bellii, assembly GCF_011386835.1. Taxonomy (NCBI): domain Eukaryota; kingdom Metazoa; phylum Chordata; order Testudines; family Emydidae; genus Chrysemys; species Chrysemys picta. The sequence goes on from NC_088792.1 coordinate 200,435,040, forward strand.
AGCGCTGCCACCTAGGGTGGCAAAAACCCTGGCGACACTCCTAATTTTGGGGATATCTGCTATTGAATTAACACCTCTGTAGGTCTACTAATACTAGCTCAGGCTGGGCACAGCCATTTTACCACTGTCATGTAAGCAGAGTTAGATGATACAGTGATAAAAATACCTACATTCTGTCTACACTAGAGCTTGCACTTCTGGTAACATTGGTGCAGCCGTGCCATTGCTGAAAAACAGGTAAGGAATTTGCTAGTATAGATGCACATGGAATGAGAAACTGTGCATGGAAAGGCTGCTGTAAGTTTGATAGTGATAATTTGCTCAGGGCTATTCAGACTATGAAAACATCCCTAAAGGGGTGGTTGAGAATCAAAATTCTGTGCAGGGATCTGTTACGTTAAACACCGGTATACAGTGACTTCCACTTAATTCAATCATTGTCTAATTCAATCCTCCATTTAATTCCATTAAAACCTCAAGAACCAAATCATCTGTACTGAAAATAGCACAACTCCTTCCGCCCTTTATTTTGATCATATTTCATTGCTTTTTCCCTGTTTGATTAGCTAATCTAATCATCAGTTGTAGAAGCAGGATGTATAATTATCAGGAAAGGCCAGATTGAACTCAAGAAAGAGCAATAATAATAATAATAATAATAAAGAATGAAAAGGAAAAAATTGTGTTCTTCAGACCTTTGTCCTGACAATAAATGCAATGCTGTGCTATGCAAGTCGTGGGCAGACCGTCTATGATTTGGTTTGTGAACTTAATAGTTCAGTTCACAGGAACACAATGGCACTGCTCAACCGTCCCCAAACTCCCACCACTCCCAGAGTGGCTCCAGCCAGTAAGGGAAGGATTCAGCCCTAAGTTTTTCTACAGCCCATTCAAGAAGTAGCTATAAGAGGTGAATCAAGAGATACATTAAAAACCTGAGAGATCACATAATATATTATCCTTCCATGGAAATAACTTAGATGAGAGTGAAAAGAGAGAGGTAGACAGAATTAGCCGCGGGTGCTAGAATGTCTGCATATGCAAGAATCCTCCCCCAGCATAAAACTAAAAGCCAGGCTGTTGAAATACATGTTGCTAAATAAGCCATTAACAGTATTTTACACACAAAAAGGAATATTCACTGTTTCACTAAAAGGAGACCCTTTGGGACTTCAGTGAGTCTCATGCCAGGTACTTTATTCACTTGCATCATCCTGCTTTGCCAATAAACTATCTGGCAGTCAGAGAGAGACAATGGTGAGAAACTGATTGCAAATTAACACGTTATCAAAATATTTTATCAAACGTTATCAAACAACATTAATTGCAAGGTTTCACAGAGCTGGACAATGCACAGAACTTCTTTGAGAATCTTTAGATAGAACAGGCTGACATGGTAAACTAGGTTTTTTTAAATTGCATCATACATGAAGGTGTGAAACCAGGATTAAAATCGGAGATTGAAAATATTAGTAGGAGGAGATAGTTTTCTTACTGAAATTATATGGTATATCAATATTATCAGTTTTGGGGATTATGGCTTTGGGATGTGGCCAGATTCCAGGGCTTTGCCTATCCACCGGTGCTGACTGGTAACTGGAAGCAGAGGTTTACATTGTGCACACTGCCCCATTCTACAGTACCAACAAGGACTACGAGGCCTCAGCTTTACTAGCATTTCTTGTAAATCTCCCACTGCTGCACTACCACCAGCAGGGCCGGCTCCAGGCACCAGCCCACCAAGCATGTGCTTGGGGCGGCGCCTGGAGGGGGGCAGCGCGGCGGGGCGCTCCGGCCGAGAGCGGGGCCGCGACTGGGCTCGCCGCCCTCCCCGCGGCGCTCCTGCCGCCGGGGGCTCTCCGCCCTCCCCTCGGCACTCTGGCCGCCGGGGAGAGCGGAGAGCCGCGGCGGGCTCTCCACCCTGCTCCCGGCACTCTGGCTGCCGGGGAGAGCGGAGAGCCCCGGCCAGGCTCGCCGCCCTCCCCCCAGCGCTCTGGCCGCCGGGGAGAGCTGAGAGCCTCGGCCGGGCTCTCCGCCCTCCTCCCGGGGCTCTGGCCGCCGGGGGCTCTCCGCCTTCCTCCCAGCGCTCTGGCCGCCAGGGAGAGCCCCGGTTGGGCTCTCCGCCCTGCTCCTGGCGCTCTGGCCGCCGGGTAGAGCCGAGAACCCCGGCCGGGCTCCCCGCCCTCCTCCCGGCGCTGTGGCCGCCGGGGAGAGCAGAGCCGCAGCGGATTCCCCGCCCTCCCCCCCGGCGCTCTGGCCGGTGGGGGATTGCTCGGCGCCCTCCCCTGCCGCGCTGGCGGGGGGGGGGGGGCGCAGCGGGTGGCTTTTTTGCCTAGGGCGGCAAAAAAGCCAGAGACGGCCCTGACCACCAGTGGGTCTGACTGCAGAAGGGCTAAGTATATACAGGCTGCCAGTGTTTTAATCATCTCCATCTGCTCTGAACAGCATTCACTGACACAAGTGGTCAAAATTCCTGCGACCAGCCTGTAACAGTGCTTCCATCACTGTTAGCACCAGTGGAGGAGTGTGGGTGATACCACAGCGGTTGGAGATTGTAAGAAAATACAAGTGTGGAGACTGCCCTACTGAACACTGCCTCACAGATCCCCCTGAACCGTCCTGTCCAGTGGAAGCAAAATTTCTCAGAGAACTTCCCCTTGTCTGTTTCACGTTTGCTGGCTCCCAGAATAGCTCAGAGAGGAAAAGCCAAACTTTGGCTATGTCTTCACTGCTAAAAGAGGAGTATTTTGAACTGAGATATCTAACTCAGTGTAAATTCCTAGTGGAGACAAGGCACACAGGTGGTTTTTACTGCAATGCAGCTAGTCAAGATAAACTGCAGGTGACAGATGCAGTGTTGACCTCAATTAGTTACGCTGAGGTAAACATTAACTGCATCTTGTCGCTACTAGGATTTTATATCAAGCTAACTAACTTGAGTTTGCTAGTTTGGGGTTAAAACACACTTTTGTTTCACAATGAAGACATAGCCTATAGCTCTCATAACAAACCTGTGAATTCAATACTGTATTATATTCCCCATAGAAAGGAAAAATAGACACAGAGAAATTAAGTGACTTGCTATAAGTCACACAGCAAGACAATAGCAGAGCTGGAAACAAAAACAAAAACTCCTGGAAGGGCGTCTGGCCTGTGAAGAAGATTATTAGAAACACATTTAGGGTGAGAACTCACATGTAACCAGTTTCTTTAGTGTATTAAGCTTAGTTTGCGTGCTCTCTTTTATTTTCTTAGTAATCTGGGGGGGAGAGGGGCAAGAAGTTGTGCATGCCCTCCTCCACATTGAGGGAAGAGTTGAATTTTATATAATTTTGGGTTTGTACTCCAAGGGGGGGGTGGACATCTGGGTGTTGTGGCAAGCCCCTTAAGATAAGCCTTCCCAGAGCAGATCTCTGTCTCTCTGTGCAGCTGGGTGTCGCCCTGCCTGTGTGCTTGGCTGGAATAGACAGGGGAGCCTAGCCCAGCAAGGCCAGGTAAAAGGGGGGCCCAGGCTGGCAGAATAGTCTGATTCAGTGGCGTCCCAGCACACCTGGTGACATCGCAGGGGGTCCAGCCCGTCACACTAAGCATCTGAAAATAAAGTGTATTTAAGTTTAAAAGGTGGCAGTAGACTTCAGACAGCAAATAACTACTGGAGAAGCCATTTGCTTCAAAAACATTATGAAGATTCCTGCAGGACAAATGAAGCATATGTTTATGACTGTACTTAAGCATCAGAGTCGTAACAGACCAAGCCTGGCTGTTCAAGATTCATTAGAAGAGTTCAATCTGCTCGTTTCTCAATGACAGGTGAGCATATCACAATCCAAAGGCTGGGGTCAGCATTTTCCTCAGATCTGCACAGCAACACTCCGCCCACTATGCATGCACGGAGGTCCACACAGGAGAGTCACACACATAAGGAGACAAGAATAGGTAAGGGTGAATACTGCTTGCATCTAGTAAAGTTTTTAAAAGTATTTTCTCAGGCCCACTTTTGAAAGTTAAAAGCAGGAGCATGGGGGAAATTCTGTCCAAAAGGGAGAAGGGGGGAAATCAATACAAATGCACAGTCTGATCAATGGTGGTAGAATCAGATTTTTTCAAAATCCACAAATCCCATCATCAGCTATTTTTAATACTTAAAGAGGTATAAAAGGAATTGCATTCATGCTGACAATTTAATCCATAAGTGGTATGACAGACTGGATCAATGAGTGATATTCCACGCCCTTAGTCTGTGATTCTACTATTGTTTCTCTGGCAACGCTTGCATGCAAACTGTCTGGATACATGCACAAAAGTGGACTAACCCTAGCTAACCACACGATACAGCAGAACCGCATTGCACTGCTGGGGAGGAAATAAGTCTAGGAATAACTATGGTGTGTGCAGGTTGATGGAGACCAAGTGTATCATAGATGTGATAGTCTGACCAGGGGAAAATCTATTTATGAGAACATGCCATTAGACATTACAATGAAATACAAACTGTTCTGCCACAGTAATTTGTTTTATTTACACTGTGAAATTTCTTTCCCTAGTTATAATGGATGGTTTACAGTAGTAATGGTTTATCCAAAAGGAGCTGAGCTAATGAATGGGATATTTGTTTCCTAAGAGTTGTGGACTCAGTTTCTGTCTGTCTAGTGGGAGAGTGCTGACTCACATGAATTTCACATCTGCCTCACAACAGCATGCATGCAATGGTGCAATTTTTATGGAGATCTCATGACAGACCAAGTTACTCCAAAGTTACTGCTGCAAGTGGGTGCAAAAGCCTATGAGCCACCACTGGAAAGTAACGGGAAACGCACCGGTCCCTGTAAACATCCACATTTTTCTCCCATTACAGTAAATATAACATATTGCTCCCTAGTAATGACTGCCATCACTAAATTCTGTGGAGCTATTTAGCAAAATAAGGCCCTTTCCTATATTGTACTTTCAAAGTAAAGCAGATAAAGCACATTGCCTTTCGGTTGTGCAGCCCTGAATAAAAGAATTACTGTTTATATATAAAATCGCACACACAGTATTGTCCACTCATAAACAAATATAAATCAGCAGCGCACAGACCTGAATGGTGGTCTCTGTTTAGGAGAACTGAACTCGTACAGACAATGGATTCATCTCAGTCACACTCCAACCAAGAAGTACTCCATTGAGATCAGGATGAGATATTTGACCTGATGATAGCCTTGCAATAGTTAAAATCCACATTACCATGGAATAGTTAACAGTATTGCCATCCCGTAGCCTTAAAAAATCACAAGTCTGGCCCTCCAAAATCATGAGCTTAGCTTGAAAAAACAAATATCAGGTTCTTTTTATTTGCCTTCTGGTTTCTGAGCCTTTAGAGTGCACTTGAATCATATTTTTCAACTCAGATACTCGTGCAGTCTCTTGATTCCAACAGCTGATGCTTTAAGAAAAACACAAAATATCAACAGGCTCGCAATAAAATCATGAGCGTTGACAACACTGCAAGTCTGGTTTCAGGAGCTAGACTTACTTTCCTAGGTCTGAACTGAGAGCACAACAGAGGTAGCATGCTCACCCTTTGGAGCGGGGAGAAGTGCCTCACATGGCTTTGCTGCTACTTTTCTGACTGAACTAATGTCAGACATGAGCTTCTAAATAGTACCATGCAGTCCACCTTACCTAAGGGTAAAGCCGATGAAAGGGATGAGGCTTGAGGAATATGTAAAAATGGAGATCCTTTTCCTACAGTCTTACATAAATAAAGCTGTCATGCATTTCATCGATCAGATTCCAGAAGCAGAGCTAGATTCTTGTTTCTCATTTAAATTGTCGGTATGGCAGAAGGGTAAAAAAAAGAATGTCTTTATTAACCTTTATTAAGCAGGGGTGCGGTATCAATAGGATCAGATCAAAGTTCTACAAATGAACTTTACTCCACCTGCGCTGTCCCCCTCCAGCATACCACCACTGGAAATTTAAGCAACATTTTCACTAAATGGAGTGGCAAAGGGATAAAGCTTTCAAACAAAATAGATTTAGGCTGGGATTTTGGAAGGACCCAGTCAACCTTTGGCTTTCAATGGGAGCTGGGCACCCAACTGCCCTTTGAAAGTCTTCCCCATGGAGAATATATGAGAGATTCCCCTTAAGGAAAATAATCATGAAAATGACTCCTACTTTCTGGGAGCTGCTAGGTTACAAAATAATGCATAGGAGGCTACCTTTTCATCTTTTATAAAGCTAGTATAAACTCATAAGATTCATCACTTGCTTTTGCAAGGCAGAAAACATAGTTTGGCAATATAATATTTGGACCATGTGATTTCTACAGTTAACAAGATAGTTTATATTTTTCAGTCTTATTGGAATGTTAATTTGTGTGCTGTTTAAACTGACTCATTCACAGCACGCCATATCATATTTAAATTTTTCAGTGCAGCTAAGAAACTAGGAAACACCTGCCACAATTTTTTCTTTCCTGAACTTTATCATGAATACAAATCTGAAGTTTCACCACTCTGTGTGCCAAGTGAAAAGCATGCCAAAAACAGCACTTCCTGATACACACAAATACAACAAGAACAGATAGGACATACAGCACCAAGCCATCACTGACTTGTCGGTTCTCACCGCAAAGGAGAAACGAGATCACAGTCTTATTTCTGGTGTGTGTGTGTGTGTGAGAGAGAAAGAGAGAGAGAATGCTTCATTGCTGTGTGTGATGACAACAAAAGATTTCTAAGTCTTTCTATATTACAGCCAGAAAACATTAAAGCAGCATGTCAAAACTGGCTTAGCTTCTAGGGGAGGGATGCCCAAATATTGCTCAATGGAGAACCACCCTAGCAACCTTGAGGGCCACACCTAATTTACATAAAATAGAGCAGATCACAGCCACCGGAGTGAAAACACTGCTTTTCAATAGTACAGCAGAGTACACATGCAATTAACTCTAGCCACTCCCTTCTACGCAATCTTCCCTTGACAAATTATACATATTGTAGGTCAGTAGCTAGAAGATTTATTGCACTGGTCACCAAAGCCTGGTGCATTTGTACATTGGGGGTGAGAGATGGATGGGTGAACTGCTTGACAGTTCCAGACATGTACCAATATTTAGTGGTAAAATGAATTCAGACAATGGGACACACAGAGAAGCTTCAGAGTCAAACCCACTGAGATGAATGGAGACAGTTTCTCTCTCTTTTAGGGGCAAATCTTGGTCCCACTTCTGTAGCTGTGGAGTATCCGCTTGTTAATCAGTTAGGCAGGGCCACCCGGGGGGGGGGGGGAAAGCGGGGCAATTGCCCCAGGCCCCACAGGGGCGCCCACAAGAATATAGTATTCTATGGTATTGCAACTTTTTTTTATGGAAGGGGCCCCTGAAATTGCTTTGCCCCAGGCCCCCTGAATCCTCTGGGCAGCCCTGCAGTTAGGGGGGTTCCCTTGCATCAGGGGTGAGCAAACTACGGCCCGCAGGCCAGATCCGGCCTGCCAGCCATTTTAATCCAGCCCTTGAACTCCTGCTGGGGAGCAGGGTCTGGGGCTTGCCCCACTCTGGAGCTTCAGCCATGGAGCAGGGTCACAGGTTACTCCGCACAGCTCCCGGAAACAGCGGCACGTCCTCTCTCTAGCTCCTACACATAGGGGCAGTCAGGGGGCTCCGCACACTGCCCCAGCCCCAAGTGACGTCCCTGCAGCTCCCGTTGGCTGGGAACCGCGGTCAATGGGAGCTGCAGGGGCGGTGCCTGCAGACGGGTCAGCGTGCAGCAGAGCCGCTTGGCCGCGCCTCCACATAGGAGCCGGATGGGGGACACGCAGTTGTTTCTGGGATCCACTTGAGATAAGAGCCGCCTGGAACCTGCACCCCTGAGCCACCCCCCATGCCCCAACCCCTGCCCCAGCCCTGATCCCTCTCCCGCCCTCCGAACCTCTCTGTCCCAGCCTGGAGCACCCTCCAGCACCCAAACCACTCATCCCCAGCCCCACCCCAGAGCCCGCACCCCCCCACATCTGTCCCAACCTCCTGCCCCAGCCCTGATTCCCGTCCCATCCTCTGAACCCCTTGGTCCCAGTCTGGAGGACACTCCTGCACCCCAAACCGTTCATCCCCAACCCCACCACAGAGCCTGCACCCCCAGCTAGAGCCCTCACCTCCTCCCGCATCCCAACCCCCAATTTTGTGGGCATTCATGCACCGCCATACAATTTCTAAACCCAGATGTGGCTCTTGGGCCAAAAAGTTTGCCCACCCCGCCTTGCATGGTGGAGAGAATTTAGGGGGCCTATGCAGAGAGGAGTGTATGAATGTTAATCAGACTAGCCCAGGGCACAGTGGAGGTTTAATGTGCGTTCGGTGGATCTCAATGTAGGCCAGCATTGTAGAGCACCAAAGATGAAGTAACCAGAGCACCACTGAAGTTGGAGTGGCAGCTACTGCTGTGTAGTAGTGAGGATTCTTGTCTCCAGGTTAGAGGAGCTCCTATACACACAGCGTAACTGCTTAGCCTGTGCATTGAAACCAAGCCTTATACAGTTCACTGTTCTCCATGTCAGGCTGCCTGCAAACTCAGACACAGAAAAGCATTTTCCTTACATTCGTTTCACATTTTGAAGCTTTTCTTCACGCCATATGGGCTTAACTTAATGGGCTTTAAAAATAAAGCTGAAACTGATGGACAGGACTCCCACTACCCCGTTTACCGGTGGATTGTCATATTCTTATAGGCTCTTCTCTTAAACAGAGGGCTGATGATAATACACTGTAGCCTGCACAAATACCTAATAGAAGAGAGCTCTTTTAAGTAAACACTGTGCATAAAAGAGATGTACCCAAGAGTGATTTCCAGATGAAGTAGGATTAGCGGAGGACAGCCTTCTTGGTAAAAGGGGTTGCCTTTGAATCAGTAGAAACCTATCTTGCCTCTGCCGTGATAATGTACACACACAGCAAGTTCTGCCACTGGGTGGTGGACTTTACTCATGGAGTAAGCCTGGCCAGCTGCTGCCAGGTGACATGAATCTATTTTTAAATAAAAATCTGAAAATAATAAAAAGCAATTGCCTGCCAAATGGTGAAAGTGATCATAAATCTCTTTAAATGCACCTGTCACATAGGCCTGCTGTTGATGATGTTTCATATTTGGCGAATGCTTTAAGTGAACATGATGTTTTACCAAAACTAAGAGAAGGAATGAGGAATTCAGAATCTAATTCAGATAACCATGATAATAGGGCTTCCACAAACCTTTTCATTTGTAGATATCAAAGCAATGATGTATTATTTGGGAGAATAAACCTAGAAAGTCTTCATGAAAGAAATGGGTTTCAGAAAGGGATTTGAAGGAGGAGAGGAAGGGTCCCTTGCACACAGGAAATTGTTTCAAGTGTTAGGGTAACTATCTGATTAGGGTCACAATAATAGGTTCCATAACAATCCCATTTTCACACACTCCTATCTTTCTGAAACACTCCATCTTTGAGGATGAAATTTCCCATGTTTCATCTCTGCTCAGTCTGGAGAGTTTGAGCAAAACCTCTTCAGCTTGTTTTTAGAGTTGAGGAAGAATGAAAAATACCCTGTTGCCACAGTGTGTGTGTGTGTGTGTGTGTGTGTGTGTGTGAGTGTGTGTGAGTGTGAGTGAGAAGGTCATCTAGTCCAATAGTTCTCAACCTTTGTGGTCTTGGGATCAATTTGTAAACCTTGATGGCCTGTCATGACCCAGTATATAGCTTTAGGGCAAAAACCATCTGGTTTACTAAATAGTTCCTTCTGGTTCAGCCACTTCCCACAGGAGGGTTCTTGCATTTCCGAGGGGCCTGACCCAGGCAAGGACAATGGTGCTGGCAGGGAAAGGGTTAACACCTCAGAGTAGGGTGCCAGAGGGAATGGCATCCCAGTGCCCAGCCCCCTGCTCCCACTCCCCAACCATGGGGACAGTCCCCAACACTTGGAGCCAGACCCAGTCCTGCCCTGGAGGGGCCCCGTTTTCCCAGTGCATGGGACATGGATGCCCCTGGTCCAATGGGGATTCAGCCACTTCTCCATTCCCTGGGGCTGTGTCCACCCCTCACATACACACACACTCAGGCCTGCCAGGCCCTAGATGGGAAAATGGCTGGATCGCCTTATCTCACATTTCAATCCAGAGACAAACATTAATGCTAGCCTAACAGTATCATTCAAAAAATTAACAAATTCCACTCTCTCCCCATTTCCCACCTCTCCTGCCTAAAGCCATGCAAATTAAATCCTAAGGAAACTTCAGAGAAATATCTTATTTGGAAAACAAAGGTGACTGACACTGTTATTTGTCATTGAAGTAAATAAATTCATGCAGCTTATGATTTTTACTCTGGAATAAAGGGGGGTGGTAAAAAGATTTGTTCCCGATGCATTAGAAATGAGTCTCAATAACAAACTCCAGCTCTTTGCTCTAGCAAAGCTGATGTATTGACTAGACAGGTAGATATTAGATACTCTGGCTGTCTGGATGCTATGGAAATCATGCTGTATGCATTTGACCATTGTCAACGGGACAAGACAAGTACGCGGCTCATTCTTATTCCATCCAGGAAAAAGGCCTCGTCTGCATTAGCCTTTTTCCTGAAAGGCTGCCATATTTGTCAGTTCAGACGCATGTAAGATAAGCTCTTTCCCCGTTATCTAATATTTCACCAGGCAGTGGAACCAAAGGATAAGCAGAACCTAATAGCCTATGTGGGCAGGATATCTTGAATGCTGTCAAGCTCAGCATAAAGCTTGGATGCCCTAGACAAGAGGAAGTTTACAACAGAAGTTAATCACTTCATTTTGAAGAAAAACTCACAGGGATTTGAGCAAACAGTATGACTTATCCTTACAACACAATGAATCAGGAGACAATCCTAAGGCCCTTACTGCAGTATTATCTTCAGCCCCTCCTCCCTTATAATATGATAGGTAGCACTCCGCTGAAATTAAAGTCCAGTCAAAGAGGATTTAAAAGGTGAAAATGTATAACCCACTGTTTCCCCTGAGGGGATGGAGGGAACAGAAAGGCAGGGAGAGGCAAAATAAAGAACACAAAACTCTACATTCTCCAAGGGTATTGGCTTATTCAGCTCTGTCCACATTAAATAAACCCTAACTATGTCAAAACCTGGTTTGTTCCCTCGCTCACCCCTCTGGAATTCTGAGAGAGTCTCAGACATTGTTCCTGCAGCGTTAGCAAAGAGTTTAGAAAAAAAGTGTGTTTAAGACTCCACCCTGCAAGATTCAACACAGCTTTGTACTGTGCTTTGCAAACTTCACAGTGTGGATGCAAAGAGGGCATTAACCAATTTTAAAAACATGGATTTATAGGGTTGCCAATTTTGGTTGGATGTATTCCTGGAGGTTTCATCACATGACATAATCTTTAATTAAAGATTAATCTTTAATTCCTGAAGTCTCCTGGACAATCCTGGAGGGTTGGCAACCCTAATTCCCAAATCCATTTTAAAACTAGCAGCATAGACATGATATAACAGCACAACACTAGTAGCATCACAAATTTACCATGTTGGATCATTGTGTTATAACTAAGGCTGCGAGTCTGTCATGGAGGTCATGGATTCCATGACTTTGCGGGACCTCTGTGACTTCTGCAGCAGCCAGCGAGTCTGGCTCCAGGGCTGCCCGAGCTGCTCAGGGCCAGCCGCACCGGCCGCTGCTGGGACAGTCTTGGGCTGCTGCACCCCCACACCCACAGCAGTGGGGGGCCTGGGCTGCTGCCAGGAGCCCCCCCCCAGCACTGGTGGGGGTCCCAGGCTGCGTGCTGCTGCCCAGCCCCCACCTCCCCAGCACCAGCAGGGGTCCTGAGCTGCGTGCTGCTGCCCGGCCCCCTCTCCCCAGCACCCACAGGGATCCTGGGCCCCTTCATCCCAGAGCACACTCGGCACCCCTGGGCCATGTGCCCTCCCCCTGCACCCTTGGCACCCCCGGGCTGCTTGCTGGCACCCCTGGGCTGCCACCAGAGCACCTGCGGCGCCATGAGCCTCCCGGCCCAGCACCCAAGATTTAGTCAGGGGTATATAGTACAAGTCAAGAACAGGTCACGGGCCGTGAATTTTTGTTTATTACCCGTGACCTGTCCATGACTTTTACTAAAAACACCCGTGACTGAAATGTAGCCTTAGTTATAACAATAGTACCTGGTCCATGTCACAATACAGTTTGGCCTTCTTGCATGGACAGAACCCAAGCATCCATAATGAAGTTACAGAACAGTGTTAGCTGACTGGACTGTAGTACAGTGACACAACAAGCTTCTAACATGGTTTTATCCCATCCATACAGGCAAGACTAAACTACGTTCTAACAATTTTTTCAGTTCTACTCAATGAGACTTTATTGGCATGGCAAGCTATACAAACATTACCAAAGTGTAAGCAGAAGACAAAACCCGTCAGGTACCTCTGAGCAGTGGCTACAATTCACCCAGGGAACTCTTACACATTACGCTTGGGATGTGATCCCCAGCATCCATTTGTCATTACTGTTCATTCCTAATCTGGTGGCTACATAACGCAAAGCCATGTCAGGTGTCTCTCTGCTTTCTCCCAGGGTCAAGAATAATAAATTACCTAGTAAAATCCACACTGTAGGCAATCCACACAGATCACCTGATCATAGACACTATTTTTAATCCCCACTATAACTGACAATTCCCCATCTCCATCTCACTTAACACTCTATAGATATAGTAAACATAGAGTATTGTCGCTCACATCTTCTCTACATACACCAAGAAACTTTAAAAAAAATTCCCATGATTGCTAACTTTTCCGCTCCATTGCTCTTCACAGTACTAGAAGCCCTGCTGCTCATGGGATTCTGTAGTTTTAAGTACGATGTTGTCTAACTCTACTCAGAGCACGTTTAATTGACACAGCCCAGTCTACAGCTACGATCAAGCACTCCCAGTTGAGCTTTACACATCTGCACTTGATGTAAACCTACATGTCATGCCATTCCTCTGTTCCCTCCTTGTGACTGGGCAAAGCGTAGCAAGTCACAAGAATCCTACTCTCAGAGAGCAGAATTCTTGTAAGCATCAGCAGTCTTCCTAGTTATGAAGCAGGCCACCCTAAGGGACAAAATGTGATGCCTGTATGCCGGCGTGCAAAACAAAGTCAGTATCTAATTTTAAACTTTGCAGCCTTAACAATGTCATCTTTATCTTTGAATTTTCTAACCTCTCACTTTAGGACATATCGTGAATGTTTATCCACACAGGTTTTCATTTTTTCCCTCTTTGTATGTAATAATTAATAGATTAATCAGAGTGAACATCAGTATGAAATAATTGACTGCACAAGTTACCTCTCGCCCTAGGGCAGTAACTGGAACCAATTAGATCATGCAAAGACATACAAGTAAAGTCCTTAAAATGGTACTTGGCTCACTTGGTAGCAGAGAATGGAAGAATTCTGCCCCTTTTTCTCCTTATAAATAAATACAACCGCCTCTCAAATCCCACAAATGCCCCAAGAGCAGGAAAATTCCCCACCCCCCGCACCTCCGCCAACACACTTTTAGGATATGCTTGTGATATATATTTTTATCCACTGGGAAATTAGAAGCCAATAGAAACCACAGACTTAAAAATACTCATTTCAGGTTGCTGGACAAACTTTAGAAAAAAGAGGAACAGAAAATTAACAGTAGACAAAACAAAAGTTAATGTTACAATGCAATTTTATAGCTGGATGATCTCTGGTTTCTTTATGTAGCTGAATGATCTCCACCTTTGAGATCTCCAGAAAAAGAAGCCTCAAAAGTGAAAACATTAAGTATATCTGTAAAGAGAAAATGCTATAGAGCTGTATAAAACACAGTGGTATTGTCAAAGGGAGGCAGCAGGTGGGCACCAACCCTGGTGTACAGGAGCAGCAGAGCACTAACGTATAAGCAGCAACATAGCAGTAACCTATGCACTCAGTCCAGAATATCAGGCAAAATGGGAACCACCTGTAATTAATGAGCATGGGAAAATGGAGAGAAAGACTGATGTTGGTTTTCTATTTGCTTCAGATTTGTGCCACAAGGGATATTTAAATACAAAAAAAATTAGCAATACTCAGCTTAAAAAGTGAGACAAATGTAATTAATTGTCGGCCTTAACCCATTGATAATATCATATCTATATATTTTTCACACACACACACACACACACACACACACACACACACACACACACGAGTTATTCATTGTAACATAATTGTTAAAATTCAGCCTCAGGGTTACCCAATAGCAAAGCTCTCATGCACCTCTGGGATAGCACTGACTGAAAATACTGGTTTCAGGAGAGAAATAAATGTGTGGCATAGCCCTGTAACATAACCTCTTTGTTTTATTTCATGTTGCAACTAAAACTCAGCAGTTTGGATAGAAAGAAAACATTTTAAACTGCTCTTCTTATTTATACATATTTTTAAGGGACAATACCTTGGTTAGCCACAGACATGACTCCTTAAAAGCAGTCTCTAGTAAGTCAATTCTCTAATGAAACAATTGGGGCAGAATGTCTCCCTGTGAATGTTATATTTAGTCATTAAAAATGTGCATTTGTGATTTTAAAAGCTGCTAGAGGCAAAACACAACAGAAAGGGATATACATTACCCCGATTTACATTTAGTTTCCAACCCAGCAGATTTGGTAAAACTAAAATGAACATTTCCATCTTTCGCAAGCATTTTATGACAGATACATTTTGTATAATAAATAATAATGCTGATGCTTTACATTTCTATAATGTCCTTCATTAGAGGATATGGAACACAGCGGATGTTATCACACAGCAGGGCAACACAATGGCTTAGGGCAGGAAATGAATAAAGAATTAAGGTAAGAAGAACAAAAATACTCAGATCATACTGGGTCCAGGAAATCAAGGTTAAATAATCGTTACAAAAACTGCTGTGGTATCTTTAATCCTCAAGGACCTCAGTTTCATGCCTGATCCAAAGGATGATGGCAAATCCTATGCTTCTTAACAAGACGCTGGGGCAATCAGTTCACTATTATTATTCATTTATATTACAGGGTCATTCAAGAATCATGGCTGCAGTGGGCTAGGCATTGTACAAATAAAAAAAGACAGTCTGACTCAGAAATCTCACAGTCTAGGATCATGACAAAACCCAGTAGGTAGAAGAAAAAATTAAAAGTTAGTGTGGGGGAAAGAAGATGAGGCAAGAATAAAACGATCACATTCTGCATAATAATTGGCTCATTCAGCTCCCCACCTGCCTAACCAGTATTTAGATGGGAGGATTTTCAGGCACCATATTGTAACCCACACATCTTCTGTCCCCCTGTACAGCAGCTAGCATAATGGGGTACTGATTGGGGCCTCTAAGAGCCACAACAACAACAACATGCAATGTTAGTGTAAAGTATTACAGTTTGAAAAAGCCACCAGTAAATTACACAAAAACCTGCATTAAATTAAATTTTAGTTTAAAATGCATCAAATGAAGGGATTTTTTGTTTCAGTCCAGGGTAACTGGGTGAAATTTAATGGCCTATGACATACAGAATGATCTAGTGGCCTTATACTCTTTAAATTCCAAGTGAAGACTCCTTACAGCATTTTAATTCAGTCTGTTGTTCTTACGTATTGACATCTAAATGGTTCCCATAAAGGAAATCTCTACACACAATCCATCTGCAAAAAGATGGTACCTAAGACAGTAATGCAAAAATTCATTCTACCTCCTCTCCACTCATTAAGGCAGTGGTCCCCAAACTTTTTACATTCCTCTCCCCTTTATCCCTGTCTGCCCCCATCCCTACACCCATCCCCACCCCTGGAGCCAGGAGTGGGGCCATTGCTCTGGGAGGGGGGGACGCAGACAGATAATGGGGATGAAGCTGGGGCCACAGCTGGGGGTGGGGTGAGAGCAGAACCTCGGCTGGGGCCCAAGGCCAACAGCTGGTGCCCCAGGCACGGGGCTAGCAGCTGCGCGGAGCCCCGGAAGCAGGGATGGCAGCTAGTGCCGTGGATGTGGGGTTGCCAGCCACAGCTGGAAGAGGATCCCCAGGCACGGGGCTGGAAACCAGGGCCAGGACCGGAGCTGGAAGGCGCTCCCTCTCTGCACCCCCTGGGGGCTGGCCTGGGCCTCAGCCGTACCTCCCCTTCCCCCCCGAACATTCCTCCATGCAAACCCCATATATTCGGTGGGCAAACCCCACATATTCGGGACTTCTGCTTTAAGGTTTGTTGCTAAAGGTAGAGGAGCAAACACACACTGCTCCCCTTGTGTGTAGGTTTAATCATAGTGTGATTTTAAGGACAGATCAAAGTTTAGTATAATTATTTCCTTTCTACATATCTTTATAACTAAATGTAACAGGTCACTAGGGAAAGGTAAAACAAAGGGTGAATTTGCAGTAACAACAAAGGCAAAGAAACAAGGACACTTGAACACTATTTATAGATGCATAAGGGAAAACATTAAAACCAATATTAAATATACAAAACCAAACAACTTACTGCTAACACTGCGTAAATAAATGAGAAAATAAATTGGTCCTCCTTACATCTTCCATACTCACCCTATCTGGAATATCAGCACTGACTTTATTAATAGCCTTTGGTTCTACTGACCATCCATGAGGGTTTGAAAATTCCAGTATTGCCAACTCCAAATGTAAAAAAAAAAAAAAAAAAAAAAAAAGTCAGACGCCCCATGCCCTCCACCCCAAAAAAAATTTATGTGTTTTCTTAAATATGTTCTTATTTAGCCTTCTGGTTTTTAAGCCTTTAGTGTTTATTCTGGTCATGTTTTCAAGCTTCTCTCTGATAATGAAGACTAGACATTTACTTTTATTTTTTAATGAAAGGTGAGATTCTCTTGTATTCACATGACTCCAGGAACTGCAGCTTTAAGAAAACCTCCAAGTATAGTAGAATTATGATAAAATCATTAGAGTTGGCAACACTGTGAATTCACCCACAGTATCTTGCAGGAGTAAATGGCCATGTTCTTCACACCTTCCCCTCTGGAAAAGCCCCAAAGGGAACTGTGTTGGTGTTACTTTGGGCATGTCTACACTTACCGGTAGATCGGCACTGCTGCAATTGATGCAGCGAATGTCAATTTAGCGGGTCTGGTGAAGACACGCTAAATTGATGGGAGAGCACTCTGCCATCAATTTGTGTATTCCACCTCCCCAAGAAGCATAAGGGAAGTCAATGTGAGACACTCTCCCGTCGACACAGCGCACTGCAGTAAGTGGATTTAACTACATCGACTTCAGCTATGTTATTCACGTAACTGAAGTTACATAAGTTAGATCGATTTACCACAGTAGTGTAGACCAGCCATTAGTTCTACTACCCAGTTTTCTTCATCCAACTGTTGCTCCTGATCCTAACCTACATGGTGAGCTCTCTGGGCAGGGAATGCGTGGTCTCCAAAAGGAAGTGATAATATTACTGCATTTATTTTATTGAAGTTTAATTAATTGACTGAGTTTCCTGGAAAGGTGTAATACTTTCATAAATGTCACTTGTGCAACAATATCAACAGAATCATCAACATTTGAGATGGAAAGACTTATTAGGTGATATTGTCCATCCCCCGGCCAACACAGAATTGTCGTCTTTGGTGTTTGTTCTTGTGCACACTGTACCCACAGAACGTAAGATCACCCAAGTGTAGTGAAGCTTTCGCAGAAAACCGTAAAATACATACAACATCATACGCCAAAGCACAAAAAGAAAAGGGCAACCCTAGCATTGCTGTTAAGACCCATTAAATGAAGTGGTGTTCTGAGAAGAGTTTTTGGTATATGTGCAATATACAAACATTCTGCTTGTTTCAAGACCTCTTCCCCCTGAAAAGAATAATCTCTGGGAAAATGCTTTTGTTCCAAAGCAGTGGTGCATGGATTATTTCCACCGTCTTCAGCTGATTCAAAGAGTATTCACAACACTCCAAAAATATTAAGGAAAACATAGTAGAGGATTATAGATAAGTGGAGTATTTTATTTATCCCTTTAGTTCCTCCTTTTATAATAATATTTTGCACTTCCATTGCTCCTTTCACCTATGGATCTCTAAGTGCCTTACAAACACCTATTACTTAAGCCTCAACACCCATAAGGGATAGTCACGTATTATCATTCCTAATTTGTACACGGGGAAAGCTGAGGCACAGAACTGTTAAATGACATACGTAGGGGCTCATGCTGAGTCAGCAGCAGAGTCAGGAACAGGACCCAGATCTCTGAGTCCAGTTCTTCGCGCTAGTTTAAGGTTTCAGGGTCAGTCATTTGACGGTACTTTTCTGTAACAGATCACAACTGTGTAATGCACAGTACACATCTTCACTAGAGTTGCCAACTTTCGAATAGCAGAAAACCAAACACCCTTACCCGCCCCCTTCCCTGCCCCTTCCTCGAGGCCCCGCCCCTGCTCACTCCATCCCCCCTCCCTCTGTCACTCCCTTTCTCCCAGCTTCACTAACTCGCTCATTTTCACCGGGCTGGGGCAGGGGGTTGGGGTGTGGGAGGAGGTGAAGGCTCCAGCTGGGGGTGTGAGCTCTGGGCTGGGGCCAGTGATGAGGGATTTGTGGGGGCAGGAAGGGGCTGCGGGTGGGGTCAAGGGGTTTGGAGTGTGGGAGGGGGCTCCGGGCTAGGGTAAGTGATTGGGATGAGGGTGTGTGTGTGTGAGAGCTCCGGCTGGAGGTGCGGGCTGGAGCCGGTGATGAGGGATTCGGGGTGCAGGAGGGGGCTGGGGCCGAGGGGTTCTGAATGTGGAGTGGGCTCTGGACTAGGGTAGGGGATTGGGATGCGGGGGGGGGGGAGGTGAGGGCTCTGTCTGGGGCCAGTGATGAGGGATTTGGGTGAAAGAGAGTGAGGGGTGCAGGCTCCGGGTGGGTGCTTACCTCAGGTGGTTCCCAGGAAGCGGCGTCATGTCCCTCCGGCTCCTAGGAGGGTAGGAGGCTCTGCGCACTGCCCCCGTCTGCAGGCACCGCCCCCGTCTGCAGGCACTGCCCCTGCAGTTCCCATTGGCCGCAGTTCCCGGCTAATGGGAGCTGTGGAGCCAGCGCTAGGGATGGTGGCAGCACGCAGTGCCGCTGTGGCTCCACCTACGCCTATGAGCCGGAGGGACATGCTGGCTGCTTTCTAGGAGCCGCATGGAGCTGGTTAGGGAGCCTGCCAGCCTGCCGCCAACCAGACTTTTAATAGCCCAGTCAGCGGAGCTGACTGGCGCCGCCAGGGTCCCTTTTCAACCAGGTGTTCTGGTCAAAAACCGAATACCTGGCAACCCTAATCTTTACTATGGATTGTTCCTTTTGCTACAAACACACAGACACAGGCACACTATCACCCATAACTTACACAAATGATTTGTTAAGAGCTCTGTATCTACTGCCTCTGTCACCTTTTCTATGTGTCATTCTTCTGTTGGCATAAATCTCGGACAAAGCTTGAAAATTAAGGACCACTCCAGACATGTCTAGACTCTCAGTTCTGCAAGGTAAATATCTTGAACCCTCTAACCTTTATGGGAGGTGATTATAGCCAGCTCAGACAGCTTAACTGACACACAACTAGCTAATACCCTGAATACCTTAAAATGCAAATATCTTTAATCTTATTAAAATTACACAATTCACCATACTGTAACAGTAAGATGGGGGAGGGGAAGGTGCCAAAAATAACTGAATGTATGGGCTACCAGGCTAATCAGACAAAAACAGGCATAATGTTTATGGAATTATTATTTCCATTTAGGAGCCAAGGGGTGCCAATCATTAGCCTTCCTTACTCACATCAAACCAATTAAAAGATTATAACTAGGGTGGGGAGATGAGGAACAGTCACCATCTCCCTAAGACAGTGACTAACGTACAAATTTAGTAAGTCAGAAAGGCAGTGCCAAGTCTTTTATCATATGATACTACAGGGATGAGAGCAGCATAATTACGTAGATAGATCATTCTAGTGTGGACAGGCTGACACTGTTCCCTCACTTATAAAAAAAAAAAGATACCAAAAAATTTTACAGTGATGGTCCAAACAACACAGGAACACAGTTGTAAAATGAAGTGTTATGGATCATTACCATACAATGCTGTCCTAACTCCCTGCTAGCAACTATAATCATTACACTGTCTCCTTAAAGGTGGAACGGCAGGGAGTCTGCATCAATTGTATGACTGTTCCAGAAATACAGCAGTCAGAAATGGGATGCTACTTGTAAAAGTAAAATGCGTAGCTCTGATAACTGACCCCTATTCTTGCCTTAATACATTTTCCACAAAAAGCAGTAATGTTAAACCTATTAGAAAATATTCACTTCATCTCCAGTTGTACAAAAATAATAATCTGAATATTAGACACAGCAAGTGTTCGATGATAATTACTTAACTATGATTAGGCTAATTGTAATCAGTATTCAGAAAAATAACAATGCTTTGCGTTTCTATAGCACCTTACACCTCAGGAAACCCAAAGCCTTTCCAAACATTACGGAATTTAACCACAAAACAACCCTTTCAGGTAGGTATGATTATACCCATTTTACAGATGGGCAAACCACGGGACAGAGAGGTTAAGTGACTTGCTAAAGGTCCCCCAGGAAATCTGTGGCAGAGCCAGGAATAAAACTTGGGTTTACTGACTTCCAGTCCTACACATTAACCACAAAAATATCCATTCTCCAATAATATGAACATATGATCAACCAGGAGGAACAAAATTAAATAATTAAAACAGGAAATCATTAATAAGCTGGTTATGTGTTTTTAGTAAATTAGTGCTTACCAATAAATACCAAGGTGATAGCTGCCTCGGAAACAGAAAGGATTGTAGAGGTTTGTGGTAGAATAATATAAATGTCTGTCAATCATATACAACAGTAAAGAGAGAAGGTTGAAAGCTTTCTTAAGATATCTTGTACCAGTTATTTCTTATGATAATTTGCTACCTCTAGAAAGCATACTGGCCAGAAAGAGGAGCTGATAAAAAGGGAGGAGTAAGTTACTGTATTTTCCAAAGGCTTTGCTCAGCTGTATCCTTATGCAGTAAAAGCAGTTCAGCGTCACTAGGAGTGGAGAGGGAAGACTGATGTGTCCTGAACCGTCTACAGTTTCTACATCCTTAGTTTTATAAAGAATGAACCCCCACAACATATGTTTCATATCACATGGAAGTCCTGCCAAAAGTGATTTAAATATTGAATCATCCCATAAACACTAGGACATTATCAAACACGTATTTATCTCTAGATCTGGGATTACTGCTCAACTGCGAGAAATCTCCTAAACATATAAAAAATATACAAATACCATCACACAATCAGCTACATATACAACTGATATATAATATCTTTACGTGAAACCTGGGTTCCAGTCTGCTTTAAGTCAATAACTATACAAACTTGTTGATATCAACCTAGTCTCAGATGAACATTTTCCACATCAAAAATAACCTCACAAATTCAGCACCCATGAGAGTCCTGACTCAAGGCAGACTCCTGGAATAGGAAGATGTCACAGAATGGGATGGCCCTTTAAGTGAGCTTGATTTAGTCCCACCTATGACAAATTAACTGCCTCCCAGGAGATGGATTTGAGGCTAGGGATCAGGTGATAGCTCTGCAAGTCACCTAGTCCTCAACTAAGAGGCCAGCAAGCTGTTCAGTTAGGAAAAGAGAGACCTGCATGGTGCAGGAAGGCCCTTGCTGGAGACCCAGCTTTTTTGTCAGGGAAAAAGCTCTAGAATGGGGCCCTCCTCTCTAGCTATATGGAAGACCTGGTTGGAGATGCCTGTTGTATGTGCTGGGGCCTTATCAGGAAGAGGCTTTAGAAGTGCCAGGCAGTAGAACTCTTGGTTTCTCTCTCTTGATTTGTGGTGGGCTGTTTTAGTTTTGTAAAACAAACGCATCCCTGAAGAAAAGGATTGAAATTCTGCCGTTGTTGGGAGCTTTGTTTGACACAGTGGCCAGCGAGTTAACCTACCAGCCTATAGAAGGGTATCACAGATTAGGATTTGGGGCATTGCTACTGTGTATAGAAGCTTGGGCTGCCCAACTTATTGCTACCATTGTTTCTCATTTTTATGAGCACCAAATTAACGTCAGCTGGCTTTTTTTTCCCTTTAAAGTCCAATGTAAGTCACTGTCTATCATTTGGATGCTCCCACAAGAATTTTCCCCCTGTTGGGTTCTGAGAATTCCTCTGGAGTAGACTTGGACTATATGTTGACTTTACCCTGAGAACAGGATTGTAAACAAGACAGAGCCAATTTAGTACAAGGTGCATCAGATAATAACAGATTTCAAAGATTTTTCTTTACAACAGCAGATACTGTAGGATAGAAAGTAATCAGAGATCTAATGGTAACACTGTCTGGGAAGAAGGACTTTTAAAAAAGGAAAAGATTTAGTTGCAAGCGCCCTTTTAGAAATGCTTGAAAGGCCTGGGGGTCAACCCTCCTGAGCAAATAAGTAAAAATAACATAAGATATCACACAGTGTAAATTCACATATAACAGCCTTTAAAATGAAATTCATATCACGGAAATTGTGCTTTAATTTCAGTGGAAGCCAATTTAAACCTGAGTACAGGCCATGAAGGATGAGCAATCTGTAAAATGAATCTAAATCTTTCACATATTATTGGGTTTTTAAAAGTAATTAAATAAAATTAATAAAGCATCTGATATAAGAACACTATATTTCAGTTGGCCATCACTTTTCAGCTATTGTAGAGTAGTTATACAATTTAGTTTACAAATGCCTCCTAGACCAAGCAGTCTGGAAACATATTATGATCCAGATGAGGCAGTGTGATGTTCATAGCTAAATAAAATAATAATATAATATTTTGCACTTCTCAAAGAACTTGATCCAATACCCATTGAAGTTCATGGAAAAACTCCCATTGACCAACTGGCATTGGATCAGGCATATGGTACTTTACAACTTAGCCTAAAACCCCTGCTAAAGGATCAAATACATTTGGTAACTTAAGAATTATGAGATTCTCACCTGAAACTTGAGCTATGAGGAGAGAAGAGGGTGGTACATTTTTATAGGGCCAGATGATCATCTCTGTGTGGCATGGAAAATAAAAGGGAAGAAAATATCCTAGAAAACTTTGAAACCTTGAGAGCTGCATCAGCTCCCTGTGTTATCCCCATTTTATCTGGGAGTTTGTGGAAGGTGCTCCATGCAAAACTACTCAGTTGTGGTACTGAGGGATTTGATTGGTAGAGGACAGCTGTCTATGTGGCATGCTCCTCTGCATATCAATAAATGATTTTCTGTTTCAATTTAACCATCCATATTGAAACTTTCAATCAATTCTGTCCTTTAAAGTACAACAAACAAGTCACAAATGGGGTCTTTCCTCCTTCCTTTGTAAATTCAAGTCAGTACCTCTATCACAGCCATTATGACTTATCATGTAGATAAAAGTTCACACAATTTTAAATCACACAG
Organism: Chrysemys picta bellii; assembly: GCF_011386835.1. Taxonomy (NCBI): domain Eukaryota; kingdom Metazoa; phylum Chordata; order Testudines; family Emydidae; genus Chrysemys; species Chrysemys picta. The sequence goes on from NC_088792.1 coordinate 200,458,510, forward strand.
ACTGATGCTGAGATCATTTGTAGTAGGATTAAGATTTAAAAAAACACCTTACAATTTTTAAAGGTATAACAAAATTAAAACTGTTGGAGCAGTAGAGGGATATTTTCCCAGTAAAAACATACATATAGTTTGTAATATGACTTGGGGAAACATGGTATATAATTTTTCATCTTTGAGATCATCATCAGTACAGTATCAGTATTATCAGTGTCAGCATACTTGATTTCTGAAGAACTCTCTAGGCAACATGAAAACATATGATTTCAGATAAGCAACTACTGTAACAGCTCAGTTTGTGGCCCACTAGCTGACAGTGACAAAAGAGGCAAATTGGCAAATATTTTTGTGAAAATCCTTTTTTCAAATCAGACAATGAAATGTATTTCCAGTATGCTAAGTCTCCTATTACAGAACTGAGCAATTTTCAAAAATATAATACTTAACATAAGAACATAAAATGGCCACACTGGGTCAGACCAGTGGTCCATCTAGCCCAGAATCCTGTCTTCCAACAGTGCCCAATGCTTCAGAGGGAACGAACAGAACAGGTAATCATCAAGTGATCCATCCCCTGTCGACCATTCCCAGCTTCTGGCAAACAGAGGCTAGGGACACCATCCCTGCCCATCCTGGCTAATAGCCATTGACGGACCTATCCTCCGTGAACTGTCTATTTCTTTTTTGAACCCTGTTAAAGTCTTTAGCTTCACAACATCCTTTGGCAAAGAGTTCCACAAGTTTGTATGAAGACATACTTTCTTTTGTTTGTTTTAAACCTGCTGCCTATTAATTTCATTTGGTGACCCCTAGTTCTTGTGTTATGAGGAGTAAATAACACTTCCTTATTTACTTTCTCCACACCAGTCATGATTTTATAGACCTCTATCATATCCCCCCTTAGTTGTCTCTTTTTCAAGGTAAAAAGTCCCAGTCTTATTAATCTCTCCTCATATGGATGTTGTTCCATACCCCTAATAATTTTTGTTGCCCTTTTCTGTACCTTTTCCAATTCCAATATATCTTGAGATGGGGCAACCACATCCATAGGTGCCAACTCTGCGGGTGCTGCGGGGCTGGAACACCCACGGGGAAAAATTAGCGGGTTCTCCACACCCACCAGCAGCCAAGCTCCCCCCAACCCAACCCCCTTCCCTGAGTGTGATATCCCCTCTCCCAGCGCTCCGCCCCTCCCAGCGCTTCCCACGCGCTGCCTAACAGCTGTTTGGCAGCACTTAGGACTTTCTAGGAGGGAGGGGGACGAGTGGGGATGTGGCGCGCTTGGGGGAGGAGGCGGTAAAAAGGCATGGCAGGGGCGGGGACTTGGGGAAAAGGGGTCAAATTGGGGCGGGGCGAGGGTGGTGTGGGGGCAGGTCGAGCACCCATGGGGCAAAGGGGAAGTCGGTGCCTATGACCACATCTACACACACTATTCAAGATGTGGGCGTACCATGAATTTATGTAGAGGCAATGTGATATTTTCTGTCTTATCATCTATCCCTTTCCTAATGATTCCCAACATTCTGTTAGCTTTTATGACTGCTGCTGCACATAGAGGGGATGTTTTCAGAGAACTATCCACAATGACTCTCTTGAACAGTAACAGCTAATTTAAACCCCATCATTTTATATGTGTAGATTGGATTATGTTTTCCAATGTGCATTACTTTGCATTTATCAACAATGAATTTCATCTGCCATTTTGTTGCCCAGTCACCCAGTTTTGTGAGAGCCCTTTGTAACTCTTTGAAGTCCACTTTGGACTTAACTATCTTGAGTAGTTTTGTATCATCTGCAAAATTTGCCACCTCCCTGTTTACCACTTTTCCCATACTTCATAAAGCTGTAATTGTCTTGTAAGTGTAATTCCTGAGATTTCACCAGAAATCAGATTTTTTTAGGCAATAATTACATGTGCTTTTATTCTTCCTAGCTCTACCATCACAACTGAATACAGAAAGTTTGTTTTTTCCCTCCCTCTAAAACAGGGGTCGGCAACCTTTCAGAAGTGCCGAGTCTTCATTTATTCACTCTAATTTAAGGTTTCGCGTGCCAGTAATACATTTTAACGTTTTTAGAAGGTCTCTGTCTATAAGTCTATAATATATAACTAAACTATTGTTGTATGTAAAGTAAATAAAGTTTTTAAAATGTTTAAGAAGCTTCATTTAAAATTAAATTAAAATGCAGAGCCCCCCGGACCGGTGGCCAGGACCCGGGTAGTGTGAGTGCCACTGAAAATCAGCTCGTGTACCGCCTTTGGCACGTGTGCCATAGGTTGCCTATCCCTGCTCTAAAACAACCCATTGCCCTTATCACGAGCTAAATTACACACGCAGCTGGCATGTATTCTAATGATAATAAAACTGTTGATAATATGATTTTTTTAAAAACAGCAGTTATTAATTGACTGACCTATTTCTTCTATAATACACAATACTTCTAAAAATAATTCCAGGTGATCATTTTAAACTGTCTCTTGAAAAATGAAAAGTTGAAGGAGTGATAGGAATGCCATCATCAGCTAAAATCTGCAGAGAACAATTTGACAGAAGGGAGTAAAATGAGGAGGAGTAATAGGAAAAATTTTGTAGAAAGGGAAAATGTAAGCAGAATAATAAGGAAAAATTCCCACAGTGATATGTAGTAGACCAGTGTTTTCCAAGCTTTTGAAAATTAACATTGTTCCTCTTTGCAGAAAATTAAACCAATCATCCCTCCTCCCAAAACACACACATTAAACATGGGCCTGCCATGGGTTGTTAAAGGCCTAACCATGGTATGTCATCATTACACAGTTAATGCCAGTGATTGACATGAAGTTCTGAGCACCCAGGTTAGCCTCGTCAAGATTACCACAACAAAGCCCTACTGCACTTCTATATCCTCACTGTTTCTGCATTTATCCATGTGTGTCTGGGGGGCACAGGCCATCCTTCTTTGTGCTGAGACGCTAGGATTTTTTTTTCCCAGTCAACTGTGGGAGAACTTGTCTGTCCTTCGGGGGCACTTATGGGAGGGAATTGGAGGACTACCAGCACTCAAGTGATTTTGCCTGTGCCCTCACTGCAAAGTGGGCAGGTTCTAGTCTGAGTTAAAGCAGCATCCGGGCTCTAACCTCGACCCTCCCCACAATAGATAAGGTAGCTGGGGGTTAACAAAACTCCAAACCATGGTCAGAGAGTTTTTCTGAGAGTATGGTGGGGAAGTTGGGCTAAAACTCAAGTAAAGAGCTTAGGGTAACTGTGCGGTGAAGACATACCCTTAGTATACACATCTGCCACATCTCCCAGCTAGTCCTTTATGCCCCACATTCTGGGAAATACCACGTCACACTGTGGAACCATCTCCCAGAGGATGTGGTGGAAGCCATGTTTCTTGGACACTGAGGTGGAGACGGGCAGAATTAAATGTATATATTTCTTTTAAAATGTATGCCCTTACCTATACTAGCAGGAACATGCCATTTAAAAAAAATTATTTATTTTCAACTACCTGTGCTGCTTGTTTGCCTTTTCCCTTTCTCTCAGAATGGGCAATGAAAATATTCGAGTCAGTTTTCCTTTCCCTTGCTGCCACAGTTCCTGTTCCCACTGACGTTACTGGCAAGACTCCTGTTGATTTCAACTAAAAAAAGATCACACCCAGTCCTGCAAACCTTACTCATGCAACTACTTCAACTCCACCCTTCATTTTTGACATTATTCCACATTTTAATATTTTTAAAATAAAGACAAATTGGAACTAACTAGATGTGTGTCTAAGGGCATGTCTACACATGCACCACTGCAGCGCATCTGGTGAAGACGCTATATGCCGACGGAAGAGAGCTCTCCCATCACCATAATAAACTAGAGTTGCCAGGTATCCGGTTTTTGACCCAGAAAGTCCAGTTGAAAAGAGGACCTGGCAGTGCTGACCGGACACTAAAAGTCCAGTTACCAGAGTAACCATGATCAGCCTCCCCGCCAAGAGGGCGGAAAGACCAGCAGCTGCTCGGCTGCTCATGGAGAGCCTCAGTGGTGGCTACAGAGGTCCTCTTGCAGCCTGGAAAAGCAGCTCCGGCTGAGGAAGGGGCCGGCTTGGGGCTGGGGAGCGCCTGCAGGTTTGCACTGGTACTGCGAGAAAAGCGGACAAGGGGAGGACAAGCTCCAAGCACGCCAGAGAGGCTTCAGGAAGGAAGGGGGAAGCCCACTATCTGTGGGGCATGGATGTTGGGAGAAGGGCCGTTCAGAGACCAACCCCTGGCCCTGCTCAAGTTGGCCCCTGCTGACTGCAGAGGGGGCCCAGGCTCGGCACGGGACTGCTTACCCCTGAAGGGCTGGGCAGGGCTACCAATCCCAGCTCCACGAGTGGTGCAATCACCAACCAGGTAGGAGCCTGGCCACCACCGTCATAGTCTGGGAGCCAAGGCCCCAAGAGCCTATCACCGTGGGGTGTGGAGGAACCAGGAGCAGAGGCTTATTAAACCCCTTGGGAGAAGCAGGAAGACCCCAGAATCAATATATCCATGTAAGTTTTTTGGAGCCAGCCAGGGTACTCGGATTGCGGCTGCCGGGGGAGGTGTGGACAGCTACAAACAATGGGGCAAGTTCCCCAGAGGGAAGCGAGCCCCCTACCCCCAGTTCCATGGACCCAGACAGGCAGGGGATGCCTGAGCATGTTTGGGACAGTCCCTTGCCTCAGCATTGGGGGCCTGGAGGAGCTGGGAGCCAGGACACCTGGGGTCTCTCCCTGGCTCTGGGAGGGGAGTGGGGGCTGGAATTCAGGACTCTTGGGTTCTAGTCCCAGCTCCTCCAGAGACTTGTTGTGTGAATTGAGTGAGTGGCTTATGGAGAAAGCCTCCCCCGCACTCCAGTAACTGGTGGGGTCGGGAGAGTGCGGCAGTCCCAGGGTTGGGTGCAGGCGGGGAGAGGAGCGAGCAGAGGGCAGGGCCTTGGGGGAGGAGGTGAAGCAGAGGGTGGAGCTTTAGGGGGAGGAGGCAGAACAAGGGAGTCCAGTTTTCAGAAATTGGAAAGTTGGCAACCCTAAATAAAACCACCTCTGCAAGCGGCGGTACTTATGTCGGTGGGAGAAGCTCCCTGGCCGACACAGAGCTGTGCACACCTGTGCTTATGTCGGTGTAACTTATGTTGCTAGGGGGCAACTTATGTTGCTTATGAGAGACATAAATTATGCCAACATAAGCTGTAGTGTAGACATAGCCTAACACTAAACTTATTTTATGATTTCTCTCTGTTGTAACATGAACTCTCCCATACCCATTCAAAATCCTTTGTCATTCCTTGCCTGATCCTAGAAGGTGCTTAGCACCTACTACTCCCACTTATCGTATCAGGCCATTGGATTATGGTTCCTAATGATAGCAACATACTATTCTATTTGTTTGGCTTCCTTGGCACTAAGAACACAGTTTTGCAACCTTTACTCATGCAGGAGTACTTTTGCCAACACTCATGATTTTATCATGAACATCATGATATTTGCCATTTTTCTTAAAACCCCAGCTCCTGGAGTCGTGTTATTTCTTAAGAATCTCAGCTTTCATTTAAAAACAAGTCGTTTCTAGCCCTCATGGTTGCAGAGAAAAGCTTGAAACTCCTCAGTATATCCAAAAGTGCAAAACCCAGAAGACAAAAAAAAAAAAACCTATTTATCTTTAAATCTCGAGATTTTTTAAGCCAATCTCGTGATTTTTGGAGCCTGGCTCATGATTTTTGAAAGCTTGGATGTTGGCAGTACTGTTCTAGGCCAGATCCTGAGCTGATGTAAATTGGAATAGCACTGCTGAAGTAAAACAATAAAATAACCCCTCATCCCAACATTCTCCTGTTTTGTCTCCCCTGATGCTGGCCAATGTAAACCTAGCTAACATTCCTTATTTGCATTGTTGTATGTAGTTTATATACTGCTGCTGTAACTTTAGTTACTGGATCAAAAGGATGACCCTGTGAATGAAGTTTTGATTCAAATGTTGAAAGAACAGATTGGAGATAGAAACTCCTGTCTACTTTTAAAAATATGAAAAAAAAAAAGAGGCCAGTTTGCTATGCTATTTGATGATGGTGAATCAGAGACTCTTGCACTTGTAAGAAAAAGGCCTTTCTCAGACTAACAATAGAAAAAAATTCCCAAGACACTTTGGAAAGTATTATAAACGTACAAAATCGTTGAGAGAAGTATGCATATAATACACACACATTCATATACCTTACAGCAACTTTTTGATTAACTTTTAGAAAACCTGAATTACTGACCTTTTCAACTGGATATGTTGCACATAAATACAAGGTAGTGCTCTGGTTGCTGACCTCTGTAACTTGTACTGTTTCAGTATTTCCAACTAAAACAAAACGATACCCATCGGAAAAACAGTCCGTTTGTATGATCTCAATGCACTAAATAGTTCTACCCTTAGAGGAACTGAAATGAAAAACACAGATTTCCTTTCCCCCACACCCACCCGACCCCCTTCAATCCCTTATGGAGAACAAAATATGCAGCTTGGACAACTGTAGGTGTTTAACCAGAAACCTTTGCAATCACTCCCTTTCCATGCGGAGAAGAAGTTTGTATTTGCAGAACGTGTGTGTGTGTGTGTGTGTGTGTGTGTGCGCGCACGCACAACCGTCTGTATAGCCCCCTTTCATATTGTTGACAACAAACAGAGAAAAGAATGAGCCTCTCAGCGCAGCTGGGGTCAGCTTATGCCATGAGACTCGTATCTGGCGCTGGCACGGCCCAGCTGTGTGAAGCAGCTTATGCCAATGCCATGACCCAGCTACTACAAATGGGAACTATTGCTCAGAGGTAGCAAGCTCTAGCAACAGGCTGTTGTGGCTGTAAATATGTAATCCTGTTTTATCCCATGCACCCTGGAACAGTGCCTGCATTACAGAAGGTCCTGCTCTCAGACTGGCACTGGCTGAGATGTTGATGCATCCCAAAATCTATGACTCTGTATGCTTCAGCTGCTTACAATAACCTCTCACATAAAACAGCATCAGCTGGAATATACTGTCTCTGCTTGGGATCATTAAAGTGGGAGGTTTCACTCCCCCCTCAGAAAGAAATTCCAGGATCATGCATGTGGTTTTATGCACACTTTTCCTTTCTCCTCCTGCACCCTGCTGCCAATCCGATCTACCCGCATGATCTACCCCCCCTCAGAGTGCCCTAGAAACAAATATGCTAACGGGAAATATTTATATGTATTTGTTTCTAAGGTTGTTTAGTGGCACTCTAAGCGTGACGGACCTCAGGGGTAGATTAGCTACCTCTAAAGAATTAAACCACCTCGAAAGGAAAATATCATTTTACAATAGTATAGTTCCTTTGGTGTGGAGGTTAGAAGGAAGACATTATACAGCAGAATAGTGAACAAAATCACAGAGTACTTTCTTTCAAAGCAGCTTAATTTTATATAACATCTTTGGCTTTAGTTCCACTCCTGCCTGCCCAAATAACCAATTGGGAAAAACAGTTTTGGAAAGCCCATCGTCTGTTTTTCTTTTCCATCAGCTCCCTGAGTTTTCCCAGGGGTTCCCTTAGACCTCTCTGTATTCTTTAGAGAAGAGAGTACCGAACAGGATCCTGGGACATAAGGAATAATGAAAGGACTGTGACAGAAAATATATGATTAACAATGCTAACAAGAACCTTATCTGCCTGTTAAGAAACACATCTGCAAAACTCAGAACCACATTTTTGTAGGAAAAACAAATTATGATACTGTAAAAAAAAAAAAAAAAAACAATCTGAACGATGTTAACCCCTCAGGTCACAGGAGGACTAGTAAGAGAAGCTTGGAGGCCTGCCACCATAATGAAAGTAATAAGATGTTCTAGGCAATGTGCCTCAGCTTGGGGAACGGAGGGGAAAGGGATGAGATAAAAGAACCAGAAGGACACAGATGTGATGAATGTGCTATCAGGACTGGTTCCAACTCACTACAGCTGCAAAATATTCTCATGTATTAATAGTAAAACATGGACTTTTTGTCTAAGGTTTTGATACAGACTAAGCAAAACCAAGAATGACACACTTGAATTTAGAATTAAAACTTTTTTCAAAGTGCATTGAAGCCTGATCAAAAAGATGGGGTGAGGGAGGAACTAACGTAAAAACAATAGAGAAACTGAATCTCCCAGGAAAGATGCCAAACTAGTTATTTTCCATGTCATATGAAATTACATTCATAGGCAAAATGGTGCAAAAGATTTAAAAATAAGTGTGTCAATATCACCTGCTCTTCAAGATAGCTAGCTAGCTGTAAAATGTCACACAATGTAGAGGAGCCATGAAATCTCATCATGCCTGATAATAAGGAATTCTCTACTAAAGATGGCCTATAAACTATTTTTAGGACACTTCAGTTCAAAGGTGCTGGCACTAGAGGTGCGGGGGGTGCTGCCGCACCCGGGTTTTGAAATGGTTTCCATCATATACAGGTTTCCATCATATAAAGCTTAGGCTCTACCGGTAATAAATTTGTTAGTCTCTAAGGTGCCACAAGTACTCCTGTTCTTTTTATCATATACAGGGTTTCCAGTTTGGTTCATTGACTCTCAGCACCGCCCCCTCTCCCCCATAAAAACTGTTCCAGCACCCCTGCTTCAGTTGCTTTATTATGATGTAGGAAGAAAACGTAAATGTTTTCTTTCCCTACTTTAAAAATTAATTAATTATTTTTAACTTCACAAACATCCGGAATGCCAAATCAGGCCTTCTCTGTCTTTCCTGAGGACATTTTTAATGGAGGGGAGGGCAGGTCACAGGGTATTATGAACTCTAACCGCTTAACTGAAACTTTTCAGGGATGCTGAAACTTTAACAAAGCCAATTTCTTTTTTTAGGTATTTATTAAACTAGAATTAAACAGATGTTAACAAAACCAAGCAACCCTTCTCTTCTCACTCAGCTTTGAGTGATGTGATATATTCATTAGCATTCCAGTCACCAAAGAGGCTCCCAGGATAGGTAAGACCTGATTTTCTATTGAAAAAAAGATTAAAAAAAAAAAAAAACAAGCAGAAATCTCCTCTCCTCTTCTCCTTTTTCTTTTTTAATATGAAAACACATCAGGCCATCCACCTTTGCAGGTCACCTTTAGGAGGATTTCTGCTCTGGAAGTTTTACTTTAAGTGTCAGGTTTCAGAGTACCAGCCGTGTTAGTCCGTGGATACATCCTGGATGCATCCGAAGGTGCCACAAGTACTCCTGTTCTTTTTACTTTAAGTGTCTATTTCATAAAGTCAAGACCATTCATAAGTCCGTTCTCCCACTGATACCTAGAGAATTTGCCTGCAAAATACCCAGCATGTGATTCTGATGTCTCTTACAGTGGTGTTAAATCAGCAATAACTTCACTGAACTCAGTGTCCTACAGCAGGGTAAAAACAGTAAAAACATCAGAATCAGGCCCCTGGTCACTACAAAAATGGGGCAAAGATGCAAGTTTGTGAAGTGACTTTTCAAACATGCACAGACTATTTAGGAATATGTAGCCTGAATATTAAACGAACCCCTGAAGTTCCTGATACTCTGCCCAGAACTAGCTCTTCATTAGGTGTGCTGACTACTTTTCTTTCTCTTTCTTTCTTTTTTAATGGACGCTAACACACCCAACAGCATTAGTGAGTGCTATCTATGTAAATCCACCAGGCTTCAAAGTCTGAATATGGACTTGGTCAGCAAAAAGATACCAACCTTTAGTGGGATTGTGAATGTGTTCTTAAAACATATGTACACACGGAGAACAATAATAGGGCATTCAAACCACAGGTCGCCTACCCCCCTCCCCTCCGCTTCCCCAAAGATAAAAACATGATTTACCAGAAAGAGTTTACAAAAAAAAAAAAAAAAAAAGTGCTGCTTTGGATGAGAAAGTACACTGTGAACTTCACGGCAGTCCCAAAATAGACTGAAAAGAGGAAATGGGTGGGGGTGAGTTTCTTTCTTCTTCTCACAAAGAACTTCGCCAGCCAATATAGATCAAGTAAAAACAGTCCTGACATGCAGTGCAGCAGTTGGTGAAAGTCCTCCCCTCTTTTCCCAGTCTGGTTTATTTTAAGATCACAGCACAGGAAACTTGGCAGCTAAATGTTTCCGAAAGCTCCCCCCGCCGCCACTTCCACAAGTTCAGATAATTTATAAGGGCCCAGCTCAGAGCACAGACAATTTTGAGGGGAGAGAAGAGATACCATTTAGCATATTTAAGAACAAAATAAATTTAAGGGCATAATAAAACTAATTCAGAAGTCACTGAAATAGTAAAAATATTCAGTTGTGGATAGATATTTTATTATGTTTTAAACATGCAACATTCACATTAGTTTACCATTTGTTAGCAGCCCTAGGTGCATGAAATCGTGAGTATGCGTGTGTGAGAGAGAGTTCCTGCCTTCAAACCATGTAAAGGAGCGTGGGGGTCTAGGAGAAATATTTCTGTGTTATGGATTTTTTTTCCCTAATGTTTTTTCAGAAAACCTAGCAAATTCCATTAGGGAAAAAAACACTATGTCAAGAGAACATTAAGGCTTCATGCTTACACATTTACCAGGAAATGACCGTGTTATGGTTGCATTTGTAGTCTTAACTCTGGCCCCATAGGAGTCTGAATTACAATAAACTTTAATATTAAGATCAAATAGGATTTCTCGAATAAACCTCATAAATGAATAAATATCACACCTTTTCTTCTACAATCTTAGATACACACATAGCATCTTCCAGCAGTGTGTATTACTTACTCCTTGTGTGCCTGATAAGCAGTATCCATAAAAGTAAATTGTATGACAAAGTACAGAAAAACTTTATTGTCAATTTACTATAGATTAAGCATACAACAAACAGTAATAGTGAAAATTTGTGGTATATATAATTCATATAAATTTGCAGCTAAATAAGCTTAACTGTACCTAAGAAAGATGAACTACACATGCGGGTGTATGTAAATTAGCTTTGTAGTGAATTGTCTCATCCTCTAAGGAAAGCTGTGGTGATGCTAGAAAACAATGAACAATATCTGGTTTCTGATAAAATTATCCCTCGTCCTACAAGACAGCTAAGGGCATTTGTGGGTGCTCAGCACTTCACAGGCCTAAGTCAATAGAGATCTGTAGAATCAGTATTATGATTGAACTAGTGTAAGTAGAAAAGGATGGGGAAATATTTCAAGATACTATGGTTTACATATGTATCTAAAATTTTAGATAAAATTTGCAGGACACACTGTATATGTGGGAAATAGTATTTGGTTATATAATAACAATACTATAATACCTACACACAAGAAGACACAAATTTGGTTGTGCATATGTAACACTGACAGACCCCAGTCATCGGCGGGCGGGATTGAACCCAGGGCCTCTGGAGCTTAGTGCATGAGCCTCTACCGCATGAGCTAAAAGGCTGTAGAACAGTCAGTGTGTGTGTGTGTGTGTGTGTGTGTGTGTGTGTGTGTCTCTCTCTCTCGTCTCAGTGCCACTAGATGGGACAGAACACCACACCCAGGAGGTGTGTGGGTTACACATACAACTTTAATGTTGCCATTTCCTGACTTTTGAGGCAAGTACCCTCTGTTCTCCATGGACAATAAAGATCTCATGGTTCTTTTCACATACGTGGGAGTTTGGCCTATTTTTCTTGACCAAAATTTCTCCTTTCTGTGTTTGATTGCTGTACTATTATGATGTCCACTTGGAAGCTGCCTTCTACCCTAAATGTGGTGCCATATGTAAAAACACTTTGGGATACTTCAGGATGAAATTTGTTTTATACATGAAAATTATGATTATTTATCATTGACCTGCAGGGCTAATTTGAAGAGAAGAAAATTACCTTGTGCACCAAAATTCTGGAGTCCCAAAATGTTCCAAGTACTAACTCCAGAGCCATTCTTCCCCTGAAGCACTTGTGTAACTTCCATTAATGTCAATGGGAGCTCTGCATGAACATATGTGGAATTTATAGTCAATATGCCTATCAGTCATGGCCTGTGTCTACTCTACATTTGGAACTAGGAATCTTGCTGGTGGTAGCAACACTGGAACCATTAACATAAATAGCTTTAGCTGATCCCTGATCAGAGCCCAATACAGTGCTGAAAAGGCTGATGGCTGTGTGTCTTGTCTACACTAGCACTCTCACCTTTGTTGCCACCGGTAGTAATAAAATGTCCCAAAAGTGGGACATGTGTGTGTGTGTGTGGGGGAACAAAAAACAAAAAACCAAACAACATTGTGTAAACAAGCCTATGATGCCGTCTTTTAAACAGTATTAGACAGATGAAGACTTCTAGCCTTTGGCTGTGTCGAGAAGTCTTGTAAGATTCTCAGTAAGGCCAGAAACACAGCAAAGTCTGGTGGAAGTGACTAAAAAGAGACTGAAATACTCACTGCATATCAGATGTGAGAAATCTATGATCAATATCATAAGAGGCCCACTGCCAACACAGGGCACCAACGGACTTATGGGTCAGTCCTGTTGGTGCTGTATCAAAGACACATGCTGTTTTTAGCTCGGTGAGTAATGTCTCTTTTGCATCGGTACTTGCTGCAGACATCTACCATTTACTCTACACAATTTTATTCCCACTTCCAGCTTCTTGATATTATTCAGCTGCATCTGAGTCACCTTCATTTATTATCCCCAGCATCAGGGGTAAACTCAGTGAATTGGTTTAATAAACAATGAGATTAGTCAGTATAGTGCTTCAGCTGCATGTGGGATGAGATTAAGTTGGAAGAGAGCTTATTAAAAAAATGAAAAGGGTTTTCAAAATCTTTGTGACTTCAATAGCATATGTGTACTGAAACCATACCATGCTTAGGTCTTTTTGGCTCTTGAGGACCCTCACTAACACCAATGACGTATGGAGAGAACTGACATTAATCTTTGTTGCCAGGTAAATTAGATGAAGACGACAAAACTGACCACTGGCCACCATAGTTTAGGATGAAGAAACTGGAAGTGTGGAAGCTAAAGAAGATGACTAGCTGAAATTATAAGCAATGGAAGGAGAATGTGATAAATATTCATTGATACCTCAGTACTCCCAAGTAGATATCTCTATGGCTAATTACGGGAGTCACAGATATAATTTGTTAAGGAAGCAAAGCATGAACTAGGGAAAATGAAAGCAGGCTCCAATCAAACTCCATTTTGGAGTTCAGGTAAGGCACTATACAATCTCCTGTTGTCAAACTTTTTTGCTTAATCATGCTAAACTTTAACCATAAACTTTTACCAGTTTAGACATCAAGCATAATAGGGATGAAAATACCATATACTAGCTTTAGTTGATAGGCAGCATGGTTTAAAGGATAGGAAATGGGACTAGAAGCTGGGGAGACTAGGAACAGATCCTGTCTCTGCCAGCAAGCTTCTGTATAACTTACCTATCTTGCACAAGTCACTTCACCTCTGTGACCAGCTTCCCATTCAGTAAAATGGGAACAAAAATATTTACCTCTCTTTGTAAAGACACTTTAAGATTTATGGATGAAAAATTCTATATAAGAATGTATAATTACTATCAGTCCCTGACAGACTAATTATATAGGATATTATGAACTGATGAATGGAGACACACAGAACCAGTGAACATGTTAAACTTCCGTACCTTCACCGTCAACACTTTAACTCGGATCTCTGACAATAAACAGCCACGGAAATGAAAAGTAAAAGGATGGGGGAAAGAATCTGCCTGCTACAACATCTGATGCTAATGTAGACAAGCTAATAGTGAGAATGGCCTGGATCTGAGCATATAGCTTGGTCAAATGGGTTGAAAACTGGTTGAAGGACTGTAAACAAAAAGGAATGTATCCAGCTGGTGGGAAGTGTTCACTGTGATGCCACAAGGATTAGAGCTGAAGCCAGTCTTCTTACCATCCTGTAAAAGCTGATGATGCAGCCTGTCAAGTGTAGAAAGAAGATGAGCAAGATAGTTGTTTTTACCTTAAAATGTAACAATACTGCTACATACACACACAAAGTTGAAGACGTTTTTTTAATAGTCCAGAGGCACAACATTTTTACATAAAGCTAAGTATATAAAGCATATACTCCTATTACTAAAAAGCAACAGAGAGTCCTGTGGCACCTTTAAGACTAACAGATGTATTGGAGCATAAGCTTTCGTGGGTGAATGCCCACTTCGTAGTCTTAAAGGTGCCACAGGACTCTCTGTTGCTTTTTACAGATCCAGACTAACACGGCTACCCCTCTGATACTTGACTCCTATTACTATTATTTACTATTTGTATTACAGTAGCACCAACAAGTCCCAACTAATACTGAGGCCTTATTGTGCCAGGCCGCTGAACAAACACGTAACAAGAGACAATTCCTGCATCAAAGAGCTTACAGACTAAATACAAAGGGGAAGCAAATACACAGAGGTGAAGTGATTCTCCCAACATCACACAGCAAGTCAGTGGCTGAGCTGGGAACAGAAGCCATGAATCCTGACTCCCAGTCCAGGTCCCTGTGCAATTGGCTGCAATGCCCTTGTGGCTGCCTGGATTTGTATCTTGTAATGACTTAACTTTTTCAGAGGGGTGATATTCAATATTTCACTATGATGGGCCACATTTTCAGAGACAACATGAATCCTCTGCGAAGGAGAGAGAAAAGACCCCTTCACAAGAAACTACGACCAGACCACATTTTGTCATCCTTTAACTGAAGCGGATGAGTGCCTGTTGTTAACTTTTAATGTGCATGCTTGCTTGAGCTATGCTCAGACACACATGTCCTCTCACATTTTACTATTCACACACTTGCATGCTTTTAAAGAAGATAAATCTCTAACAAGTAATGGCCTGACTTTCCGGAGTGCTGAGCACTTCTATCTCCTGGTGACTTCTCTGGGAATAGCGAGTGCATAGCAGCTCTGACAATCAGGCCAGTATCAAGAGTTGGGCTAACATTCATGGAGAATGAGGTCCTCTACACATGTAAAGAAGTCAAAACTTTCCAAGCCCATACACCACTAATAGGGTTGATCATGATCCTCTAACTGGCTTTTAAACACAACTTGCTGTCTCTACACTGGTCAAAGATCCCATTTAAACTGGGCTAATTAAACACACCAGTTAACATATTTTAAAACACAACCTATTTTTCTAATCTAGACATGCTCAGGGAGACTGGGTCCCAGTGGCGGATTAGCCACTGGGGCCAGTGCCCAAGGGCCCCAGCCAATTGGACCCCGGCACATCGACCCACTCTGTCTGCCCAGGGTCGGCGCATGGGGGTTTGCCCCACTCTGCTCGTCCAGTGCTCCTGCCAGGGAGCAGGGGATGTCCCTGTGCTCCGACCCCCCTCCCCGGCAGGAGCGCTGGGCAGGAACAGCAGGGCAAGTCCCCTGTGTCCCGACCCTCCTCCCTGGCAGGAGCGCTGGGCGAGCAGAGCGGGGCAGGAGTTCTGGGAGAGGGGGGACAAGGACTGCACGCAAAAGGGATGGGGAGGGGGTCCCACTTGCTCTGGCCTAGGGCCCCACAAACCCTAATCTGCCTCTGCCAGGTTCCAGAGAGAGCCCCCTGACTCCTCCACAGCTGGAGTGGAGCTGTTTAGGAGTGGGAAGGCAGCATTGCAAGGGGTGGGCAATTAACTCTCTGCCCCCAGAATATATAGGGAGAATCTGTAAAGGCCCCTATCTCCCAGGGAGAGGCACTTGGGGCAGCAGCAGGAGCTGCAGGACAGGGGAAGCAGGAACTCAGGATAATTTCAGAACCCCCAGAGTACATATGAAAAAATACTCTGGGCAGATTGTTGGCAGCTGGAGGGAAGAAAGGTTTCATGCTAATTAAGTAGTGAAACCGTTAAAACCAAAATAAATCATCTGCAAAGTGGGCAGGATGGAAAAGGGGCACCTTAAGTTAGCAAAGATGAAAATTTAACTAACAAAGGTACGTACTAGTGACGTTTTGCTTACATGTTGTCTGTAACAACATATAAGCAAATATACTGTTTGATTGTCTTGTCTCTTTAGATTTTAAACTCTTCAGAAGAGGGACTGTGTCTTCCTAGATAACTGTAAAATGCCCATTACAATGGGGTCCTCCATCCACTTTGGAACCTTGGGTGCTACCAAAATAACAACAACCACTATTATTATTATTATAAAAAAGATGTTTAATTCCAAATTGTCATTTATTTTTTAAAATTGAGGAAAATCTAGAGTTTAAGCAAAGCCGGGAAGAGCTTTTGGGATGTTTAGGGTTTTTTGGGGGGGGAGGGGAGAGAGAGGGGACAGGCAGAGGGACATTAAGCTGTCTTTTCTTAAACATACCCAGGAGAATCACAAACAGGTTGCAGTGACCCTCTCTTTTATTATGGCCAGATAGGACAGGTGGGTCCACAAACCTTTTTTCTCTTTTAATATGAGGTTACAGTATAAAAAAAGTTGAGAACCACTGATCTACATTACTCATATATTAATCAATGACATCATGTAGGATGTGTAAATTTTCTGCAGAGCACAAAATTCTGACACTTATGCAATAAAAGAAAAAAAATCTGTTATGCAACATATACTGAGAGGGTTTAGGTTTTTACAGATCTGCTGATGACAAACACTATACTGTATAAGTAGGTACTATTGGGGACACCCCCACCCCCACACATACACCCCCTTTATAATCACTTACTATTATTTTCCTTCCACTACAGTGGCACCTATTGGTGAACAAGAGTTAATACAATAAAGATCTTTGTCAGCAAGAGCCCTGACTTGTCCTTTGTTGAGCTTTAGTTTCTTTTTCTGGAAGCATTACAACAATCCTTGAATAGATAGGAGTTGTATGACGTGAAAACAAAACTTGGTGACAGTTGTTAAGGGAGTGACAACAGTGCAATCAACAGACCATTTTATGTATAGGGAAGTTTGATTCAGCTGATTTTTTTAGATGCACTATTATGTCAGCAATCAGCATTAGCTGCAGTATACTGAACTATCTGGATCTTTTAAATATACAGATGTAAGCCTGTCTGCAGGCTCAGAGTTTCTCCACATAAAGCAAATAGAATGATTCTAGACTGTTTTTTGAATAGCATGAATATAAAACTTGGATTCAGATGGCCTGATTCTCACTTACACTAAGGACCCCTTACATCACTAATTTACAATCGCTTCAAAGCCCATCTATACTGCCAGCGCACAGTACAGGAGTTTTTAAAAAATGGGATTCAGGCCCAGAATGTCTAAACAGGGAATTAAACCTAATTGCTAATATGTATTTGGCATTTTCTTCCTTCATGTTCTCCTGCTACTTAGCCCCAGTCCAGATTCATCATGGCTGGCACAAGGTGTACTAGCAACTAGGGCTGCCTGGAAAACAAGAATTCTGTTTCACACAAAAAAACCCTGAGGTTTTGCCATTTATTTCTGATTTTATGCAGAATGAAACTCAGAACTTTCAAAAACTTTCCAAGTTGGGGGCAAGAGAGAGAGACTCCAACCCAGAACTACTAATAGCCCGGTGTTTAAGACACTCCCTGGGATGTGGAAGACCCATTCCCTCTGAATCAATCAGAAGAGGAACTTGAACCCACTTTTCCCATATCCCATCCCACAGCCTCTAGAGTCTCTCTCTCGCTCTCTCCTATTGAAGCTGTTCCACTTTGTATACATAATTGAATATTCATGGACGGTGGAGGGCTGGGAGAGAGATTGACTCTATAGCCCAGTAGTTGGGATACTCACCTGGAATGTGGGTGACCCAAGGTCAAGTCCTTGTCCAAATCAGGGAGAGCAGGGACTTGAATCTGTCTCTCCCATATCTGGGAGTGCCACTAGGGTACTGGCTATTCTGGGTTGGGTCTCTCTCTCTCTCTGACCAGAAATTCCATCCTGGACCTGAGAAAGTTTAATCCAAATAAATACATTCCTGCAAAAAGTTTCAATTTTGACAAAGCAGGACTTTCAGGTGAAAAATGTTTCAACCAAAAAATTCTCAACCAGCTTTACTAACACTAGGATGCACAGCAAGGAGTTTTGCAGAGGATGCAGCAGTGATGTACTGAATGGGCACATCCTCAGGACACATTGACCACACCCTTTCCCAAACCAGGATATGCTGGTTGCTCATAAGCCCTCTACTGGAGTGAAGGTAGTCGGCACCTTGTGCCACAAGGATCCCCATTGTACTTTCCAACACCCAGCATCCCTGCTCTAGGGTGTATGCTGATGGAAATCAGCTCAGCACCTGTTTGAACCAGGCTCTAATGTTTAGTTTCCGTGGTACAAATATCTACACCCAGGGCCGGCCCACAACATTTTGGAACCTGGGGCAGAGAGCTCAAATGACACCCCCATTCCCCCTCGCATGGGCCAAAACTTTGAAAGGTCTCAATTCTGCCTTCTTCCTGGTCTACTCCTCTCATGGTACTGCTCTGCTACCTACCCCAATAAAGGAGAACTAACAACTTAAAATGCCTTGTTCAAAAATTTTAAGTAACACTTACCTTTCAAATGCCTGAACAGCAAATGTAACTTTTTCTTCTCTGCATAGTAAACTCTGGCATTTTTATCTGTTTGAACAATCAAAGTGGTCTTTCCGTGCCTTCTTGGTTGCAAAGATTTGAACTGCTTCCAGAAGGTCCACAGTCTGGGCCAGCTCATGCTCTATTGAGATGGTTGCAAGGCCGACCAGCCTCTCCTGTGTCATTGTGGAGCGTAGATGTGTTTTTATTAACTTCAGCTTGGAGAAGCTGCGTTCTCCACTGGCAACTTTTACAGGAAGTGTTAGAAGTATGCAGAGAGCAACAAAAGCAGTTGGAAAGAGGGTGGTCATCTTATTTGTGTACATATATTCCAGAACAGCCTTTGGAGTTGATCCTGTTGAAATGTATCTTGAAAGGGCTTTCAGTTCATCACCTAAATCACTCGCATCAATATCGCGCATGTCATCATGTGTCAACACTGTCTCTAGTGCCCTGCATTGCTGGTCCAGGTCTTCTTCAGGTATAGTGAGGCGTTTTGGAATATCATACAACATCCCAAATATACTGCTGTGTTCCTTGAGCTGCATGAAACATTCTTCAACTGACTGTATTGCACAATCTAGCATCTGGTTAAAGAATTCAACTTTGAATTGTTGTTTGGGGTCTCTTATAGGATTATCCCGTGCCTTGTAATCAAAATGTCTTCTTCTTCGGTGATTCTTGTATTCCTGAATGGGTGGGAAAATAGCTTCAGTGTGAAGTTCCTCTGCCAACTTCTGTGCACTCTTCAGAACGTTTTGAAATTCCTCATCTGACCGGTAAGATGGTAGGTATTACTTTCCTTTGTCCAGTTGTTCCATTGCTCCAGATATATCAAGGTCAACACCTTGGAGTCTCTTGCTTACAACATTGAGTTCAAACAATATGTCATGCCATAACACGAAGCCATACAGAAATTTGAAGTTATTTATGTTTCTGGTGATTCCATTCCCTCTGCCACTGTTCTCCCATGAACAGTTCCTGTCATAGCATTATCCTCCATAATGGCAACTATGGCATCATCTATCTTCCCAATTTGGTGTTTGATAGGCTTTATTGCCTCCACTCGACTTTCTCATCATGTGGCACTCAGTGGTTTCAGTGTCAGAGAGGATGTTCCCAGATGTTGCTTCAAAATTTGCCATCGATGAGTTGATGCAGAGAAAAAACACATAGATGCTTTGAATTACATTAAAAAATTCAGCAGCTTCACTAGAGGCTGATGCTGCATCACTGACCACCAAGTTCAATGAATGAGAACTGCATGGGACAAAAAAAGCTCAAGGGTTTAATTCTTGAATCCGTGTCTGCACTCCTCTGTTCTTTCCTCTCATGTTGGCACCATTATCCTAGCTCTGACCTCTCATGTCAGCTATTGCAATTCCCGTATCTTCCAGCTTTTTAAGAAGCACATTTGTCATACCAGCTCCTGTAATATCATCAACGACAATAAATTCTAGACAGTCACCATTGTGGGGACATTTTCACTAGGTTCTGTTGTTGTTACAAAACGCACCATTAAAGTCATTTGTTCCGTATGGCTGATGTCAGGTGTGCAGTCCAAAATAACAGAGTAATATCTTGCTGTCTTCAGATCTGCCCCAATCTTCTGTTTGACTTTTGTTGCCGGTAACTGTATTATCTCATTTTGAATTGTTTTTCCAAGGTACTGGTGTGTGTACATTTCTTGGGTGGTAACTCGTCTTAGATGCTCCTGGAGTACAGCATCAAACACAGCCATCAGCTCCACATTTTTAAGGAAGTTTCCATTGTTTGGCACATACAGCTGATCTGAAGTGCCACGCAGTGCTAGATTCTGGGTAGCAAGCATTCTCACAATGGCAATGAGCCTTTTCACAACATATTGCCAGTAAAGAGACTCTGATGCCATCTTCTCTTGATGCTGATCATCTAGAGTGGCCTTTAACCTTAGTCTCATCTCAAGCTCTTTCCACCTATGGAATGCTCTCTGGTGACTTGCTGCCTTCTCATGGCATGACAGATTTCTAGCCAGATTCTTCCAGTCCTTTGTTCCTGTAGAACCCAATGTGGCTGGAACATTAGACTGGAAGAGTTTGCAACAAAAACAGTATGCAGCATTCTGGGTTTTTGAGTACATAAGCCATGGCCTCTCCACTTTGTCACCATTGGGGATTTCACGCAAGTAATGTGTTGGATGGAAACTTCTATTTTCATTGTCTTTGGGGAACATGAAGTTTTTCACTTGCTGTGGCCCAGGCAGTACAAGGAAGTCCCTCAGGCTAATGCTCAAGTGGGTCCACAGTCCTGGATCATCTAGACTTAAGGAACTAAACTCAGCAGCAGCTGTTTCTTGCGCTTCCACCACATTCTTCTCTGATCTACACTTTTCTTCAGGAATGTGCATGGTTACATCCATTTGAGATGGCGATATGGATGCTGCAGTAGCTGCCAGGTCACCTGCACTCTGACTAACTGGAAGGTCAGGCATCTCCTCACCACTCACATCCTCACTGGGGCCAGAAGGCTCACCATGAACATTTGTGTCTATGTATCTCAGGAGAGCTCCTTCCTGCTTAGATAGAAAAGCTTCCTTTGCTTTCTTTCTTTTTCTGAATGCTGCCCCAGAGAGGCATTTTCTTCTTTCACTCATGACTGCTGTTCTGTGCCAGCTATAGTGGGCCTAACTGGCTCCTACTACTTCAGTTGACTGCCTGCTCTCCTCAAGTGGGTTCAAGGAAGCAGCAGGAAACAGGAAACTCCCTGAGAAGCTGGTGTTAATCAGTCCAGGGTCTTGGGGGTGCTAGAGAAGTACATAAGAGGTTACTCCTTCTCTCTCTCCCTGCAGCTCCTGCTGCTTTCTGTTATTCCCTCTCACCTTTTCTCCTGCCTGCCTGTTATGTCTCTTGTGCCCTCCTTCCTCCAGCACAGCACTCTACCATCTCTGTGCATCTAGAGCTGAGAGAATACATATGCACCAGCAGCAGACACAATTTTCTACACTCTGGGTCCTAGTGGCGCCTCCCCACAGTCTGGCACCCGAGGAGGCCGCCTCAGTTCGCCTCATGGTAAGGCCAGCCCTGTCTACACCGTGACAGCTGATGTGGAGACTCTGAACAAACTCCACCTAACTGACCATGGATTCAGGAAGGATGCAAAAGAAAGCTCAACTATTCTCCTTACCTCCCTCCACACACACTACAAAATAAGGGAGATTTAGAATCCAAGTCTCACAAAAGCTAATTTGCTAAACCTGAGCAAAAACCTTGACAATCAAAACTTTTGTTCCCATCAAGCAGTTGCAATAATCTCCTTAGCTCCTATGGCAAGGCCCTGAGTCAGCCATATCCATACATTTCTCTTGTTAAAAAGAAAAAGAGAATTAGAACATTTATTACACTTTTAAAAGAGCAAGAGATTGGATACCTTTAAGAAAGACTGATATTTCAATGCAAATGTAAATTTACCATAAGCTTCCTGACGCACACACAGCATAAAGACAATCTTATTGCAGAGAAGGTATCTGCTTTCCAGGGGATTTGCATTCTCACTAAATGCTGGACCAAGTCCAGACCAACCCAGGGATAGCCATCCTCTAAACTAAGGTTACCATACGTCCGGATTTTCCCAGACATGTCCGGCTTTTTGGGCCTCAAATCCCCGTCCAGGAGGAAATCCCCAAAAGCCAGACATGTCCGGGAAAATAGGGAGGGAGGGCCCAACGGTGCGGGGCCGGGGCTGGGGCCAGTGGTGCTTGGCCGGGGCCGGGGGTGCTTGGCCGGGGCCAGGGCCGGGGTCAGGGTTGGGGGTGCTCAGCCAGGGCTGGGACAGGGATGGGGACGGGGACGGCGGTGCTCGGCCGGGGGTGTTCGGCCGGGGGCGGGGCCGGGGGTGCTCGGCTGGGGGCCGGCGCCCCAGGGCCCGAGCCAAGCCAGGCGGGAGACGCCGGGGCCAGAGCTTCTTGGCCTGGGCCAGCCGGCCGCCGGAGGGAGCTGCTCGGCCAGGGGAGCCGGACTGGGCTGCGCCGCACCCCGCCCCAGCCCCAGCTTACCTGCTGCCTCCCTGTTTCAGGCTTCCCGTGAACATTTGATTCGCGGGAAGCAGGGGAGGGAAAGGAGCAGGGGACGGAGCATTCAGGGGAGGGGGCAAAGTTGGGGCGGGGATGTTGGGGAACGGGCGGAGTTGGGGCGGGGCTGGGGGCAGGGAAGAGGCGGAGTTGGAGCGGGGCCGGGGCCCCGTGGAGTGTCCTCCTTTTTTAAAACTAAAATATGGTAACCCTACTCTAAACTCCCTGTGGAGACGTACAGAGACAAGACTGAAGCAGTATCATTTCTGACAGAAATTAAATCCTGACTACTCCACAGCTGGGAACACTACAGGCAAGAAGGAAAAAGAAAGGAGGGAATGGGAATTAAATAATTCTGTAGAGCTCACTTAATAGAATACTTGGTTAAAGGACCCGATAAGGGAGCACATTTTACATTTACCAACGAATACAGAAATGAAAGATCTGCTAAAAGGCACTGTCCCACTAAAATAAAATATACTCCCAGTGCGGCAAATGGGGAAATACAAACATTAGAGCTGACCAGTTAAAAGCAGAGGTTCAGTTAACTACTACTCTGTTTAACCAAACTAAATAATATACTCTGTCCAACCGCTCATAAAGCCATGGAAACCATTCAAAAACACACTTTTATAATTCAAATGCTAGTACCGCCATTTCTGATGAAACACAAAGCAATATGAAAACAAAGATTCAAAGGTGTCAATAACCTATCTAAAAAAAAAAGTGTCTTTTCACATCACACATCCTAAAAGCTCACAAAACATGAGGATATCACCTTTTTAGCCTTTCTGGCTGTGTACAAAGTACTTAGCCACTATCTCTTAATTGAATGCTCCATGAATATATGCAAGAGAATTAACTTCTTAGAGCCTGTGGGAGACAGATCACCCCTAATGTATCTGAGCTTAGTTTGTATCGAACCTGAAGGAACCTCCAGCCATGCAGTTTGACCCCTCTGTAAGGATATGTCTAGATTATGATAAAAGGTGTTTTTTTAAAAAATGAGCTAGCAATGGCAGCGAACACGTTTTAACTACAGTACTGCAAACCTCAACTGTTTTAAAGGTCCTGGAGATAAACCCCTTCTGTAACTATGATGGCTACTGCATGCATGCACACACAGGTTTGTAATTCATATAGGGACCATCACCCGAAGAACCACCTATTTAAAAAAAAAAATGACAGCTGAGAGATTCTCACGTGATCATTTGACTCTAGAAGCTGGGACTTCAAAAAATACATGACATACCCTGATGCTTGCGATAAAAATCACAAGAGCTAGCAGCACTGCAACTAGCACTTTTTAAAATCCTAGCACAGACATGGGCAAATTGTATTTTAATATAGCGGGTCCATGAGAACCCTAAGAAACCCAAGGAGGTTCACTTCAACTAGTCAAAATGTCATGTCAAAACACAAGTTGCCCTGTCTATGTTAGGGTTTAAAAGTGTTTTTCAAAACACCTTTATCCTACTCTAGACACACCCAATGGGGGCTGCAGGTGGACCCCGTCAGCAACACAGGTCTTGAGTAAAGAAGCAAGGAATATGGAGAAAGCATTAAGGAACCCCAGTTTGGGGTCTGAATCCACTGCCTGTTCTGTGTAGGGACTAACCTGATTGAGGAAAGTGGAGAGAAACTTTTGAGGAAAAAACTGTAAAGCCCCTTCCTAAGGATTTTCTATGGTTAGAGCAATCTGGTGCATTGCTTGTCCAGGACTGACGGGAGCCACCACAGAAGAATCAATGTGACTTGAGGGCATGAAGCGATCTCCACAAAGTTCTGAATCTGTCATTGCCTGATGCTGAAATTTCAGTAGTTTGTAACAAGATGTTAAGGTGGCATGTTCCAATTAATGTATAACCCCCCCTACTGGCAGGCTTGTCTTGGCCCTATCTCAGAGCTGTATTTTTTGTCAGGATCTGTAACCTCATTTCAAACCTAGAATAACTTCCAATTCAGAACAGTAAATGTTTCTCTCACATACTTAAAGTGTTGCACAGGAAGGATACACATGAATAATTATTATGATTTGCAGTAGTCATTGTATGCCTCTGGAAACAGGACACCAAGTTCCCCTCTCCTCCTGGGAAGTGGACACTGACAGTGAGAGTATTCAGCCAAGAATATTCAACCAAAAATTAACAAATCTACCTTCCCCGAGGGAAGACAACTCTTTTTTTGGATTATTAAGGGGGAGAGGGTACCCTACTGGGTGCCTCAATTGAAGTCTAGACATTGATTTGCTGCAGAAGCCCATTTCTGCAGTGCTAGACTACAAATCTACAATTCATCTGATGCTGCATTCAACAGGTCATTTAACATCAAGATGGTTAATCAGAGGTAATTTAGACAAAGTTTAAAAGGAAAGAAAAAAGAGACAATGAAATGAGAGGGATGACTTGGGGCTGGTTCGGGTGGTTGCTGCTTTCTGATTTTAGGACTTAATAATTAAAAACAAAGAAAGTTAAGCAGGTCTCCAGGAAATATTAAAAGTTCTCTTGAGCTCTAACATTCCAAATAATGTTATTACAGAAAAAATATCATTCAGGTTAATCGAATAACATTTTCCCACCTGAATAACTGTTCAAAGGATAAGTCCTAACCCACTGAAGGATGCAGAGAGCTTTAGACTTTCATTATGACAAAAGAAAGTATGGAGATTTACTGAAATATTTTACATTTATATATATATGAGGCCATTTTTTCTATCTGTGGCTTCTAAACATTCACCCACAATACAAATATTCAGCAGTTGTTCATGCAAATCAGAACTGGGGTGACTGACTACCTCATTTGCATAAACACACTGCTGAAAAATTTGTCCCATTATATCTGCATGTAGTAAAACATATAAATACTAGCATTTTGCAAATTTGGGGCTCCATCCCATAAGATGCTGAGAGCTCTCAACTCCTATTGAAATTAATGGACTTTGAGGTTGGTCAGCACCCTGCAGGACTGAGCTTTTCTTACACATAAGAGTACATGCAGGCACACACACGCACACACAAGGATTTTAAAGAAAATTTAGCTGGTTGGTAAATTCCATTTTCACTAAAATTATGCTCTGTGGGATGAAATTCCCATGTATTTTTGACTGTCCTTAAACATCATATAAATGAACATTTAAAACTCAGACAATTTATTTTTAAAATATTCTAATTAATTCTTATACATTAAGAATTCACATTTTTACAAAGACAGACAGCCATTCATTATATTTACTATTGTGTGCTGGCATGTGGTCCCCAGGGAAGATTTATCTATTTGTATATCCCAGTCACCAAAAATTTGCCAATAAGTACTTTAGTTTAAAAAAAAAATCTAAATCCTGTGGTCATGAATTTCAATAAATCATTGTATTTTTAAAATGCAAAAATATGTTTAAAGGTTTGATGTAGAATTACTTTAAAGGTCCCTGTGTCCCTTAAAATCTCTTCTCACGTTTTCAGACGTCTGCCTTTCACTCTCTCTGACCAAAATGTCTAGACTGCCAAATTAAGTACTGACTAGTCATCAACAAACCAATCCGTCTGCAGATAATGTTAAGCCCCTCCACCCCCCACACATTTACTTTCAACATGCACCAAGTAGGAGACCTTTATTTGTGCACAAAAATATTGATGTTGCTAAGTGATACACAGCTGGTCTCTAGCTATAAGTCTTTGTGTTTGTTTATTTCTGTCTGTCTGAAAACAATGCAATGGTGTTGCAGAGCTGCATGGACTCTGCTAGTTTAAAATTGCAAAGGGAACCAATTTACTATGACTATAATATCAACCTAATAACTTTCTTCTATCAGAAGAAAAAAAATATGTAAGAGGAACTCTAAATACGGGCCATTTTGAATCACTCCATATTATTCTTGCTTTTGTTTAGTAATAAAAAACAAATGTATTTTTAAAGAACTCTGTACATTTTCAACACATATTTAGAATTGGACTTATGATATTTTTTAAAATGAAAATCATGATGATGTATTTATACTACATGAACGTGTCTAGTTCATTACTGGCAAACGGGAAAAAACAATCCATACCATAATATCAGACTGTAAAGCATGGACTCAACTTGTTTACCTCAAAATCCGTTTAAATTCCATACAGTATGGAAAAAATGAACAGTCTCGCTTATAGTTTGCTAGAACAAACTTTATAGAAACAGTGGGAAAGGGACTCTCAGTTCCATGCAAAATTTTAAGGTTTTCGAAAAAATTTCTTCCCAATTGGGACAAAAATCTGCAATCTTGAAATATTTTGTGGAACTGGAAGTCCATTTATTTCCTCTTGGAAACACCAAAAAGTTCTCTACAGTGTTAACATTTTGGCATTTGCAAAATTAAATATGCTCTCCTGGCTCCCTGCAGGTTCTGGCTCCATGGCAACCTTCCAGGAGATCTGCCAGAGAGCTTGGGCAACCTGGAAGCCCTGGAAAATATTATAAGGAAAGTAATGAATGTATTTTAGCTGTCTTTTAAAGCAGCAGCTGGACACAAAGATGAAAGCCAGCCCTGCACAGACCACAATCTGAGGACGTCAGTTCTAGAACCTTTTACATACTACCTCAAATAAGCAAATAAGTTATTATGAGCTCCAAACTAACGAAAGCACCGATTCAAGTCAAAAGAAAAGTTAAAACATTTCATTTGATGTAAATTGCTGCAAGTCACATAAGAAATTATAACACAAAGGAATAAAATTCTATTAGCAATTATGTGCGCACAGTTCTGCTCAATTTCTGTCTCTTTGTATATTGCTCAAACAACTGAGAGAGTTTAAAAATCAATATTCTAAAATGCAGTCGGTCAACAGAAGTCATGATACATCATAATACCCACAGCAGCATTGTTCAGAACTATTTTCTGTTTATTGAGTCTAATCAGACATGGCAGTAGTTGATAAGCAGGAAATTGGAGAGTCAAGATTACTGAGTTCCTTCTTTGTTCCACCAAAGACTCATTGTACAAGTCACTGAACTTCTCCATCTCTCAGTTTACCCATCTGTAGAATGGGAATGATATCTTCCACACAATGAACCATTATTTTAAATGCTTAATGTCAAAGAGCAGGAGTATTATTGTTAGAGTCAAAGGGAGTGCTTGTGACCAGTATTGGGAACAGCACTCATTACTCCTCTCCAGAGGGAGCCATGTCCAAGTCCTTCTTGGCTAACAAACGTATGCTATGATACAAGACCCAGGGAGATGGGAGGAAGTAAACAAGAGAAAATTATTAGTCTTTACACACCAAATCAGCCATCTCAAGTAGAAGAATTATGTTTGCAGTTGCACTTGAATGAATATTAAGGGGGGGAAGAGTGGACACAAAGAGCACAGAATTGTTTTATTTCATTATAATAAATTGACAATAATATATTTAAAATTGTTCTACTAAATTAAAACATTTTTTCAAAGGCATCTATCTAAAACTGCAATAAGACACTTTGGACAAAGTGAATTAAAAGTAATTGCACTTCTTGAACTGTTTGGCTCTGCCTTTACCAACCAATGTGACCTGGTCTGGAAAACAGCACTGCATAGATCATACCATGTCATTTAAATTACATACATGTAATCATGCATTATTTTTCTTCTTCCTTTTTGTTTTTAAAACCTCTTTCCAATTACACTTTTCTTAATCATAATTATCTTATGGCTCTTGTTTTGTCTATACAAAGGCATAAGCCTTATGGGCTTATGAGGGAAAGATGACAAAGAGCAAGTATCAAGTCATACAAGTGCGACTGGGAAGTCAGATGTAATGAATTTAAATATTTTGAAGGATGTCCTGATAAATGTATTTCCACCTCACTTCAAGCAAAAAAGATCACGTATTTACTCATAACTTCATGCTTCAGAATAAGGTTCTAATTATATTTCACACTGCTCTGAAGGCGCTTGTAATATATACACATCTTTAATGTGGAATTTTACACCTTATTTATAGCATATGGACACATTGTGATATTATTGCTTTTCTACTGAA
Organism: Chrysemys picta bellii; assembly: GCF_011386835.1. Classification (NCBI taxonomy): domain Eukaryota; kingdom Metazoa; phylum Chordata; order Testudines; family Emydidae; genus Chrysemys; species Chrysemys picta. The sequence continues at coordinate 200,487,034 of NC_088792.1, forward strand.
GTCCTTTTAAAGTGAGGGAAATTATCTCCAGCAAAATATTTAGTCTATTCTGAGAAATGTAATACAAACTGTATGTGTATGGAATAAATGATGGGGTGTAAAGGTTTTACCAGAATGAGCTTAGGATGGAAACATTACTTAGAAGCAGCAAAACCATGAGTACATTTTACAGACCATCCCAAATAAGCATAGATAAATCTGTATACCACCTCATCTTGTATTCTGCATAGGCCATATATGTTACCGAAAAATGATGTGAGCAATGTTTTAGCGAGTTTTAAAATACTTCATTGAGAATATTCTTCTGTCTCCCACATAAAGGCAGGTGCTAAGGTTATCGTATGACCATGCAGAAGTCAAAAGGAGCTATTAAAACAGCTAATAAGGATCTAAAGTAACTTCTGTATAACTAAAAGTGTCACATCCTTAAAATCCAGTAATTTGGATCCTTCCTGAGCTAAAAGCAAGTACTGTGTCTGCCTGTGCTAAGCTGTGAATCTCCCCAGTGGGATAAACATCCCAGGGCTGCAAGATATCAGCAGTTATTTTTATGTATAGAAAACCTGTCACTGTCTGGTCCAGGACTGATCCTTGAGCCTTCTAGGCCTGCAGTGGGGAGAGTTTTCAGGAAAATTCCACATTTGGGGAGTGAAGAAGAAAATGTTTATAATGATTTTTCCCCACAAATACAGCTGTCTGAAGTTGATTAGGGATAAAGAACATTAATAACACATCACATGGCTCTGAACTTCATGACATAAATATCACCCCACATACATTCTGTATATATAGAATAATATAGTATGTGCAATTAAAATTTATAATCAATTACACATATATATATGACCACTCAGGGAGATGAATAGTATTCGGTGTAGAAACCAATTCACTTTCATTTTGTTTATACCTAGAACAATACAACTTACTGTATCAGCTATCTAGTGTTTGCTTTCCCAAACTGTATGTACTTTAATAATCTGAAGAATGAAGACTGCTGTTTCTATTATTTTTTTACCCTAAACAAAACTCCAATTTCTTATTAAGAATGTTTAATAAACTCAACAGAGCGTTAAAAACAGCCAGCAGGGAGTGTCGCAAATTAGACACTTGCACAGTACCTCCCTCTGTGCCTACATGCAAATATTTCTCATCTTTATACAGCTTTTCAGAAACATCATAATGTTATTGCAGCTAGACAGAACACCTCTCTCTCTCCTCTCCCCCTAATGTGAGGCTTTGAACCATCATACAGTGCACAGCACCATTAATTTATGGACTAAAGTGAAACTGTTCTTCTAAAAGTGTCTGAATTTATTTTGGTGAGATACCTTGAACATTCTAAGTAAAGACACTCCAGAGTTTTAGCCACATAAAAAAAAAAGTTGTGAGACAGGGAGAGGAGAGCAGGGTTGAGAGTACATGAATCCTGCAACAGAGCTGAGGGAGCATTAACAAGAGAGTAAAAACGTATGGGAAGGACCATAACATTCCAACACCCTCCCCATGCTTACAGCTACCGTGGGAGACACTTGTCATGTCAGAATGTAGAGATGCTGATGCATTTTTGAAAATATGTATGTTCTGTTCTCAACATGAAAACTTCAGACCCACATGAGTACATGGATGGAGTTCATGGTTAGGGCTGTTTGTGGACCACTTTTTTTTATTGTACATCCTTATACTGTTCTTCACAGGCAAAACTGCCATTGAGAAACAGACTTCAAAGAGAAACAGCAGAACTAAAATTCATTTGCAAATTCAACACCATTAATCTGGGCTTGAATAGGGACTGGGAGTGGCTGGCTCACTACAGAAGCAGCTTTTCCTCTCCTGGAATTGACACCTCCTCATCTATTACTGGGAGTGGACTACATCCACCCTGATTGAATTGGCCCTGTCAACACTGGTTCTCCACTTGTGAAGTAACTCCCTGCTCTCCATGTGTCAGTATATAATGCCTGCATCTGTAACTTTCACTCTATGCATCCGAAGAAGTGAGGTTTTTACTCACGAAAGCTTATGCCCAAATAAATCTGTTAGTCTTTAAGGTGCCACCAGACTCCTTGTTGTTTTTGTAGATACAGACTAACACGGCTACCCCCTGATACATTGACTACAATGGGATTCATACAGAAGGCTGAAATCTAGAAGGGGTGGAAAGCTCTCACCCTTCTTTCATTCCAGCTAGAATGGATGGTGCTCAGCATCTTTTAAGATTGCACCTGAGTGACTGCAGAACTAGGGGTGTATGTTTGATGGTCAACAAGAGCCAGACTCTTGCTCTGTGTTTTCCCCTCTTGGATAGCCCAGTGAATGATTAAAGAGATCACCAATTCTTGGGGCTTATTTCTGACCTCTGCTGCTCCGGTGAGTAAGCGGTTCAGCAGAATACTTCATTGGGACACAAGAACTGATAAGAGAGACAACCAGGTAACATGCAAGGCTGAGCTCTGTGTCCCAAAGTGGTCCCAGTCTCATAGAAGAGGGGCATGTCCTCCTCGTGTTACCCAACACTGTCATCAGCAGCAAGCAATCACTGGAAGCAGGTCATGATCAGCATATGCATGCATCTGACACCATGTTGCAGAACCCAGTCTTGTCAATTCCTGGCTTGCACTGATAGGATTCCTTGTGCAGATAACATACTTGCCAGAGTATGTGGTTATCATCACTATGCTGACGTGCTGGCACAAGGACAGGATTTGGCTCTATTCACAGATTTTAGGGTCAGGAAAAACATCTGTGATCATCTAGTTGGACCTCCTACACAAAAAAGGCCACAAGACTTCTCTGAATTAATTTGTGCTTCAAGACCAATAGTTGTGGTTGAATCAGAACACATCTTTTATAAAACATCCAATCTTGATTGAAAGAATTCCAGTGATGGGGAATTACCCTCATTGTTAAAAGTTTATACCCTATTTCTAGTCTGAATTTGTCCATCTTCAACATCCAACCAGGTATTTCCACTACCTTTGTCTGCTACATTAAAAAGTCCTCTAATATCAAATTTCTGTTCATCACACCTACAACATAGCACAAATACATAATGAAAGCTCTCCACCAAAAACAAGCAGTGTATGTATTAAGGTCTGTCCAGACCTCTAGCTGTACGTATACACTAATGTTACTTGTTTCTTCTAAATGCTGATCTAAACCTTTTGGTGGGAATATGTTCTCTAGTTGTAGATTTATCTGCTGCCTTTGGTAGTCTGTTTTGCACACTAATTAAGCTCTGTGTGTAAAGAAATTTCTTATAAACTCCCTTAGGCTCTAACCAAAACTATGGTGTGAACTAGGCCAGCAACAAACTTGTTTAAAAAAAGGTTGTCAAATACTCTTCTAAGGTCGTGGTATGTGTAGGTACCAATGACGTAAGGAAGGATAGGAGAGAGGTCCTGGAGGCCAAATTTAGGCTTCTAGGTAGGAGATTGAAATCCAGGACCTCTATGGTAGCATTCTCTGAAATGTTTCCAGTTCCACGCGCAGGGCTAGTTAGACAGGCAGAACTGCAGGGTCTCAATGTGTGGATGAGACGATGGCGTAGGGAGGAAGGGTTCAGATTTATTAGGAACTGGGGAAACTTTTGGGATAGGGGGAGCCTATACAGGAAGGATGGGCTCCACCTAAACCAAAATGGAACCAAATTGCTGGCACTTAAAATTAAACAGGTCATAGAGCAGTTTTTAAAATAAGGGCTGGGGGAAAGCCGACAGGTGTGGAGGAGCACATGATTCGGACAGAGACATCCCTTGGGGAGGATCTATTAATGGAGATTCCCTATGTCCTAATAAGGAGAAGAGGATGGAAGATGATAAAATACATGTAGGATCTGATGAGAAGCAGTCAAATGAAAAAAAGTCCCATTTAATTACATCATGTAATGGCAGACAGCTAAAAAGTGACAAGTTTTTAAAGTACTTATATACCAATGCTAGAAGTCTAAATCAGTGGTTCTCAAAGTCAGTCCGCCGCTTGTTCAGGGAAAGCCCCTGGCGGGCCGGGCCGGTTTGTTTACCTGCCACATCCACAGGTTCGGCCGATCGCAGCTCTCACTGGCTGCGGTTCGCCGCTCCAGGCCAATGGGGCCGGTAGGAAACGGCGCAGGCCGAGGGATGTGCTGGCCGCCAGTTCCCACTGCCCCCACTGGCCTGGAGTGGCGAACCGTGGCCAGTGGGAGCCGTGATGGGCCGAACCTGCGGATGCGGCAGGTAAACAAACCAGCCCGGCCTGCCAGGGGCTTTCCCTGAACAAGCGGCGGACCGGCTTTGAGAACCACTGGGCTAAATAATAAGATGGGTGAACTAGAGTACCTCATATTAAATGAGGATATTGATATAATAGACATCACAGAAACTTGGTGGAATGAGGATAATCAAAGGGACACAATAATACCAGGGTACAAAATGTATTGGAAGGACAGAACAGGTCATGTTGGTGGGGGAGTGACACTTTATGTGAAAGAAAACGTAGACTCAAAAGAAGTAAAAATCTTAAATGAACCAAACTGTACCACAGAATCTCTATGGATAGTAATTCCATGCTCGAATAATAAGAATATAGCAGTAGGGATATATCACCTGCAACCTGACAAGGATGGTGATAGTGACTGTGAAATGCTCAGGTGGATTAGAGAGGCTATTAAAATAAAAAGCTCAATAATAATGGGCAACAGAGAGTTTGCATTCACCCACGAAAGCTTATGCTCCAATACATCTGTTAGTCTTAAAGGTGCCACAGGACTCTCTGTTGCTTTTTACAGATCCAGACTAACACGGCTACCCCTCTGATACTTAATAATAATGGGGGATTTCAACTATCCCCATATATGTCACCTCAGGATGGGATGCAGAGATAAAGTTTTGTGACACCTTAAATGACTGCTTCTTGGAGAAGCTAGTTCTGGAACCCACAAGAGGAGAGGCAATTCTTGATTTAGTCCTAAGTGGAGCACAGGATCAGGTCCAAGAGGTGAATACAGCTGGACCACTTGGTAATAATGACTATAATATAATTAAATTTAACATTCCTGTGGTGGGGCCCAACAGCACAGCGGCTCAACACTGTAGCATTTAATTTCAGAAAGGGGATCTATACAAAAATGAGGAGGTTAGTTAAACAGAAAATAAAAGGTACAGCACCAAAAGTAAAAATCCCTGGAAGCTGCATGGAAACTTTTTAAAGACACCATAATAGAGGCTCAACTTAAATGTATACCTCAAATTAAAAAACATAGTAAGAGAACCAAAAAAGAGCCACCGTGGCTAAACAACAAAGTAAAAGAAACAATGAGAGGCAAAAAGGCATCCTTTAAAAAGTGGAAGTTAAAACGTAGTGAGGAGAATAGAAAGGAGCATAAATTCTCGCAAGTGAAGTGTAAAAATATAATTAGGAAGGCCAAAAAAGAATTTGAGGAATAGCTAGCCAAAGAGTCAAAAAGTAATAGCAAAAAAATTTTAAGTACATCAGAAGCAGGAACCCTGCTGAACAACCAGTGGGGCCACTGGATGATTGAGATGCTAAAGGTTCAGGAAAGGGCAACAAAAATGATTAGGGGTATGGAACATCTTCCGTATGAGGCGAGATTAATAAGACTAGGGGACTTTTCAGCTTGAAAAAGAGACGACTAAGGGGGGCTATGATAGAGGGCTATAAAATCATGACTAGTGTGGAGAAAGTAAATAAGGAAGTGTTATTTACTCCTCATAACACACGAACTAGGGGTCATTATTATTAGGCAGCAGGTTTAGAACAAACAAAAGGAAGTATTTCTTCATACAACGCACAGTCAACCTGTGGAAGTCTTTGCCAGAGGATATTGTGAAGGCCAAGACTATAATGGGGTTCAAAAAAGAACTAGATAAATTCATGGAAGATAGGTCCATCAATGGCTATTAGCCAGGATGGGCAGGGATGGTATCCCTAGCTTCTGTTTGCCAGAAGCTGGGAATGGACAACAGGGAATGGATCACTTGATGATTACCTGTTCTGCTCATTCCCTCTGGGGCACCTGGCATTGGTCACTGTCAGAAGACAGAATACTGGGCTAGATGGACCTTTGGTCTGATCCAGTATGGTTGTTCTTACGGTATGTTCTAGGGCAGTGGTTCCCAAACTTTAACAACCTGTGAACCCCTTTCACTAAAATGTCAAGTCTCACGAACCCCCTCCTAAAAATGAATATTTCTAGGGATTTTCTCCTTTACCTGAGTATAAATTATAAAAGCAGTGATCTTGGAAATATAAAATTTGTTTTTGACATGCTTATTACACACTATTATTATTATTTATCATTACAGTATTTTTATTACATTATGAAAACGGCAACACTCTTCCAAGATCTCACTTTGGTAACTTGTATCACTTTGAATAAGCCTGTTATAAGACAAGGCTCCTATGTTTCATCAAGGAGTATCAGATGTGAAACAGCAGGAAGGGATTTAAGAAGCCAACTCAGAGTTCCTCGTACACAAGCATTCAGATCTTGAGCAGCCCAGGCAAACAACACACATTACAAAAAAGCTTAAACTTCTTCTTCATATTTTTAAAAACAATACTAGCTGTCTATTTCATTTTTCAAAAACAGCAAAAAATATCCACCTCCCTTTCCATTTCTTATAAGGAGTCTTGAAGTGTGATAGGGGCTCCGTGCTGTTGGCCCCGTGCTGCCCGGTGTCCCTAGGGACAGCTCTGTCCACCATTAGGGAATTTTTTCCTGAGAACCCCCTGCAACATTTCGTGAACCCCCAGGGGTTCACAAACCCCAGTTTGAGAACCACTGTTCTAGGGTCATATTTCACAACTGTTTTTCCACACACTTGTTCCTAATATAGGGTTTGAGTTCCAAGGCACAGCTGAATTGGTGTAAAGACACACACAGATGATCTGCTGCACAAACTGACCTTTCAGTAAAGCTTATATGTAGCTTAAAGTGGAGCAAAAGGATGTGTGGACACTCTTATTTCAGCTGATAGCAGGCTTGTATCATTTTAACATAAATCAATTAGGAACAGACCTAAGATGAAACCAGATAAGCCGGACAAACTGAAATAAGCATGGCCACATAGGAATTTGCATTGGTTTAATTAAATCGATGCAAGTCTATATGTAGGCCAGGCTCACTTAACAAAATTAGCCACTTTGCCAAGCGAGAAGCAAAGAAGAGTGATAGCCAGACAAAAAGATCGTACATCAGAGAGTGAAAGAATTGAGAGGGAATAAACAAGAGCTGGATATAAGGCACATCTGCTCCTTCTTCTCCTCCTCCTCTATGGATTCCTACCACTTTGTCTGCCCCAACTGACACTTTCCCGCTCTCTCCTGCAGAAGCATGCCGAACTGGAGCTTCTGTCATGCTAGCTGCCTCCCTGCTTATAGATACCAGGATAAGAAACAGTTAAGTTCTGCTGCAAAGTAACAAGAGAAGCAACAGCCTTGGGCAGCCATGGGAGTAACAGCTTCTAGAGACCAGAGACCAAAAAAAAGAGTCCAATCTCAACTACTCAGGTTAGAGAAAGAGCCTCAGGACACAGGGCTAAGGCTCAGGGCAAAATTATACTGTAGACAAATATAGGTATGTCTTTACCAGCCGTTTGTATAGTGCCATAATGACAGCCACATACTTGCATGAGGTAATAAAGCGAAACAGTAACTTTGCTTGCACAAAAAGGTAAATACCAGACAGCTGGCCAAGTATGTTAACCAGTTAATGTTGGATGGATGCTGTGGAGATGTAAAGCACAAGTACTAAATATTATGTTCTTATCTAGACACCATTAGACTCATTTTTAGATTGCAAGATCTTCAGGGCACACCGCTCCTACCACAACAGGACATTAATCCCAAGAGGATGTGTGGAGGAGGGAGAATAGTGGAGCAGTTACTGGAAACCAAAAATATAAGCCAAAGGCCGCTGCTGGCACAATGTGGAGGAGCACAGGGGAGGATCAGATTGCTGGGGAACCAGAAGAAAGTCACAATAGGGCAGATAGCACCAAAGGAAACGCTGGAGACTTTGGCGGAAGGTCTTTGTCCATCCCCCTCAACTATGTGGGCAAACTCACTCCATTGCATGTGTGTGTTTTTAACACATGCATTTGAACATAAAAAATGTTTATTTCTCTATAGAACTAAGTAAAAACAAAGGCTGCCACAATAGAGCTTTTAGGAATCCTTTACCAACCCATTTGCCATGCAGGAGTGTATTTAACTGCACCAGCAATACAGCCTTAGAAAATAAAATTTATTTGACAGTGTGATGGGGTGAGCTCCCCACACTGGCCCTGCAAGAGCTGAATCATCTAATTAGATTGCATATGGGGGAGCTTTAGAATGGAGGCAGTTAATTAGAGAGAGGTGGCTCCCCTGTGCAGGAACAGGCAGGGCCTATATAAGCCAGGAGGCTGGCAACAGAAGGGGTGGCTGGGAAAGGCTGCAGTCCCTCCGTGGTAAGAGGAAGGAGTGTTTGGGGAGCTGCAGAGATGAGTTGCCTAAAGTTACTCCCTGGGAGGAGGGAGTGAAGAGACTGGCAAACCCAAAGAAGTGGGAAGGGCCAGGAGGTATGGAAGTGGCTCAGGGAAAGGCAGCAAGGTGCAGGAAACGGACCTTGGCTGCCGTATAGAGGGTCCCTGAGCTGGAACCCGGAGTAGAGGGTGGGGCCAGGTTCCCCTGCCAGCCACTGTGGGAGTGGTACTGAAAAGCAGTGAAGCAGAAGACTGCCTGAGACTGCTGGTGAGCAGGAACCTTGATGCAGCCCCTCCACCCCAGAAGGGGAAACCACAACAATGACCTGGCCAAAGGGCTGGATAGTTGCAGCTTCTGAAAGCAAGAGAGGGGCTGCAGAGAAGAAACTGATGGGATATAACTGCTAGAAGGAGCATCAGCCTGACTGAGCTAAACCCCAGAACAGCCTGTAGGTGGCGCTGTCCAGCAGTGAGTAGAGCTATGCCGCCACAGACAGGATGAACTATATGCAGATCTAATGTCACTGTGAGCCGTAATCACAGTGGCACATGATACATTCATGTACAGGCCAAATGGGGAGTTCAACAAAACAAGTTGTGAACACTGAGATCACAGATTTTGGTGGGGGTTGAAAAAACGTCCTTCTAAAATGTCTTAAAACTTCTACTTTTTAGCTGATCTGAGCAACATGAATCAAATATTTGTCCAATCTCTCTGGACTTTTCTGCAATCATTGAGCCGTCTATGTCAGATTTTCCTGCAATGTGAAATGAACAGCCACTGCTATTCTGATGTCAAGAGACTGCCACAAATCTCAGAAACCTTCCTACTTACGCTGGGTAAATGGGTGGGCAGTTCACTCCACAAATGGCGAAGGAAATACTGTGTGCTCAAAAGATGTAGCCAGCTGAAAAAAGCAACTCTTATTCATCTCTTAAAAACAGATCCAAATTGGCCATCCGAATGAATACCCAGTGCTACCATGCATGAGAATCAGAGTTAGAGATTCTAGTTTAGTCACTGGCTCCTGGGTTAGGAGCATTACCAAGTCAGTTTGTTCAACCCCTGGTGGAGAAAAAGCTTCATACTATTCTACAGGGGTTCCTCTGACTGGCTCAGAAGCAGCATTGATCAGACTCCTAAGATATGTAGATCCAACTTCTTTTAGCTAGAATGGATCTTGGACTTCATACAGAGGAAAGGGTAGAAAAGACTGAAGGAAATAGGATAAGGAATTTGCATTTAGTAGTTCATCTCCTGCATCCTAGGGTGAAAAAGTATACACCTGTATAAAGGCAGAAAGAGGTATGCTGAAAGAAAGGTTTGGCTCACTGGGGAAAGAAACTGGTTGGTTTTTTTCCTCTCTATGCTTGTACAGCACCTTACAACAGTCCCCTAATCCTGTTTGGAGGCTCCAGGTGCTGCTATAACACAAATTAATAATAACCACAACAACAGACAGCTTACTCACTGAGCTCCAGCACCATTCTTAACCCTGGGGGGCCTTTTCTGTCAAGGGAAGAAGGAGGAGAAGATTCTGTAGTACTCTTCCTTCCCACCTGCCCCTCCCCTCCCCCCATCCCATATGAAAAAATGTTTCTCATTAAAGGGTAACTACAGAGCTGGGCGGCTGGGGAGGAGGGGAATTTGTTTGCTTGCTTTTGAGGTAAAACTATTTGTTTTACAGATTCTCCAGTCTTCTCAATCCAGCATTTTAAACATTCATTTCAAAAGCAAGAGCAAAGCACATCATTAAGCCTCTTATTTCTCAATTTGTTCCCACGTCATTTCTGTCACTGTCCCTAAAATAAAACTGCCATGGACTTTCATTGGAACAAATGCAAAAAAATCTTTGTAAGTCTACTGGCAAAGCACACTGAAGAGTAATGCCAACACTATGCTTCTTCCTACACTACCATAAGGTAACTCTCTCCTTTCTCTCTTTCAATCGTGGAAAATGTGTATACAATGGGTCCTGACTTCACCTTGGGCTTAACTGTGCCACCCTTTTGCATACATTTAAATAATTATGGGTTACATTTTCCATATGCACTTATTTACTGGCAGAGTTGGGTGATTAAATTTTTGATTGCACCAATGGAAATATGCTTAAGGTTTGGAATCACATGTGTTTTTTACCAAACCAGATATACTGCCTAAGTTACTGTTGTTTTAAGGAATCATGAACTCTGATCAGTCATTTAGCTCTGTGGAAGAGGATCAGATATATTCAGAAAATATCTTTGTCTACTGTGCATGACATATTTGGCAAGTCCTTTTGTTTGAAGGATGTTCCATTGGAAACTGTTTTCTCCATGTATTCCAGGAAGAGTGGTGTCTGATATTCTTTTGAACTGGGAGGGCCATGTGCAAAAATAAAAATTAACATAAAATTAAGTGTGAGATCAGGGCTAGCTTAGTTGATTCCAATAATAATTATAAAAATATACACATTTTTAGTAAACACAAGATAAATATCCATGTTGGGTGTAGACAGCAAATATAGTATTTTCACTGATATTTCTCTCACACTTCTGCAACACACATTATAAAACTGGCAGCTCCTTTTTAAGGAACGAAGTGGTCAAATTTCCAATTGACAAAATTATGTTATTTAACAAAAATCAGCAGCGTTTTTGCCAGAGTTTGAATAGTTTCCCCACTGACTATTACAATGTTTGCTTCCTGTTAGTATAAACGTAGCTAATTTGGAGACTTGCATAATAAAATATGGGCCAAGTGAAAGAGAACGCAGAGAAAAAAACTGCTACTGAAATTCTGCACATTGTAGGCACAAAATTCTGTAGATTTCTACAGGTCTTGAAAGGAAATCCCTACAGACTTCTATTGGCTATTACAAGCGTAATCCTGTTCCCACCAGAGTCCAGTGGAGTTTTGTCAGCAGTTAGGATTTCCCAATGTTAACCTCAAATGCAAAACTTCTAACTGGAAGATCTATTTATATAGGACTGATGGCATTCCAGGAACGATTATGACCAAAGACTTTCTCAGTAGGGAGAGGAGGGGAAGTCTTCCAGTGGGATGCTACAAGAATCTGTGTGAGATTCGGTTTCATTTAACAACATTAGTAGTGAATGGAAAGTGGAGGTAAGCAGCCCAATTATGACTCTTTGAACATGTATCCAATATACCTGTAAACACCCAAGCTGGAGAAATATTAATGAGACCTAGAAAAGTTATCAGTAAGGCCACAAAGTAAAAGGATGTTTCTTATTGCTGTTTATGACCTTGTCTACACTTATGCGGCATGCAGGGTACATGTAGCTACACGCCACAGAGAAAGGCTGGCTGTGTCCACACACACTGCAGTCTGTGACTACATGCAGACATGACACTGCTAAAAATAGCAGTGTAGACATAGGAGGCATTGCTTGGATGCATAGACAGCCAAATAGAGTATAAACTCTAGGGTTCAGGCATGTAGGGTACTGCTCTATTATACTCTCCTAAGCCATGCCTCACCATCTACACTGCTATTTATACCCAGGCTAGCTAGGTATGCAGTGTCTATATTCCACACGATGCCATATGTTTAGACCTACCCTCTGCCTTAATTTGATTGTGTTGTAAACATTTGATAAAGTGACTAGAGCCTGGAGTAAGCATTAATTTTATGTCTATATGTTGAAATTGAAATAAACATAATCAAAAACACACCAGATATTTAATGGGAGAGAGAGACACTTGGAATGTATTAGCATGAAAAGTATTTCACAGTGTGGCAATCCCGGGTGTTCAAAAATCATGAGTCACACCCTCCCCGCCAAACCATGAGATTGGCTTAAAAGTTATGAGATTTTATTAAAATAAAAAGAACCAAAAATGTAGCCGTTTCTGAGCTTCTAACAATCACATTTTCAAGCTTTTCTTTGGAACAATGAGGATTAGAAGCTAACTTTTAAAATGAAACTTAAGATTCCCATGTCCTCATTAGACTCTGGAAGCAGGAGGTTTAAGAAAACACCAATTATTACTCCTGAGGGAATTCTGCACCACTCTGCATGTGCAGAATTTATGTCCCCCGCAGATTTCTTTGCTTACCCACAGAAAAATGACTTTCTGATGGGGAAGCAAAGGGAAGTCACAAGAGCAGTCATGAGAGTCCCCCAGCAGTATGTTTCGGGTGCCCAGGACAGCAGGCAGAGAAGTAAATCACTGTGGGGCAGAGAGCGGGACTGGGGAAGACCCAGCTGGTTGCTCCAACCCTGCGCTGGGCTCAGCTGCTAGTGCCAGCTGGGCTGGGGAAGACGGTACTTCCTCTTCCCCTGCATGGCATCTGCGGCGATGTCAGACACACCCCCAAATTTTTCCCCTAGCTGTAGAAAGCTCTGCAAACTGCCCTTCGCACTTCCTGCACCCGCACTTCCTGCACCCATCGTTCCTCAGCTGCAGGGGGAGGGATCTCTGTACAGGGAGTTGCTCCCCCATCCATCCAACCCCCATGCATTCAGACCCCCTCATACCCAGATCCTTCCACCGAGTCTCACCCCCCCCCCAACAGAACCCTCTCCCCCTGCACTTGGATCACCCTGACGAGCCACCCACACCTGGATCCCCACCCTACCAACCAACTAGCTGCACCTGGATCCCCACCCCACTGAGCCCCACTTGCCCAGTATCTGGACCCCCCCCCCACTGAGCCCCCCACACCAAGATCCTCCCTGCCGAGCTCTATCCCTCCCATTGAGCCCCAAACCACCTTCACCTGGACCCCCCTGCAGAGTCCCATTACTGTTGCACACAGAACCCCCCAACAAGCCCCTGTGCATCCAGATCCCCCCCATACTCAGATCCCCCACTGAGCCATCCGCACCCACATTGCCCCACACAGAACTCTCTCAACCCACACCTGGATCCCCCACACTAAGCCCCTCCACACTTGGATCCTGCCTTGCTGAGCCTGCCTGCCCACACCTGGTGCACCTGGAACGGAGGGGAAGGGTGCTGGGGTGTTTCTGGGGCAGACCCTGTCCTCGCACTGTGTCAGGGTTCGGTGCAGCCTCATTGCTGAGTCTGTATCTCAGGGGTGGGAGTTCTCCCACCTCTGTGCAGCCAGTGGTCTGTGCTCCCTAATGCCATGCTGCAGCCTCCACATTTATTTGACAAATAACATTTGCAGAATTTTAAAATATCATGCACAGAATTTTAAATTTTGGGCGCAAAATGCCCTCAGGAGTAAATAATTGTCACAAGACACTCAATAAAATAAAAAGCGTTGACAACACTGACATCTAGGGGTGACAGAGCACAATACACTGGATGCAAGCTTGAGATATGATGAGGCAGCAAAAATACTAGTGAAGTTTTGGGCTGCAAATACAAAAACACCATGTCACAAAGCAGGGAGGTAAGCGTTTCTATAGAGCACTGCTGCAGCCACAGATAGAACACTGTGCAGTTCAAGGCGTTTGAATTCCAGAAAAATGTCGACAAACTGGGGACTTTCAGAGAAAAGCAAAACAATTATTATGGGGTCAGGTGGGACTGATTTTTGAGGAAAGATAATATTAGGTTAGGGAGACTTTATAATTGTCTGCAAGCATTTGAAAGGCACACGGACCAAGGAAGAAAATAAGCTGTTTAGGGAACTTAAGGAGCATACAATTATGCATAATAAAATGAAGTCTGCTTGAGTCTTTAAAAAAAGGACTGGACTAAGCTTTTAAGATATACTATAGGGAACATTCCTGCATTGCAAGGAGATGATCAAGATTATCTATAAATCTTTTCCAATTCTAATTTCTAGGATTATAAAATCTGGAGAATTTAGATTTTTAGATGCATCAGTTGAGGAGTCATTTTGGTAAAATACACTGATTTAGAAGACTCTCTTTAAACGTGGATAAGCATATAGGACATATCTCCACTGACAACAGTGCAGTGTGTACTGTCATTTTTGACATGAACTTGCATGTGGTGGGTTATCTCTGCTTCTCTGCACCTTCAGTTCCAAAAGTTTGTGGTGACCAGGATCTGGTCATGTGCTTACAAAGCACTGCAGCCCTAGAGTACTAGTATGCTTCATCAGCTGTGCTTATAAGACTAATTCTACACGTACGCAATCAAGCAATGCCATGGAGAGACGCAAACCAATTTTCCACTTCAGCTGCCAAGTACAACTTCTGAAACCAGCCTGAATTAGTATTTGTAACTCAAACTTTTATTCTTGTTGGGCCTATACGGGAATAAAAGATATTTGGCCTGGTAGGTTCTACATCAGCAAGGTTTCAGTAAAATGGGCCAAAACCACCAGTCGGGCTTTCACGTTGTTGCAAAAACCTAAGGAGGAATGACACTATGTTTAGAGTTCATGGGGCTCTGAACTCTCTCTAGTTCTCTAAATAGGAGAAAGACAGCACGGCTGCAGCCTGCCTGACTACACTTAGCATTTTTCAAACTTGTTCAACTCTTTGCACCACTCCAACAGCATTAAATCCATTTGGATCATAAACAACCACGTAACAATTGGAGACAAAAATAGCTGGGAAAATATAAAAGCTCCTTGTACGGTCAGAATAAAAAGGAAAAGATCAGGCCTTACTGAATCTTCAAAGGGGTAAATATCTGGGAAACTCCTATTTGTGAGTTCTTAAACTATAGCTGCTGCAGTTACAAGTTGCACATTATTTTAGGATCTGGAGATAAGAGAGTATGTTCCAGCCCAAACTAGCTTTTGTGGTAAAATTAGTGGAAAGGAAAAGGCTGATGTGGCCTATCCTAAAATGCAATCGTTTGCACACCTACTAGCGACCTTTCACCCAGAGAGCTCAAAGCATTTTTCCCTCAGACTCCACAACACACCCCTGCAAAGTAGGCAAGCATTATTATATTTATTTCACGGATGAAGAAACTGAGGTACAGAACAGTTCAGTGACTTGCCCAAGGTCACACACTGAGGCATTAGCAGAGCCAGGAATAAAATTAAGATCACCTGAGACATACCCAGGGTCCTGTGCTAACCACTAACCCACACTCCCACTAATGGCTTATCTGCCATCCATTAATGTTTGTAGTATGTCTAATTAATGGCTCTTTTGGTCGAATAAGGGAGATGACATTAATATTACAGAAGAAGAGGATCAGTGACCTGATGAAACCACCTGTACTTCACCAGTGAGTCATTCCGTATGTGTCTTTATTGTTGAAGGATTTCACTGAAGACAATGGATGATCTACAACAATGTATTTCTATAAGTAGCCCAAAATAAAATGTGATTTAGAGTCCCTGCTCTACAAAACTGATCATATACACACCCACCCACCACAATAGTTTTACACACATCCTCTCTATTGGCTCAGAAACTAATTCTCTAAACTGTTTAGGCTTCCTGTTATCAAGGTCCCAGGTTTATGTGCAGGTGCTTTATTCTTGCTATCAATCAGTCACAAGAATCACAGGGAGAAAAATGGTAAGGTTCCCATTAGTTTAAAACAATAATGTGTCTCTTGTAGTTATTAGCAGAAAAGCTGGCAAAGTCCAGCAACCACAGGAGTCGGCAGCTGAGTCTGTTTTACCCTGACCCCTTCACTGAAGATCCTATTCAACATTCCTTACACAGGCAAATCTGCCATGGAAGTTAGTGGGGGTTTTGCTGCGTAAGGAGTGCTGAATAGGAAATTCCACAAGGTTTTTCGGGGAGACCTCTTCTTAGGTTTCTGTGGGCAGCTCAGGAAGTGACAAAAGAAATACAAACAATCAGTTCAGTCATCAAAAGTGTTTTTATGTCTTAAAAACAGTTGGTCCACTGACACTGATTAACTGTATATTTCACACTAGCCACTTCTTTTGACATACTGTAACTAACAACAGGTGTTGGGCTTCACTCAAATTGGCTTTCCTACCACTCATTATAATATGAAGCAATTTATAATGTTTCTGCAAATCACATGGATCGATTTTCTTTAATTTCAACCAGCAGCTGCAGCAGCAGACTAATAAATAACCACAGCAGAATCCCCATTGAGCTCCCAGAAAAGGCTGTAAATATATTTAACAACTTACAGCATAAACACATCTCCAGCTTTCAACCAGGATTGAATACCTTTCAGAAAGTGTGTTAGTTATGAGTGTATCTGAAGAGAAGAAAGGCTTTAAAGGACATGTTTGAAAGGCCTGGGTTTTTTTTTCAGAATAAAATATACGTGGTCTACTGCTCATTATATCTCTCAGACTGATCTAGTTATCTACAAATACCAGCATCTAACTATCCAGTCTTTCTTTAAAAGAACATAATAATCAGTGTGATTATTTAACATTTATTTATTTTAAAACACAAACCCTGCTCAACTTTAGGGAAGATAAGACAAGTAATGAAACATTCAGTCATAAAAACCTTTAATTGTTTCTGGTTTAATCCATACTTCTTCTGTAGTACCTTCTACGCTATTAGTAGAATGTTAGCACTGCAGTCTCAGAAGGCAACCATACCATATATTCCAGCGAACTTACTAAAGAAATGCCACAATAAAAAAAAGAGGTCATTTTAAAAACAAACATTTGCATGAGCATGAAAAAGAACGGCTTGTGTTGCTACCATGATTATTATTATAAGATAAAATGAGACATCTACTTAAATTAATCAAAAACTTTTGCTGAACTTGGATTAAAAGTTACATTTTTAGGACTTCAGGGCACCCAAATTTTGTTCCAAACTTGCAACTTGTCAGGAGCCAAAAAGTCAACAGAGTTCGTATAAGATGAAGTAGATGGCAGTCACCCTCATCTTTAATACAGACGTGAGGGCCTGTACAGGTTCCAGCAGTCAGTACTCTTGAAGCAGAACCCCTGTGGCTTTTTTCTCGGATGAAGCATTGCATGCTGGGAAGACAGTTACTACAGGCTGCAGTGCCTCATTACAGATGAGGCTGCACTTGACTATGTGGTTATTAGGCCACACACTGGCTTTTCCTGATGTCCATCATCATTTTTTTTTAAAGATGATAAATGTCATACAAGCCAATTGGATTCAATGGTTCCTGATACTTATATTAAAATAATTCAGAGCAGGGAAGCACCAACTCAAGTTCCTAATGATTATAGTGTAGCATTAGCAAGGGAAAATCACTGCCCAAACACTTCATTAATGCAGAGCTAAGGTTGACCAGCAGCGTCTCTTGCTCTTCCAGAATGTCAAGTGCACCTATACTTACCCTTTGAAAACCAGGAAATACAATGCCTTAGCTGGTACCTATCACAGCCCTACCCTATAACTTTCATTCTGCCCCCTGGAGCTGGCAAAAGCCACTCAGCATACAGTGTAAGGACGTTTCAGCTGCCCTATAGTCAGGGGTGGCGAGTTATATGGGCCCATGGAATATTCTGGGCCTGGGGGCCCAGCTCCACCAATGTTCTGGGCTGGGTCTCTCCCCATGCCTTGCCTGTTGCCCCTGTGCGCCTCCCCCGGAACATCTCCCAGCCCCACCTGCTGCCCCCGGGTGATTTAAAAGAGCCCGGGGGCCCCAAGCCATCACCACTGGCAGTGCAGTGGGGCTAAGGTGCCCTCGCTCTGCACCGCATTCGGAAAATGTGCCATTTGACGTGGTGTGTTCTCTCAAAATCAGAATGAAGTTACCAGGCAGCGAATAACTTTTTAAAGTTAAGGAGGCAGAGTTTTCTAGTGCAGAGGTTCTCCAACTATGGGGCGCGCCTCCATGGGGAGGTATGAGCATGCCCCAGGGGAAGCACTAGCCTGTCTTTTGCTCAAGAGTGCTGTCAGAGCAGATCCAAAGCTATGCTCAGCCTGGGGGTGGGATAGAAGGAGCAGATCTCCACCTGGAGGGGCAACTCTGGGATGGGGTAGGCTAGGGGTGTGTGGACACCTCAGGGAGCAGCTTGCAGGAGCTCTCCCACTCCATCCAGTGCTCTGCTCCCCAGCTTGCCCAGGCCGCAGCAGTGCAGGGGTTCACCTCCTTCCTCATCTTCCCATCAGCATCACAGGGCCTCCCATGCCACCGGTCTTCCCCCTGTGCTTCACTCTCCAGCTCAGCCAGGGGCTCCACGATCACCCCCTCTGCTCTCTTCCAACTCCCCTCCTCTCCCCTCCCGCCTCCAATACTGAGACCCCTCACATAGCTCTCCCACTTCCTGCTCCCCTGTTACTTTTTGCATCGCCCCCCTCCAAACATATTCAACAGCAACACCGGCTCCTGTCCTGCAAGGGTTAAACTGACCTTCCCCATAGGGCCACTGGGATGAAGCCAGTGGGACTCACTGCCCTGCACAGGGCAAGGTCACATAGCAAAGCAGGGCCCATGGAACGAGAGGCACAAAGCATCAAAGAGCCACAGACGCCATCTTTGTTAAGGGCATAACAATCCTTTTGGGCATCAGCTATGATGCAAGTTTACAAATGCAATAACTTGTCTTACTTACTGGTGGCACAGTGTGCAAGTACATCAGGGTCCATTCATCCACCTATCCCCAGAAGTGGAGTGTCCACCTAGAACAGCAGCGCCGGGCACACTGGGAGACAGACCTAACCTGCTTTGCAATGCAGTCGGAGCATCTGTCGTGGACACAAGCCAGACACAGATGACAAGGCCCTCCTTGTTTAGGGACCAACCCTTGCCACCATCACAACAGGCCCCAGTGACAGCCACCATGCCTGCCAGCTGCACTGCCCTCTTTGGTGCATCAGGCAGCGTAATGATTGGGCCACAACAGTACCTAGAGAGAGACAGGCAGGCTAACAGTGAGAGCGCATCTGCGGTGTGCTCCAGTGCATGGGGTCTTTGGGCTACAGGCATTCCTGCATTGGGTGCTCTGACTGTAAATCAAGCACGCCTACAATACAGGCCGTTCCCAGTCAATGGACCCAGCTACTCACACTAATGTGCTCACATCCTGCTTCTTTAAAGGCTGGCACCATTCCTTTTACCCCTAAACATCACCTCTGCAGTTGATCTCACCAGTTTTATTTTAATTGCTGCAAATTGTACTCTTTTTGAACAGAACTGGGAGATAACATGAAAGGTGCTTTATGAAACAAAATTAGTATTTTTGACACTTACACTCTCATTATAACAACATTGATCAAAGCCTTTTTTACTTTATTACTTATATTCTTGCAGAGCATAGGATTTTCACTTCTTTGTGTTGCCTGAGTAAACTATGGGGAAGTGCAATTCTTTTTTTTGTTTTTTTCTATTGTCACAGATCCAGGGTAACTGCATCTGTATTCCCGCCTCGTGGTCCCTTGACGGCACTAACTCTAGGCTCCTGGCTGCTGAGCTGTCATCTCTTTCCCTCCTGACTACAGGATCTTTAAAGGCGGCACCAGTTCCTTGCCTAGACTGTGATATTCTCAGCAAGCCAGGCTGCTTAAAAGGCCAGTGTCTACACTTTGCTTTCTCAAGGGCTATGCCTAATGTACTGCTCACAGTTATAAG
The DNA here is from genome assembly GCF_011386835.1 of Chrysemys picta bellii. NCBI lineage: Eukaryota > Metazoa > Chordata > Testudines > Emydidae > Chrysemys > Chrysemys picta. The sequence continues at coordinate 200,506,906 of NC_088792.1, forward strand.
TTACCACAGAGCTCTTTCTAAACAAGCACATTTATTCTTAAGGGGAAAGCATTACAGAGAAAATTTATTAAAAGCTATGAAAGAACCTACACCATGCTAAAAAGCTTACCAAAAATCACCCCAACATCAACCTCAGGCTCTGATAGGTGTCAGTACTTCAAAACCCACAACTGGATTTCCACTATGGTTACAAGTGCATAACTGGATCAGATTCAGAACCAGAATAGTTCAGTCTTTCCTTTATATGGTTTGGGCTTTTGATATGGGCCTCATGTAACAGGTAATCAGCAGACAATGGCCTACTCCTCAGAGCGCAATTTCAAAAGGATAGTTTTTTTACATAATCCTAGGTGGGGAATTTGCATTTACCTCTCCCTAGATATCCCCAGGAAAGCAACTTAACACTTCTGTTCCAAAAGTATATTCTTGTCTTGCACATTGTTCAATATAGTCCTTTGAATCCCCTGGTCTCACATCTCTCTCATCTCCCCACTCAAGAAGTTACATATAATCCCGGACCAAAATAATACATAACCCATTTATTTAATACAATGGACCCCAAAGACACTAACTTAATTCAATAAGATCTCCCCAGGATACGGTAGGAAATTGCCGTATCGGTCACAACTATGATAAAGTTTGAGTATCCTGCTCTAGTGAATAGAGCACTCAACTGGGATGAAGGAGGTTTTTAATCCTGGCTCTGCCACTAAGCTGCTGGGTGACTGCAGGCCAGTCACTTCACCTCCCTCTGCCTCTATCTTGTCTATTTAGAGTGTAAACATTTTGGGGTCAGGAACTCTCTCACACTATGTGTCCATACACACCTAATAGAAGGGGCCCTGATCTCAGTATGGACCTCTAGGTGATACCATAAGATCAATAAGAATACATCATACTAATATTCAGACTTTCATTTAACTTGAAACATTAATGCATCATGATTTTTAGCAAAAGGTTGATATGATGTCTTGCAGCATCCTTCAGCCTAAGCAGGATACCTTACTTCTATTACTTTTGTCCACCCATCCCTCTTCTCTTTTGTCCATCTTTCCTTTCTTTATTGTATCTTTTCTGTTATAACGAAGTAAACTACTTAGGCAGGGATCACATATTTTTGTGGAGTTTTTTAAGTATGTTGCAAATTATAGGCATTAAATAATTGCTAGCAATAATATAGGTCAGCAGAATAATTTTTAGAATGCACTCATTATAGTACCCTACAAATGTAATGTATTTGCTCTGCAAATTACAAGCAAAGAACAGTGAATCTTGAAGTATGGTGTAATTGGGGGAAGAGACCTAGTAAGGAGAGACATTGAGTTTGTTATGTTCTTCTAAAGTAAAAACACACACTTTTGTTCACAACAACACTATCTTCCTCTTCTTCTAGCCTTAGTCCCATCTATACAGAATCAGCTCTTTGAGTCCTTCTCCTCCACTCCAGTCTGTCTTGAAGCAGTTCCTAGGAAACTCCACAGCTAAAATCCTTTTGTATAACATCCTTCCACCTAGTTTTGGATCTTCCAACTTTTCTGTCACCCTCTACTTCCAAGTTTAACATCCTGTTTTTCTATATATTCTTCCAATCTTCTTTTCATGTCTCCAAACTATCTAAGCCTGGATTCCCTCAGCTTTTAGATAATTGGTACCGCCTTCACACTTCCACGAACTCGTTCATTCTGAACGCAGGCCATCCTTGTAACTCCAACCGTCCATTTTAACATTTTCATTTCTACTATATTCGAGATTTGCTCCTGTCTCTGCCTCAGCACCCAGCATTGGGAACCCACTAAAGTGCAGGCCTAATTACTGTCTTGTAGATCTTACCTTTTAATTTGATAGGCCTTCTCCTTTTGCAGATCACTCTGCTTACTTCTCTCCATTTAGTCCATGCCTTTCCTGTTCTGCTTACAAGTTTGTCGTTGAGCTCCCCATTATCCTGTACTATCAAACCTAGGTACTTGAACTTCTATACCTTTGTAGCAGCTCTCCCCTCCCCACTCGATTTACAGTCTCATAATCTTCCTACAAGGTAATATCATAAAATTTGCTGTTCATATATTCCATTTTTTTTCTGCTGATTTTCATGCCATTTATTTCAAGTACGCACCTCCATCTCTCAGCTTCTTCCACTTCCTCTCTGCTCTCCCCCACAAGCACTGCACCATCTGCAAAAAGCATGCACCAAGGTGCAATTCTCTGGGTGTTTTCTGTAAGTGCATTGAGCACCAGAGTGAATAAAAAGGGGCTAAGTGCCAAGCCTTGATGTACTCCAACTCTTACTAGAAACTGTAACAGCACCCCCTATATGTCCTGGATGAGTTTGATACATCTTTAGGTACCTGTTTCATTCTCATACACCACCAGATGACTTCTCTCAGAACATGATCCTAAGCCTTTGATTCAATTAATACTATGTGCATGTGACAGGGTGCTCTAAGCAGCTTCAAATTAGGCTCTGTGGACCCCAGCAGCCTGGTCACTTAGAACCCCCAGGGCACTGGGTGGGTTAAGGTAGAAGGGAGCACTTACACCTGGGGTAGCCTGACGAGTTAATGATGTGATTAGCTCACCAGCTGGAGAACCCAGGAAGGAAAGCAGGCAGCATAAAAGACTAACCCAGGAAGCAGGAATGGACCTCTTATAACTGTGGCTATGTGGTGATATTGTAACTGGAACTTAGGAAGGAGACAAACACACACATGTGGGTGGAGGCACCTCGGTGGATTTGTGTGCTGCTTCGCTCACCAAGAGGGTGTCCCAGCCAGACCAGATGTCCTGATTTTATAGGGACAGTCCCGATTTTGGGGTCTTTTTCTTATATAGGCTCCTATTACCCTCCACCCCGTGTCCCGATTTTTCACATTTGCTGACTGGTCACCCCATAGCCAGGGGTTTTCCTGGAGAGGAAAGGAAAGCCTGTTCCACAGTTCAGACAATCAAAATAGTAAATGCATCTTTTTAATTTAGCAAAATAGAGATATCGGTTTATTTTAAGATGACTTTCACTCGCTGAACACTGTTTTAATGCAAACAAACTGAAATGTAACCATCTTCAGTCCCCCAAAAATTAATGCACTTCTTTGCTTTTGTCCACAGATCTTCAAACAAATGCAATGTAACTTGGTGTGGGGGGCTTTTTATTTGTACTTCAATCAAATATCTGACTCTTAAGCTGTAAGCAAGTCCCTTAAAATTTTCCTGAACAAGTGATAGAGGGAAAGCAGCAAAAATGAGCGTGCAACAAGGTTCCTTTATTTAAATACCATACAAATATGATGTTTGGACAAGAGGTACAAGTAAATATCCATTGTGACATTACCCCAGCTACATGTTTGTTAATAAAGCTGAACACCAGAGTCTGGGAAAAGTGCAGCTATTTCTCAGTAAACTCTTGTCTGTCTGGTACATTTTAAGGGACAGGATGTCTGGGTCACATAGGAAGGCAAGTTGGAATCTCTGTGAACCTTGTAATATCAGGGCTATGTTGCAAGCTGTGTTAACTGTTTAAATGGAAGATTTTTTTTTTATAAGAGTGAGATTTTAAATGTCTAACTGAAACATTTAAAACATAGCAAAGTCCTGCTACGTAAGGAGAGACAGTCAGTTTTGCCAACTCTTGCAATTTTATTGCAAGTCTCATAATATTTTATGTTTTACTTAAGCTGTAGCTCCTGGTGACAAGTGATTACCCGAGAATCTCAGCTTTCATTTGCAAAAAAGAAGTATATTTCTAGTACATTTCATGGTGCAGAGAAAAGCTTGAAATCATGACCAGAGTGCACTCTAAAGGCTCAAAAACTAAAAGGCAACAAAGAGAATGCAACATTTATTTTTGAAAAGTCTTGTGATTTTGGGGCCAATCTCATGATTTTTGGGGACTAACTCATGATTTTTGAACATTTAGGGTTGGCAATACTGGAAATTTTAAAAACTGTCTTAAAATTAATCCCAAATAAATGAGTCTTCATTCCTCAATATAAATGAAAGCACTGAAGGTAGGGTTGGTGTAGTGCAGAAAACTACCATTACTGTCTTGCACTTGAGAGGCTCACAACAAAGCAAATGCAAAATTTTCCTCATGCCTTCACAAATCAATCAACTAATGGCAGCACAACAAGGGCAATACATGGGCTGGCAAGAGACTGGTGGTGGGGTTCACAGAAAAATGATAAAGAGGACAAGTACAGTTGCGAGTTCTAGCCCGGTGCTGGATAGTGGGAATCAGGCAATCAGCAGCTGCTGAGGTGCAGCAGCTTCAGGAGCAGGAGACACAGGAGCTGGTAGAAGTTACAGTGAGGTCTGTTATTGCTGCTGTGCTAGGGAGGTTGCAGCGTTGTGCTGTCACCAAACCCCCATATGCAGAGCAAAACTACAATGTACACATTGCAGGAGCACTCTAGCAGGGAAGAGGGGCTGGAGATTGGCCTCAGAAGCAGTAGCAGGGGCGGGCTATCATCAGTCACCAAGTAGGTTGAATGGCAATACACTTTCCTCCAAGTAGGTCAGAAAAAGTTAATACAGATATAATGCTATGATTAACTATCACTTCTGCTTTTGCTGCATTTATCCCCCTGGCCCCCGTCAACCACACCTATGCACATCTCTGGTTTTCCGTTTCCAAGAGAGATGGAAAGATCACACCATGTATTTGAATTTAAAAGAAAAAGAAACACCCCCCGAGTGACATAAGTTACACTAACAGAAGTGCTAGTGTGGACAGTGTTATGTCAACAGGAAAGCTTCTCCCACCGTCATAGCTACCACCGCTCGGAAGAGCTCTCTCTTGTCGGCATAGAGCAGCTACACGAGCGATCTTACAGCGGTGCATCTGCATTGGGACAGCTGTGCCACTGCACACCCGCTAGTGTAGACGTGTCCTGAGTCTCCCACTTGGAGTTTGGTTTGTTTGTTTTTTTAAAAGTCTGTTCTGAGTGTGCTCATTCAGGAAACAGGACCAAACAGAGCAGCAAAACATCCACAGCACGGAGGAGCTGCAACTAGTAGTGACAGTATCCATGGCACAAAGGAAAGAAGGAGTAAGGCAGGGGAATTCCTTGGGCTCAGCCCCTGTGGGTAATCACTGGGGTATAATGGAAATAGCGACCCCTGCATGATCCTGTAACTTAGGAGCAGCTGAGCTCCATCAGATGTGAATAGGAATAACCCTTTCCCAACCCCCTTCCATCCCCACACACCCTCTCCATAAAGAAGCCACTCTACAAATACTGAATGCAAGGAGAAACCAGCTTAGTTTCTCTATAACTGAGGGGGCAGATGCGCAAAAAACAAAAACAAAACAAAAACAAAAAGAAAACTCCATACCATCTCTGGGGGCAGGGCCGGCTCCAGGGTTTTGGCCGCCCCAAGCAGCCAAAACCAAAAAAAAAAAAAAAAAAAAAGCCGCGGCCGCGATCTGCAGCGACAATTCGGCGGGAGGTCCTTCACTCCGAGCCGGAGTGAGGGACCGTCCGCCGAATTGCCGCCAAATACCTGGACCTGCCGCCCCTCTCCCGACCGGCCGCCCCAAGCACCTGCTTGAGAAGCTGGTGCCTGGAGCCGGCCCTGTCTGGGGGCTCCCAACCAATACCTGTTGCATTTACCCTACTGAACTTGCTGCACAAAAGTCATCCAGAGTTACAAATCAAACCATGCAAAACACAGGGGGATATGTAGTTCTCTTTTTGTTTTTGCTTTTGGTTAAAGATAACTTACCAATTTATTTTTCATCTCCCCAGAAGTCTCTCCCCAAAATTTGAAAAACTATGCAGAACTTTCATTCATTTGGCTAAAAAGACATTCTGCATAAACTAAAACAAACCACAAATGCACGGAGAATTTAAATAAAGGTTTAACTTAAAATGTACCAAACTTTCAGAAATAAAATTTGACTCAGTCAATGAACGTTCAAACAATTAACACATTCAGACTATGAGGTTCTGATGCAAAGAAAAAATAGGAAGAAAAGTACAAGGCCAATATGACTCGATCAGGAGCTCTTCAATGACCTGAAAATTTAAAAGGAATCTTACAAAAAGATATTAGTGATGACATCAAGAAGGCTGAGATGTTAAATCAGGGGTCGGCAACGTTTGGCATGCGGCTCGCCAGGGTAAGCACCCTGGCGGGCCGGGCCAGTTTATTTACCTGTTGACGCGGCAGGTTCGGCCGATCGCGGCCACCACTGGCCACGGTTCGCCGTCTCGGGCCAATGGGGGCGGCAAGAAGCAGCGCGGGCAAGGGATGTGCTGGCCGCGGCTTCCCGCCACCCCCATTGGCCCGGGACGGCGAACCACGGCCAGTGGGGGCCGCGATCGGCCGAACCTGCCGCGTCAGCAGGTAAATAAACTGGCCCGGCCCGCCAGGGTGCTTACCCTGGCGAGCCGCGTGCCAAACGTTGCCAACCCCTGTGTTAAATGCATATTTTGCTTCAGTCTTCACCAAAAAGGTTGGGTGAAGTCCCAGAAGACTGGGCAAAAGAATACCTATATTGAAAAAGGTGAACAAGGAGGACCAAAGGAATTATAGACAAGCAGCCTAACTTCAATACCTGGAAAGATACTGGAACAAATGATTAAACAATCAATTTGTAAGCACATAGAGGCTAATAGGGTAATAAGAAATGGGCAGCATGGATTTGTCAAGAACAAGTCATGCCAAACCAACCTAACATCCTTCTTTGACAGGGTTACTGGCCAACTAGATAGGGGGAAGCAGTAAATATGATTATCTTGATTTCAATGAGGCTTTTGACACAGTCCCAACATGACATTTTCGTAAGCAAATTAGAGAAAAGTGGTCTTGATGAAATTACTTATTGGTGGGTGCACAACTGGTTGAAAGATCAGACTCAAAGAGTAATCATCAATGGTTCTCTGTCAAACTGGGAGGGCATATCTAGTGGGGTCTATTCTATTCTATTCAATATTTCTATACTATTCAATATTTTCATTAATGACTTGGATAATGAAGTGGAGAGTGAAGATATAAATCATCACAATCTAACAGGTTAAGAATGGTGTTTCAGTTACTATGATAAAGGGAAATACTTTTACACATATATAATTAGACTATGGAACTCACTACCACAGTAAGCCATTAAGACCAAGAATTCAGCAAAATTAAACAGGGACTAGACATTTATATGGATAACACGGCTATCCAGATTTATAATAATTAATACTAACAAAAATTTGGGAAGGGAAATTAAACTTCTTGCTTCAGGGTTTAAATTAATCTCTGATTATTAGATGCCAGGATGAGACCTAATGTGGGGGAGCGGGACAGATCATCCCACATTAGGTAAATGCAGGATTACACATCTAGAGCTGGGGCCTGAACTACTATGGCAATTCCTGTGTTCTGCTCTAAATCTGAGTTTAGTCTTTTTTTGTCAATTTAATCATGACCTATGACACAGTTTTCTGTGTATAATCAAATACAGCAAGCTGATACAACATAATGAGCTGGCAAACATTTAAACCGAGCCAGAAATGCCTGGTTTTTTCAGTGCAAACAATCTAAAAAAATAGTGACATAGTTAAGCCCTGCATCTACTTAGATAAGATATGAATGATATGGGAGGAAGGGGGGAGGGAGGCATGGGTTAACAGAAGCTTCGGTAGGACACTGATCTTAACTGTTATACATGAAAAATACATGGTATTTACTTGTGAACATCAAAGGCATACTGCCAAAGCTGGTTAGACATGACAAGAACATAAATGTTATCAGAATAGCTCCTTGGTTGAAATGTGCAATCCTCCAGAGATCTCCACATGCTTATTTTCTGTCCATTACATTCATCCAAAGTTCTGGCTGGAGGATCCTTTTCTGGGCTGGCAACAAATGTTTATATGTACATGATGCTAAATTCACAATGTATAGCCTAGGGGTAAATCCTAAGAATTTGTGTGACAAAAGTGTTTCTCTCTCTTCACTTAAGACAGTATAAGGCAGTTATTCCCCTCCTTGCAAGCACAGGGCAAATGAGGAAATCTACCAAAAGCTGAGGCTGCTTTTTTGTTGTTGTTTTGTTGGGTTTTTTTGGTTGTTTTTTTTTTTTTTTTTTTTTTTTTTTTTGTTACTTTGCTTGAGGCTTCACATGCTTCTCTTGCAACTGCATATATTTCTGCAGAGCCCGCTACAAAAATAAAACATTTTGATGGTGTGAGGTCTACTTTCCTCAATATTTCCTCTCTGGCAGCTGAACTAGAAAGAAGTCTATTGTTTCTTAATGGAAAACTGAGAGATCCATTTGGTTACAATGAAAGGTAGTAAAAGTACCACGCACAGCATAATAGAATAGTCATAAAGCTACATAGTTACTAGGTCCACTGAACTGGAGGCCACTTGTGTTGGCTAATGGCCCTTAACCCCATCCTCTTTCAACTACGTTCAGCTACATACGATTTTTCAACAAGGTTATTCTGATTCTGCATCTCCCCATTGCTGGGACTACAGTAGCGCTACAAATTAGGTTCCAAGCTGACTGCACTGGAGACACGTTGCTACGAAACTAAAAGAAAACTGCTGTTCTGTCTTGGATGTCAAGTTTGGAAGGTTCAGAAATAATGACATTTCTGGCTTAAAATAAAGAGGGAGCAAGTGTGCAGTTTGGTCATATTAAAATAGTACTAGGTAACCATGACATTATTTGAGAGACTTCTGGGAGGTCATATTCCAGGCATGAGTTAAACAAAGATATAATTTCCTTCATCATCTATGATATATCATCTGCAGTATGCAAGACACTTTGCAGGTGAGCATAAAGACACCCCCTTTTAAAATGTGTCAAGTTGGGCACTAAAAAGCAATAGTCACTTTTTAAAAGTTAGTTCTTGAGGACCTGAGTCTGATTTTGCATCTGATTTCACATTTGAATAATTCTGCTGACTTCAACTTGGTTATTCCTGATTTATAATGATGTGAGAGGGATCAGAGTCAGGACCAAATTCTTCACAATTTTTACTCATGTGGGTTGTTTTCCCCCCACATATATAATGTTACTAAAATATATGTAATGAAATCATGTGTGATGTTTGTGAGCAAGATGTAGTTTTGTAACGTCAGCAGATTACCTGCTGTACATGTGTTTTCATGCATCTTGCCCATATTTGAAAGGAAAAAAATCTTTATTGATCTTGAGGTTCATTTTCTCTCTGTGTTTAATACTGCAGTGGCTGTCAGTTCTACTTCTTCTTGGCACAGAAATATAAAAAACACACTTCACAAAACAACTTGATAGATTTCATCTTAGCAGCATGTATTATTTACATCAGTTTTGTGAGCTCAAATCTGAAGCAGTCAAACTTCCTACAAGGCTTTTCATAAGTACTATACCATACAACACCTGTCTTTTTGTCTGTCAAAGTCTTGACGTACATATCATTTTTCACACGTGGATGACCTTCTTTAAAAGAGAGCAGAACATCCAGGTAGCTTTCAATAATCACAGTCCATCTATGTTTTAAAGGCAGTTTTCATTATTTCATTCTGGGGTAGCATTCTGCTTGGAGTCTACAGGGAATAAACCTGAAATTCTCCAACTCTTCTTGAAAGGCCACTGTTGCTGCAAAGAAGGCACCTGGCCAGGGCTGCTCTACCATTTTTGCTGCCCCAAGCAAAAAAAAAAAAAAAAAAAAAGCCACCCGGACTGTGCCGCCCCAAGAATGGACAGAATGCCGCCCCTTAGCATGTGCCGCCCCAAGCATGTGCTTCCTCCATGCATTCTCAGCTCTCTTCTTAGAGTAATGAAATGATTGTAGATCATGTTTTCAATTCCAAAACAATCTCCTTCATTTTCCACACATTTTTTTCAGCAATTTTGAGTTCCAGGTATCCAAGCTCCTCCCTTCTATCCCTTTGAGTGGAAAGATAATCTTGTGGATAAGATCCTGGACTGGGGCTCAAGTGATCTGTGTTAACTTTCCAACCTTTCCATAGAATTCATGTAACCTGCTCACTCTCTGCCTCAGTTCTCCATCTGTAAAATGGAGAAACCACTCACCCTTTCCCATCATTTGTTTGCATGGTCCATTTAGACTATAAGCTCTTCAGTGCAGGGGTTGTCTCACTACATATTTGTACAGATGCACATGCTCTGCACAGACACTGCACTCACCCTCTGGCCAAGAGACAGAGCAAGCTTATCTGAAGCTGCCACACCATCCCATAACCAGCCACCTGAAGAAAGAAAAAGTGAGCAGAGGGCGCTTGACAGAAAGAAGTTAATGAGTTTGAGTTCTGAGACAAAGAATTGGATTGCCTTCTCTGGTTTTTAAAACTTCAAGATTTGTGGGTTCACATTTAGCCTGGGTAGGTGTACATCAGTTATACTGGAAATGTCCAGACTCCAGATGTCAAGACCTCACACATAACTATCATGAAATAAGGTAAAATTCTACTTAAAAAGAATCATCTTTGTTGACTCGAGGAAATACATCTCTTTCTTTCACCTAGTTGTACTGTCTTCCACTTTTCTGACAGCCCTATATTTTGTGTTATCAGTACTAGAGCACCTCTATTCCTGGAGACTTGCCTTTTATTTATTTATATGTTTTTAAATGCACCCATCTATCGTTAGAAACTTTTTTTGTACAAACTGAGGTCCATTTAACTATTGTTACCCTCCCTCAATATAGACTGTGGCTTTTCCAGGAAGAAATTTGTTAATGTTGAAAAAAAAATCATAATCTTTGATTTCAGGGCATAAAATACAAGGGCATCTTGCAAGACATACATAGGGTTTTGCACAGAAACTTAATAAAAATAAAAGGGAAAAGATTACACTGAAGAATGTGAGATCAAAATACAGTTTTTAATGGAAAATTACAAACTGCTACATACAGATTAATTTGGCAGAAGTTAAATATCATCTTGATCTAGTATTCTATAAAGAGGTAACTTATACAGGCTAAGGCAGAGCGAATGAGGGGAACAAGCTAGGAAGTTATTGTCAGCTCGGCATAAAACACACCAGGCCCACAGAAATAGACTTAAGAGCACATTTAGATGACAGATCATTAGCTGAGACTGTTCATATAGCCAGCCACTCATGCATTTTTTTCAAATTATACACATCTGATTGTGATAATTACTCAAATTTGCTAGCATACTTGCCAGGATGGACTTGACATAGCATCTATTACTAATGAAGAGCAAAGGCTTTTAGAAGATGGAAACCAGTGAGGCTATTAAGTCCTTAAATACTGGAAAAGTGCCAGATGATGAGGGGTTGCCGAGTTCTATAAAGCCCATCAAGAACAGGTGGCTCCAATTTTACAGGCAGCATCTGAGGAAGTGGAGGAAAAACAGATTTTTGCAATCAATCTGTATAAAGCTATCATTTCTTTGATAGACAGGGACCCACATGAAGGTGCTTAGATACCATGTTGGTGGATGCAATATAAGAACCTAGACAGACAGATCAGCATGAGTATTATCTTCCAGTTTCACAATACAAGTGGAGTTTAAGATGTATGCCAAAGAACAAGATAGCCTTAATGCCAAATTAAATGCAAGTAAGGGAGTTGGTCTTTGTAAAAGATAACAAAACAAAAGCAAAGGTGACTGTATGTCATAGCTCTGTTGCTAGATAATGAAAGGGCTTTTGAAAGAGTTGAGTGGAGTAATTGGATCAATATTCTCATTGCCTACAAATTTTGATCGAATTTTATTTACATGTTTATCTTCTTTATTGTAACCTAGAAGAATCTGCTTTGTGCAATGGTACCTGTTCCCCACCATTCAAAGCATTAGACGAAACTGCTCCCTGTCTCTTCTTTTATTTATTTGGGCTTTGGAACTTGTGACAACAGCAATTTGGAGGAAAAGCATGAATAAAAGCAACTAATCATGAGAAATACAATCTATAAATAATTATATTATGCTCACAGAGTGCTGCTGTTACTCACAGGTCATTTTAACGTTGTTAGTAGCTAAGTTTTGTAAATTTGGGACTATAAAATTCTAACAATTCTACACTCACGTGTAACTGTGCCTGAAGAGTCATTTCAGTGACTAAAGAACAGTATCTGAACAGAACAGTGGATGATGTGGTTGCTACAGGATTAGGTTACTCGGTGATTAAAGGCAACGGGAGAGATTCTCTGCAGTGAAGAGTTCCTGCATGGCACAACAGAAAGGGAGGATCACCAAGGAGACAGTTATAGCTCCCTGATTATCTGCCCAACTCTAGGTAGCTTAGAGCAATCTGGGGACTGCTTTAGCATGTACCAGCTTGCAACAGTTCCTGAGGTACCAGCTGAGGACAGCTGGAGTTCAATGCATTCTCTATACCTCCAACATGTCCCATAAGGCCTCCTATGCCCAGGGCTGCAGGGAGGCTGGCATGGAAGCTGATTGCCTTGATTCTATACCTGTTGGGGATTCTCTCATGCCAAAGTTGTCCCTAACTAGGACTAAGGGGTGGCCAGTTCTCTCACCTTATGTGCCACTCCAGGGGTACAAGGGGAGATAAGCAAATTGGAAAATCTGCCCCATTACATACACAAGTATCAAATTACATAAAGCCCCCGCACTCACTATACGTTGCTTTGCATAGAGATCACTTAAATGGTAGTTGCACCACAACTGGACTATTTATTCAGTAATCTATTGTTGCAATTGCCTGGAAATTACAATAAACAGTTAAAAAGAATAATCAGGGAATTCAAAATAAGGTTGTGGAAACCCAATATAACACAAGCAAAGGTGAGAGAAAAAAATTCAGAACAGGATCCAAAGCCTTAAGGTTTTTGCATTTTATATATATTTAATGGTTCGAATTTAGGAAAAACATATGACGTATCATGGTCAAAGAACTATTTGGGAGTGAAAGGGACCCATTTTCACTTTAAAATGTTTTAAATATTGCTCGTCAGACTAGCCTGGCTGAATTCAAGCCCTCGTTAAACGGGGTGGAGGATGACAGCTGGTGGATGACCTGAAAGGAGAAGATATTCTCCTTTCTCTGTACTGCAACTTTAAATGCAGAGATGTCTCCCTTCCTGCTGGAGGGGCAGCTGCCATTTTGTGTTTCATTTCAGATATGCAATATTACATTATGATATACGCCTTTACTCTGATGGACCTTTGGGCCATATCCTGACCCAGTATACAGTTCCTTTGTAATGCTAGATGCAAGAATATTTTTAACAAACCACACCTGGCTCTGTGAATCAGCAGAACTTCGCCAGCTTTAGAGAGGGTTTTAACATCAGCTAACATGGTAGGTCATCAGAAAAGCCCTGCCACTGTTACACTCTGTCTAGAACTGATTGATTAAGTTAAATATGATTAAATGAAATATGGAACAGTTTTATTGTTTTTTTTATCTTATATGTATGTATGTGTAGTTTCCTTGTTAATGTATTTATCCTTTTCCTTGTCTTGAAAAGAAAAAATTCAAAACCATAAAAATCAACAAATAACATCTGTCCTCACTGCTCTGAATGGCCTTAATATGTCTTCATAAATTGTTATATTTGTTAACCACTGCAAAATTGCAAACACATTTTATACTGTATCAATCTTAATTTAAAGCATTCTATTCCCCAAATGCACATTAAGGCATCCCTATTCTCCTCATCAACAAATAGCGACTAATACAATGTTACTGAAATCTTAATAGTGGCAAAGGATTCATTAATATAAATGGGGAAAACATACACAGAGATGTTTCACACACTCCCATTGGGATTGTTTACTTTTTAATGCTACCTTAAAACAAAACAAAAAAACACCCACAGGACATAAAATCTCAAAAAATCCTACATTGGTATAACATTTAGACTCAGATACAAGCTGGCAGAAGCAGAGAACTTCAGAGATAATGTTCACATTCTTTTTCCAACTCACCTCCTGTTTTTCATTTATACAGTCCAGAGGTGCCAGAATGGGGGGAAGGAGGGGGCTAAGAGGAGTGAGTAGAAGGTAGGGCTTTGGGGGGGGAGAGGCAGTGTGGGAGTGAGGCTTCGGGGGAAGAGGGGCGGTGCGTGGGCGGGGGCTTGGGGAGAAGGGGTAGTGCCTGGAGGGCGGGGCAGCCGGGGGGAGGTGGGGCCATGGTTTGGGCACCTATGGCCCCTCTACTTTTAGGGTATGGCTGCTCCTATTGTTATGTATGTGCATTCCCAGACAAAAATAGGTACTTAACTGGAGTTAAGGTTGAGAGAACATATCAGTAATTTAAGAGTGAAAAAACATTACAAGAATGTTATCATTGTCACCAAAACAACCTTTATAAACCCAGAAACTTCAGAGAGAAGGTTAAATTTTAAAGTAATCAAAACATTTTCAGACATGTAAATGCTCAGTTAAGGAAATTAATCAACCTTAACTATAGGGCAGAGTGATGCCATAAATTGATAATAAAGAATAATTGATCTCCCTTTAAGAATCAATTAATCTAATCTGGGACCACAAACAATAAAATGCCTTAATCATAAATGTATGTTTATTGTATGGTGCCACTAGAGGAAAATTAAGACTGTGTGGATTTCTTTTAGGTTTAACATTAACTGAGTATCCTAAACAAAATTTAAAAAATTTTTAGGATAATTTCAACATTTCTGTAATTTTTTACCTTTTAAATTAATTGTGTGTATTCTCAACCTTAATTCCAATATAACTTTTTTTTTTGGTCAAGCAATACACATACTTCCATATATCTGACCTTGGGACCTAGCAGTCACTTCAAATCCTGGGAATTCCCAAATGAAATATCGGTGCAGTGCTCTTGCACCATAGGCCTATCTTTTAGAACATTTTTTCTCTATATATTCTAGTTGCATAGTACTTTACTCATACTAGAGGATTACCATGCAGCGGAATTGACTGTATCTTTGTTCATAGACAAATAATATATTTCAGTGTAAAGGAAAACTGCTGACTGCTGCTGCAAAAATGAGCTGCAAATCAATTTCTTCTACACATCTGATTCCGAAAGCCTTCACTGGTACTTGTAAAGTATGGGATAGACAGACTATACTTTAATAGAGTTAAAAACAAGCAAACTAAAAACAAAGTAAGGAATTAGAAATCACACAGTCACAAGGTGACAGACACACATAAATCAATTTACTTTCTATTTACTCTGCAGTTCACAGAATTCTAGAGTGAGTAAATCACATTCAGCATCCTCTGAAGTAAAAATAAATTTTGCTGAGGAACAAGATAAGCCAAGGGAAATCATCAGACAGGCAAAGCCAACAAGACTTAATAATCATAATTATAGATAACAGGGCTCAAAGAATTGTGCAGTGCATTTCTGAAGTAGATGCTGAATTCTATATATCAGTAATCATCAACAGGTAAATTATCTCCTAAACTCAGACTATGATATCCACCCATTTAGTCAACAGAAAAGCTCTTTAGAAATTTCCTTTCAATTGAGATTAAAAGACTGTTTGGAAATAAAGGCCTAAAAATGAGGCAATCTTCCCCATTTGCCATCTCAACTAAGAGAAAATCCATAGAAGAGAAAAGTTTGGACGTATCTATTGTCACACCTTCTTTGCTCTTGTATTTTACCCACACTTAGTTCACAAGCCACATCTCTGTATGGTTTGATGCCTACAAGAATACAAAAGGAGGTCAGCTTCCCTTCATCCCCCTCAGAAGTCACAGCTATTACTGTCTTTTGGAAAACTACACTCTTCAGTATCAATGAACATTATCAATTGTTGGGTCAAGTGGATCCAGGCAGGGATGGTTACCATAATTTTTGACACATGCGCCATCGGGGTACGATGGGTAGCAAGGCTACCTCTTTGGTTGCTCAGTTGGAGGTCATATTTAAACCAGTGACTGGTCTTGGAGTGCCACCTTTAAAATATTTTATCATTAGAGTGTGTTAGGGATACTTAACATAGCTTTAAATTAGCACTGTGAATGGAGTCTGCATATCTTGCCCTAAAATTGTGATTCTGCCCTTCCAGAATTATCTTGCAGAAAAATAGGGATTTGATTAGATACAGGTAAATTACAGACCCGCACTGGGCCTTCCCCTGGTGGGATTCTTTTCCTTTCCCTCCTCAAAAAGAAAACATATCCAGTTAAGGGGGTAACACTTCCCACCAACATTCCTGAAGGCACTTCATGTTCAAGATGCAGCTAATCATTCCTGATACTTGTTAGCAAGGATCCTAGAAATCCATTTGCCATGGAAAAATGCAGAATTTGCATTTTTACAGAGAATCTTTCGTTTTTACATTTTTTGAAAAAATAAAAATATATCCTATTAACTACATTTTACTGAAAGTACCACTGTCACTTATTCAAGGCGTGCAATTTCCCCACCTTGTGGCTGATTTTTTAATGTGCTTTAAATTTACAAAGCTAATCCAATAAACTGCTTCCAGTGTATAGAGGTTACCCAATGGTGTATAGGAGTTTGTGTTTTAATGCATCTCAAATTTCGCTTCGGTCTCCAGATATGAGTACAGATGCTCCCTGATTTAGGCAAGCGTTCCGTTCCGGAACGCCTTGCGTAAGTTGAATTTTGTGTAAGTCGGGGACGTATACCCAACAATTACACACACAAAAAAAAGCTTACAGAACTTACGGAACTTTTTCCGTAAGTGCGGGTTTGCATAAGTCGGGTTTGCATAACCTGGGGAGCATCTGTAATTAAAGTCGTGAAAAGATGCCGAAAACTTTAAAAACCACCCCTAAAGACTGTGTCATTGAGTTTGGCAAGGACAAATTTCACATTGATGTGCTGTTCTGTACTGTATACAGCAAGGCTGTAGATTACGTTCAAAGGCAGACATTTGTAGAACACATGGAAAACGCTAAACATAAATTGAATGAAAAGAAACAAAAACAACAGGGCCATTGACAACAGTTAAGAAACAATGCATTGTGACTGGATCATTCCAGCATTTTACAACTGTAAATATATCAATAAAACATTGTTTTCAACTGATACCTAGATATATTATGGATAGGGAAACTAAAGTTCAGCGTTTCATTTTAATTGTGGAAAAACAAGGATTTTTTTATTGGAGAATTTTGGTTTTTTTTTTTATCATGGAAAACTAGGATCCCTGCTTGTTAGTAGCAAGAGTTCTCACCTTGTTCCCATCAGCATCGAGGCCACACCATAATGGGAGGGATGATGGGTCAACAGATTACACAGGGGAGTTGTCTGTGATAATGTGCTTATATGACACTACAGCTATGTGATTTAGATACTGCTGTTATGAGCAAATAAAGAAGGGAAGGCACTGAATATAAAAGCTTCCAGCCCATCCTAAAATAAATCATCTAACCTGCTGTGGAATTTCAGTAATAAAGATAATTCACATTTTTACTGCTTTGGCTGCTTTAGTCATCCAAGCATATTACACCTTTGTGAGCATAACTGAGAGAACACTCTCCAACACCTCAACACCACGCAATTCAGAAAGCCTTGTTCTTCAGCTTTGAACAGTAAGGTGCAAATTAAATACTGTACTGCTCCCATCCCTGGTGTGCTGAGACTTTCAGGAATCAAAATATTTTTAACAAACTCAAGGAAAGCCCTCACAAAACAGAAACACTTCCAAAAGCTGTACACTTAGTATAATTTCAGACATTTGGGGCTATAGTATTTAGCATTTCTGCCCCACGGTTATGAAGTCTGCTTCTTATCTCTATTCAGAGGCAGAATCCATTTTAGTTTTTCAGTCAAAACTGAAGAAGTACCTGTTTGATGCTGCTTTATATTATGTTTGGATTCTGAAGTCCCCATGGACTTTTTGCAAAGAGTTCTCTATACATATTTTATTATTATTATAGTGCATCACAGAAAGGACTCACAGGCACATATTCTTCACAAACAAACAGAATTTCCATGCAGAGAGTGGGTAATTGCAAGTCTAGACATCCAATTTAAATTTGAAAATACTAATTTGTGCAAGCATGTATGGGTTTTGTGTGTATAAATGGGTGCTTAAGCAGTTTTAGAGCAAATGTTTCAGAGAAGATGTGGTCCTAGATAGCTGGTTGAATTACCTGATAGTATAACCTGGCACTTCAGAGTTGCCTCTACTGTATAGCCCTGCCAACCTAGTGTGTCAGAAATGTTATATTGTCATATTTCTAAAACAATTGCTTCAGGTTCAAACCTTTCCTTTGATCACTGTACAACAATAAAAAAATCAGATATCTTGGCAACAAGGCTTCAAGGCTTCAAGGCAACAAGGCTTCTGTTGCAGTATGGCTATCTTGTATCCTCTGTTCTGTATTATATGTTTATCAGTTTTCATATTGGAACCAAAGAAAGCCCATCTATAGTCTAATGGTTAAAGCACAAGACTAGAAGTCAGTAGATCTGGGTTCTAACCTTGATAGTGCCACAGACTTCCCGTGAAACAATGGGCAAGGCCCCTAATCTCATTATGTAACAGTTTCTCTGTTTGCGAGAAGAGGAAAAGGGGTAGGGAGGATAATTACTTTATCCAACAGCACTGTTGTGATGCCTAAGTTAGGCTGTGTCTACACTGCCACTTTTAGCGCTAAAACTTTAGTCGTTAAGGAGTGTGAAAAAACACATCCCTGAGCGACAAAAGTTTTAGCGCTGAAAAGTGCTAGCATAGACAGCGTTTATCACTGGGAGCTGCGCGATAAAACTACCACCGCTCATTCCAGGTGGCTTTTTTTTTATCACCGGGAGAGCTCTCCCCTCACGATAAAGTGTGTCTACACTGCCCACGTCACAGAGAATTTTCTAAATTAATTAATTAATTTAAGATAATGTTCTAAGCATCAATAGCCAGAACCCTACTGGTCTGGGGGAGATATCAGAAAACCAAGAGGGGAAAAATGGGTGACAAATAGAGCCCCTGCCGTTTGATCAGCATAGCTACAGTTTCAAACAACTCTGCAGTTGTCTATAGATAAGACAACTGGTTGATGACACCAATTAATGCCTTTCAGCATAACAAAACTCCTGCTCATCCTCCCAATAGAGTTTAACATGTTGACACCCTGAATGAGTTAATCAATCAGACAGAAGGAAGAATGATGGTGGTGGGGTGAGGGGAAATGGGTACGTGCCTACAGTTCCTGACATGGTGGAGGGAGTTAGGGGCTCACACAAAGCTCTAGCCATGGGGGAGAATGGGTGACCCTGGTATGGTGAGCAGGAGGAATGGGGGCACACAGAGCACCTGCCATGGGAGGGTAAGGGATGGGATGGTGGCAAGCAGGGAGCTTGTGAGGGCAGGGGAGAATGGAAGAATGCAAGGAGCCCGTGGCATGTGCAATAAGTTCTGCCTGTAAAAGCTATGAAGTATGCGCCCTCCTACTTATTATCCTTGTTAAACCAGTCCTATTCAACAAATGTCATTCCTATAGCTGCATATTTGTACTGCTATTCATGTAAGGAGCAAAGAGCTTTACACAGTCAAGAAATATGAGAAAAGCTCTTCAGTTCATTACCTTAAAGTTGGTCCCTCACTCTCAGGTTTCCAACTACAAACTGTCACACACACACACACACACACACACACACACTTTACAATGTCCAGAACTTGGAAATCTAGACAACTGAGGCTTAACACAACACAACTCTCCTCTTCCTCTTCCCAAATACTGTATAATCCAGAAGCACCACAACTAGTAGCTCTTCCATTTTCAAGTTGATTTTAAAACTTTAGTCTGTGATCATGGTCTTTTGGGAGTTCATTAAAGTCCCCTTGCAAGTGCTTACTGTTTGTGTTATTAAAACAGCTATAAACATGGATGGCACTCATAAAGACAGAGAGAGGAAAAGAGAATATATTTTCATTAATATGTTTCCATAAATTAAAAAGGTTTACAGAG
Organism: Chrysemys picta bellii; assembly: GCF_011386835.1. Taxonomy (NCBI): domain Eukaryota; kingdom Metazoa; phylum Chordata; order Testudines; family Emydidae; genus Chrysemys; species Chrysemys picta. The sequence goes on from NC_088792.1 coordinate 200,526,718, forward strand.
TGTGTTCTTCTCATTACTTATTCTCTTTTTCAAGATTTGCTCCTTTAATATTCATGTAGTTTAATCTTTTCTTAAATATTTGTTCCAGGTACACAGAGTAAAGACTAAGAAAAATCCAAAGATACATAAAGTAACATCATGAATCTTTAGTATTTCAAATAGTTCAGCAACAAAAATAAAATCAACATTTGGGGCAAATCCTCAGTCAGTGTAAATTCTCTGGAGCTATGACATTTTACTCCAATTGAGGATCTGCCCTTGTTTGGTTGGTTGTGTGTTAATTAGTGCTGTATGCTGTGACCCAGGAACCTCTTAATGCCAGCTGCCAAGGGGGTGCAGAGGGGTTACAGGAATCTGCTGATTCTGATATATACATTCTGATTCACCAAAGAATGTCATGTGAGGTCTCAAATGAAAGCTGAAAGCACACTGGTCATCAGTATTATTGTGAAATGTATGTACATATACTATTAAGGAGTTACATAGACTGAAAATATGTTCTTAAAGTCTGTATCATGTCAGACAGGAGATGTCTATCCATCTATCTGTTTACATGTAAACTGAGTATTGTCTCATTCGCAGTGGGTCCCTGTCAAAAGTTTGAACTGAATGGAAATGAAGGACTGTAGAACTTCAGAAAAGAACTAACAGGCAAAGAAACATAGCAGGGGTAGAGAATCTTATCTTGAGGTGTACACTGAAGGTTTGCTTGAGTATATCTGGGGGGACAAAGGGGATATGCTGGCACCCTGAGGAAGCAAACTGAGAGAGATTTTGCTACATGAAAATGGGGTCTTAACCAGGCTTGGCTGAAAATGCTGGAGATAACTTTGGGTGAGATAAGCCTCTTTAAACAAGAGAGTAACTTGTTAGTTAAGTTTTGGCTTTAGAACATGTGTTATGATTTTGTTTTATAGGTAACCATTTGTTTCCACTATTGCTACTCACTATTGCTTGAATCTCTGTTCTTTGATAATGAACTTATTCTTGTTTTCACCGTAAATATGTCTAAGTCCTGTGGTGTAAGCAAAGTAATGATCCTAAGTTGGATCTTACAAGCTTCTCACACACCTTTGCAATTAGAATCATAGAATCATAGAATCATAGAATATCAGAGTTGGAAGGGACCTCAAGAGGTCATCTAGTCCAACCCCCTGCTCAAAGCAGGACCAATTCCCAGCTAAATCATCCCAGCCAGGGCTTTGTCAAGCCGGGCCTTAAAAACCTCCAAGGAAGGAGACTCCACCACCTCCCTAGGTAACGCATTCCAGTGTTTCACCACCCTCCTAGTGAAGTAGTTTTTCCTGATATCCAACCTGGACTTCCCCCACCGCAACTTGAGACCATTGCTCCTTGTTCTGTCATCTGCCACCACTGAGAACAGCCGAGCTCCATCCTCTTTGGAACCCCCCTTCAGGTAGTTGAAGGCTGCTATCAAATCCCCCCTCATTCTTCTCTTCTGGAGACTAAACAATCCCAGTTCTCTCAGCCTCTCCTCATAAGTCATATGCTCCAGACCCCTAATCATTTTTGTTGCCCTCCGCTGGACTCTTTCCAATTTTTCCACATCCTTCTTGTAGTGTGGGGCCCAAAACTGGACACAGTATTCCAGATGAGGCCTCACCAATGTCGAATAAAGGGGAACGATCACGTTCCTCGATCTGCTGGCAATGCCCCTACTTATACAGCCCAAAATGCCGTTAGCCTTCTTGGCAACAAGAGCACACTGTTGACTCATATCCAGCTTCTCGTCCACTGTGACCCCTAGGTCCTTTTCAGCAGAACTGCTACCTAGCCATTCGGTCCCTAGTCTGTAGCAGTGCATGGGATTCTTCCGTCCTAAGTGCAGGACTCTGCACTTGTCCTTGTTGAACCTCATCAGGTTTTTTTCTGCCCAATCCTCTAATTTGTCTAGGTCCCTCTGTATCCGATCCCTACCCTCTAGTGTATCTACCACGCCTCCTAGTTTAGTGTCATCTGCAAACTTGCAGAGAGTGCAGTCCACACCATCCTCCAGATCATTAATAAAGATATTAAACAAAACCGGCCCCAGGACCGACCCTTGGGGCACTCCACTTGAAACCGGCTGCCAACTAGACATGGAGCCATTGATCACTACCCGTTGAGCCCGACGATCTAGCCAGCTTTCTATCCACCTTACAGTCCATTCATCCAGCCCATACTTCTTTAACTTGGTGGCAAGAATACTGTGGGAGACAGTATCAAAAGCTTTGCTAAAGTCAAGAAATAACACATCCACTGCTTTCCCCTCATCCACAGAGCCAGTTATCTCATCATAGAAGGCAATTAGGTTAGTCAGGCACGACTTCCCCTTCGTGAATCCATGCTGACTGTTCCTGATCACTTTCCTTTCCTCTAAATGTTTCATAATTGATTCCTTGAGGACCTGCTCCATAATTTTTCCAGGGACTGAGGTGAGGCTGACTGGCCTGTAGTTCCCCGGATCCTCCTTCTTCCCTTTTTTAAAGATGGGCACTACATTAGCCTTTTTCCAGTCATCTGGGACCTCCCCCGATCGCCATGAGTTTTCAAAAATAATGGCTAATGGCTCTGCAATCTCACCCGCCAACTCCTTAAGCACCCTCGGATGCAGCGCATCCGGCCCCATGGACTTGTGCACGTCCAGTTTTTCTAAATAGTCCCGAACCACTTCTTTCTCCACAGAGGGCTGGTCACCTTCTCCCCATGCTGTACTGCCCAGTGCAGCAATCTGGGAGCTGACCTTGTGCGTGATTGCCTAATTTATAATCAGTTGAAGGTAGTATACCAATTCATCCCTCCACCCAATACATTTTTTGAATGGAGTTAGGCAGAAGAGATCAGAAAGCAATTTACAAATATAATCTTAATCACTAGAGGACAAAAGGTTATAAATATACTTCCTTATTTTTAAGAACAATGGGTAGACTCAATACTACCATCAGGATATAAATAACAAATCCACATAAGTCTTGTGGACTGATCGCACTTCAGCTGCACATACTTAAAAAAACTAAAGTCCTGAATGACTCTGGAGATTGTCAGTCACGGGTAGTGACTGAAAGTCAATAGCCATCTGAAGGCTCTTTGGCACATGTGAAACGAGTTTGCGGTCTCAGTCTAGTTCTTAGAGGAAAGGTAACCACATCACAACGCCATGACAACTGTCTCTACCTGGCAAGCTCCCCTGCTGGCTGCCTCACAAAACAGCCAAAAAATTCCCTCCCATTCTTACAGACAGCACCTCCATAACTTGGTTGAAGGACACCAGTGGTACTACTCTCTGGGCAAACTTGCATTGCTACTACACAAGCTGCACCTGCTGCTAGACAGAGGGATCAAGTGCCCCGAGAGGTTAATCCAGCACCCTTGATAAGCACTACATTTTCTTAAAAATGAATATTTTTTTTAAAAGGGAAAAACAATTTTAAAAGATGTTTTTAATTCGCAATAAAAATATTTTAAGTTTGCATTAAAATGAAATGTTACTGCAGAAAAACATCAAGGGCTCTACTATACATTGGGCGCCCAGCCCTACATTAGGGCAATGCATTGCACATGAGAGACAAAATGTCTCTCAGAGCTCCTAGGTGGGCAGAGGCTGTGCTCGTTGCTACAGCCCTTTGTGGGGTGCAGCCTAACACCCAGTGCAGCCACCCAGGTCTCTTGGTCATTGCTTAGGGGAATGGAGCCAGGCCCCCTTGCCATTGCTCCCATCCCTTTTGGGGTACCCCCCTCAGAGTATGATGGGTAAAGTCCCAGCATTCTTTTCTATGCAGGAACTAGAATTCTGCTTACTCCTTTTACAGTTTCATGAAGAGGGGAAGCTCTTGCACTCTCACACAACCCATCTGAATCTGGTCCTAAATATTTACACACCAAGCTTTCAAAAGAAGCAATCATCACAGATTAGGTAACTCAGATATCTTTTACTTGGATGTATACAGTAATTCATCATCAACCTATTGTATATTAGTTTAACACAGATTACTTTCCACACACTGACATTATATGCAACCTAGAACATCACAATGTTTAATATGTAATCACTAAATTTATGCAAGAAGCAAGTGTTACAGCACTCACAAGTATGATCTCTTAAAAATACATGCAGGAAACATTTGAATTTTGTGCATCAATGCCATAGTCCCATGGAAGACATTTTATTTTAAAGTGAAAGCCAACACTCAAAAAACCCCCCCAAAACATACAGAAATGACAAAGCCAGATTAATAACACTCATGAGAGCATAGGAATTTAACAACTGACAGATGGATGGACAATAGCAGGCTAGAGAATTGAAGTTGCATGCATATCCGTTACACAATTGTTGACACTACCATTACAAAAGAAAAATAAGCAAATTCTGCCCTGGATGTATGCAAGTAAAATTGGAAAGTCATTAGCTTTTAATCACACTCTAGGTAAAATCATTATGTGACAAGGGTCATAGGAATTGCAAATGAATGGTAAGTAAAACTGAAGAAACATAAACCAAGAAAACGTACACAGTGATCATAATTCAATTTTTCTGTGAGTATATAATCATCAATCATCTGAAAGGAATTCAACCATTTAGATAAGGGCCCCACAACACTTACTCAACAGACTAGGAGCCCAAGAGCTACTAGTAATATGTATTAAATGGAGCAGTATGCAGCTGCCATCATGTTTAATACATAAGATGCCAAGGCTACCATGCCATCTTGATGGAAGTGGAAGTTGCTTGAATGAAGATGGAACGTTACATGCTGGAACCTGTCATGCCTCTGTATTAGGAACCTGTCACCCTTCCATGTTAGGTCAGGATGGATGTTCTCATGGCAAACACTGAGCCATGCGACACACTCTGGATGTACCTCCCTTTAAAGAACTATATTTTAATGAAAGCAAAATGACCTGCTGAAGAGTAAAGTTCTAGTCATTGGCTTATGGATTTCTACATAGAGTGTTGAGTGTTATAATGAAAATTAATCCTGGGGCTATACTGGGAGATGTCCTAGAAAATACGATCTTAACTGACCTGGCCTGGTGACTCACTAAAGAATAGCATGGAAGTTTTATTTTTGCATTGCATGCGACTGTTATAACAAAATCATATTTTCTGTCATGTTATAAGCAGCAATACTTCTGTTTTTGTATCAAGTGAACAAAAACTGTGATACCAAAGTGTAGATTATTCAACACGTGTTCATTTCATCTAATGATGACAGAATAGAAAATGCCACTTTAGAAATGAGCTACTTTTATTTCACCCTCTGTTAGTCATCCCTGCCTGCAGGTACAAGGATTAGGCAGTTGACTCTGTAAGTACCACCACCTCTCTCATCTGACACTCTAACTACCTATATTTGCATCTGAAGAAGTGAGGTTCTTACCCACGAAAGCTTATGCTCCCAATACTTCTGTTAGTCTCAAAGGTGCCACAGGACCCTCAGTTGCTTTTTACCTATATTTGGTTTCATGAGATAACTTAGAGTTGACCCCTCCACCTGTTTGCCAGTTCTGACTACATTAAAGGATGCTAATTTAAGATTTTCAAACTCAATTACTTATATATTGATTAAAGATATAAATTATCATCCAGCGATGTCTCAATGTGTCTACTTGTCCTATCATGACTTCTTGCATCTGACTTCTTGCATCTCTTACTACTTGAGTAAAATGTCTGAAGTGTCCTCAAGTTCCTTTATCAAGTTGAATTAATCTCTGCATTCAATGGATGATTCTCTTATATACCAAGCCTTTGTAAAAAAATATAAAAAAAACCCTCTATGCCTTGGAATAAAGACATAAATGCACCTAGATAAATATAAACCCAAACGGATAGATATTGTCATAGCCATAGCTAACATCTGGTATAATGCATCAGTTACTCCTTGGGGGAATTCCGAGCCACTGCACAATGCTGAATTTTGCAGAAATTAATGTTGTGTGCTCAGAATTTCCTCCCCCCCCCCCCCCAGAAATGGGCTCAGAGCTGCTGGCCACCACTAGGGGCTGCTAGACCTGGCAGAGCCCAGCTTGCAAATAGAAGACAAAACCGGGGGGAGGAAGAGGAGGGAACTAGAGGGTTCCCAGCAGCTACAGTTCCCAGCATGCTCTGAAGAAAGGAAGCAGTGGTGTGCAGGAAACTCCGTGCAAGCCTGGGACCCAGCACCAGGCTGTTTCTCCCTCTGGATCCCTGGACTCTGGGAGGTAGAGGGCGTGAGTGACTGGGCTGGAGGAGGGCGTGGCTGGGCTCTGGTGGGGGGTGTGTGAATTTTTGGGCTGGGGGCCTTGCAGCTGGACTTTGGGGGGGAGGGGGTGTGAGTGTCTGGGCTGGGTGGGGGGCATGACTGGGCTCTGGAGGGGGGGGGGTGAATGTCTGTCCCCACCCTGGATGGACTCTGGGTGGGAAGGGGCAGAGAAGCAGGAACTGGGTTGTCATAGGGGTTTCTTTAACTCTCTACTCCTGGCAGAATTTTTGTGTGTCTGTATTGTTACAGACATACTTGCTGACAGGTATTTTGAAATAAATTACCAAAATAATTGAAACTGGCGTGATTATATAGTGTTATTTTGACAAATAAAATTTGCAGAATTTTAAAATACTGTGCACAGAATTCCCCCAGGAGTAAGAAAAAGGAAATTTTGTCTTCATTTGACCAAGGAATAATGCAGTATAGGGACAATACAGAATCTGATTATTCTGTTTGTATCTCTGGGGGAAAAAATCTTAGCTAGGAGACTCCCTCAGATACTTTGAAAAAATACGGGATTCTGACATTGAACATACGTAACTGTGATCTAATGTAAATCCTATTTCCTTTCTGTGCTCAAAAAAAAAAATCTCCATGAGTTCCCTTGATTAGGGCCAGGATTCTGTTCCTTTTCTGCTAGTGGCACTGGTTTTGCTTACTCTATAATATTTGTTTCATGCTATTCACAATCTCTGTTATAACCTATCCTCTCCTGGTTCTGCTTGGTGTTATTGTGTGAAGAAATTTAATAAAAATAATTTAAAAATCCCACGAAGGGCCTGGTTCTCCACTGCCTCATGTCATCCTTTACACCACTGCAGGGTAAATGTAAAATAACACTAGATCAGCGCGGTAGCCTTATATCCAACTTTGCACCTCTGTACATGACTATGACAACAGAATATACCCTTGTGTTCACACCCTACACATTATTGTAATAATTTTCTGTACAAAGTATGCCTTGTGAGGTATCATTTGAAAATTCATAATTTGCTAGTCATTACTGTCCTTATAAGTTATGTGTGGCAACATTGTATGTGAAGTTATAAGGTACTTCTGAATGATATTATTAACACATATTCCAAACCCCACAGCCCAGCACAACCTGAGACTGGCAAACAGGTCAGTTCTAAACAAAGAAATGTGTTCTTGCCTTAATTTGCATTTAAGCAGTAAAGAGAGTCATCAAGCAGGAAAGAAAACAAAGGAAACAAACAGGAGAGAAAAAAGCAGCAGGGAACATACTTCCACTGCCCAGCTGGAAATATTTTTCAAGAGGTGGACTGAACCTGCAAAAAGGAGGGACAAGCCCTCCCCAAGGGACCCCTCTCCTTCTGCTCATTGCATTCCCTGCACCTGAAGCAACAAAGGAAGCCTTCGCTGGACTCTGGGAGAAGGGGTTCTGATCTACAGGGTTTGGACAATAAGACTGCTGAAAGCATGCAGTGAGAAACTTTTCTTGAATCTGATACAGTTTGTTAAATTAGGCATTAGTAAACATCTTATCTTTATTTTTCTTGTAACCATTTATGTTTCATTACTTGAACTCACTAAAATCTCTCTCTTTGTAGTTAATAAACTTATTTTTATTGTTTTATCTAATCCAGTGTGTTTAAATTGAAGTGTCTGGAAAACTTCCTTTGAGGTAACAAGAGTTGTGCATTCTTTTAAAGAAATATCGAACTTATGGCAGGTCTGCACTACAGATCTATATCGATATGTCTACTTTGCTGAGGGATGTGATAATTCCACACCCCTGAGCGACACAGTTATATTGACTTAACCCCCTGCCCCCATGTAGACAGCATTATGTCAATGAAAGAGCCCCTCCCATCAACACAGCTACAGGTCTGTCTCATCTTACGCGGGGGTTCCGTTCCGCGGTTAACGCGTAAAGCGAAAACCGCGTACAGCCAAAACGCCATTGAGTTCAATGGCGGGCGAAATCGCCCGCACTACAGGTATAGTATTAAAATTTTTGTTTTTCTCTTTTTTTTTGTTTTTTTTTTGTTTTTGCTGACCGCGTAAAGTTGAAATCGCGCATGTTAAATGCACATAAGATGCGACAGACCTGTAGTGCCTCTAGGGGAGGTGGATTAACTATGCGACTAGAGAAGCTCACCCATCGGCATAACAGCATCTTCAATAAAGCGCTACATCGACGCAGAAGCACTGGTGCAGCTGCGCTGCTGTAGCCCTGTGGGTGAAAACAAGACCTGCATATATCTTGTATTGTCCAGGAGAGGGGTGGGCAGTAGAGAACATACATTTCTGAGGGAAAATCTAAGACTGGGGATGTGTTGAGGTCACCCTGCAGTATAACCAAACTGGTAAGAGCCAGAGTGTAACCCAAGTGTGGCTGTAAGGCTGTTTGTGAGCAGCCCAGGTGAAAGCTAATTCAGCATTGTAAGGCACCCAAGGCTGCAGGGCAGGCAGAGGTGGATTTAGAATTAGTGGGGCCCTGTGCTCAGCTACATTTTTAGGGCCCCTCTTCGGGACCCAGGCAAGAAAAAGAACATTCTCTCTTATCTCTCCTCTGCCCCCGTTTTTCATTCTTTTTTTCTTCATCCTCCTCCTATATGTAATAGGAAGTAAATGAAAATAAATTGAGGTACCTTGATTGTTTTTGTAGTCTAACTTATTTTTCCACAGACCACTTGAAAATTGCTGAGGGTCTCGGCGGACCACTTAATGATCTTTCCAAATATTGTTAGCTAACTATTGTAAAGCGCTTTGGATAAGAGTGCTTTATAAAAAAAATGTAAAAAAAACATTAGGGTATGGGGTCTGGCCAGGACTTAGGGTGCGGGAGGGGGCTCAGGACTGGGGCAGTAGCGTAGCTGGGGGGGAGCAGTGCAGCGGCCACTCCCCCACCGAGCACGAGTGGCGCCTTTTTAATTTTACTCACCCGGAAGCAGGGGAAAAAAAGGCGCCACCCACTGCGGCGCTTTTACTGACGGGGTGGCGCTCCAGGTCTTCGGCGGCGGGTCTTTCACTAGCTCTGGGTGTCTTCAGTGGCACTGAAGCTTCATCTAAAACCGAAATGGCGCCAAAGACCCGCAGAGTGACTGAAGGTCCCGCCGCCGAGGTGCCGCCGAAGACCCAGAGCGCTACCCCGTCAGTAAAAGCGCCACAGCGGGTGGCACCGTTTTCCCCCCACTCCCCATGTTCCCTCCATCTGGCTATGCCACTGGGCTGGGGATGCAGGGTCTGGGAGGAAGTTATGGTGCAGGAGCAGACTAGGGATTGGGGTTCAAGGTCTGGCCAGGAGTTAGGATGCAAGAGGGGGCTCAGGGTTGGAGCAGGAGTTTGGGGTGTGGAGCGCTTACCTGTGGCAGCTCCCATTTGGTGTGAGGGGTGCAGGTGGGGATGCAGGAGCTCCTGTTTGGTACTTAGGGTGGGAATGGGGATGGGAGGGTGCAGGAGTCAGGATATGGGGTGGGGAGGCTTAGTATTTGTGGGGGTGCAGGAGTCAGAGAGGACAGGGGGCTGGAGGAGTGTGAAGGGGGTACAGGAGTCAGGGCAGCAGTCTGGGGGTCTGGGCTGGGGTCGTGGGGGTGCTCCCAGCCCCCTGCCCTGAGCAGCTCACAGCGGGGGCTGCGGGAGGTATGTGTAGGGTGAGTGCGGGGGTCTCACCTTTGCCCAAGGCCCCACCCCCACCTCTTCTCTGCCTCCTCCCCTAAGCGCGCTGCAGCCCCACTCCTCCCACTCCCTCCTGGAACAACCTGAGCACAGGCAAACAGCTGTTTGGTGGCAGGAGAAATGCTGGGAGGGAGAGGGAGAGGCAGGAACGCGGCACGCTCGGAGGAGGAGGCTGGGAAGAGGCGGGGGAGGGCGTAGCTTGGCTGTCGGTGGGGGCAGAGCCTGCAGGAGGAGCCCCAGGATCCAGCAGCTCCAAGCTTCTGCCCCGGCAGCTGCCCAGCTGTGGGGCCCCCTCTCATTGGGGGGCCCTGTGCCAGGGCACCCCGGGTTTTACTGTAAATCCGCCTCTGAGGGCAGGGGTGCTCATTAGTCTGGCTTGTACCCTGGCATGTCACATTATACAAAGATTGAATGGAGAATCAGTACCTACTGTACAATATTTTTGTTGTTTTCACCAAAAGACGTAGGCTGAATTCTCTAATCAATTTCCAGCTCCTTTGTGTCACTCCTGAGGCGGAAGCCGACTGCTACTTACCAGAAGAACATTCCTTTATTGGAGGGAATTATACACCTGTAGATACTCTATTTACCAAACAAAGTTACCAATGGTCTAGTGACAGCAGCAGGGGATGAGGAGTCACGGCTCCTAAGTACACCACTGAATCACTAGGAGATCTTTGGTAAGTCTCTTGAGGCAAAATTCTGTCCTGAGTCATGCAGAGAAGAAAATAGAGTAGCCAAGCAGAGGGGTCCTGAGCGATTCTGTCTTCTTAGGGCAGAATGATTCAGGGGTGCCTGAGACAGCAGCATGCTCAACAATGCTCCTTACTGTTGCTCTTAACTGTCCCAAAGGTGTATGATGAGGCTTAATTCTTTAAGGGTTGCAAAGCACTTTGAGCTCCTCAGATAGATCCTCAGATATACAAGTGCCAACTATTATAATTGTGCTATGATTTTACTCCCAACAGAGAATCCTAAAATTTGTCACCCAAGAACAAAGCTAAAGATATTATCAGTGGCAGACAATTAAAGTTTTCAGAAAGGAACCTTCATCTATACTCAAAAAACAAAATTTCCTTTTTATAGCACCATCCTTGTTCTTATCTCGCCCTTCCTCATTAATCCATTTTCACCTAGTTGGCACTGATACATGCAGAGAGAAAGGGAGGGAGGGACACAAACACTTTACTTTTCTTCCTTCTGTTCATCTTGACCTTTCTGATTTGGATCAGCATTTATACTTGCCCACCTGTCTGGAAAATCTTCCCCGCCATGTGCCCTTCAAGATGAAAAACAGTTTGATAACGCATAGTGACAAACCTTGCAGAGAGAGAGAGAGAGAGAGCGAGCGTAAGAGAGAAAAAGCGCTAAGGGAAATCGCTTCCAACCAGGATCTGCTGCTGCACAGCTAATCAGGCAGGTATTCAGTTGTTCACTCCTGCAGACTTGCTTAGCATAGAAATAGGCTGTCTGCCCAGGAAGATGAGGTAATGTCTAGGTTTAATGCCAATCTCTCTAACTGGCAGGACACATCGGGTAAATATTTCTCCTGCAGGAGACCACATTAATTTGATTCTGCTACCAGTTTTATTATTGTTATTATTTTCATCCATATGAATACATAGGAGACATACCTGTTATGACTGAGGATGTGGGAGGCAGGAAGATTTCTCATACCATGTAATGGGGTCAGGTAGACCTCTGCAAATTTCCTCCTGCATGATAATTGCAATATTGGCCTCCCCCTTCAATCTCTCTCCCCATTACTCAGCAGAGGCTCTTCAACTACATTCCTCTCCTTCCTCCATTATTGTAGGGTTGGGCTCCTTCATCCTCATTTGTCATCTTTCCTACCCCAATGCTATCGTACTGGGCAGTCACTACACTTCCATCACTACATGTATTTAATCTCCTCACTCCCATTATTGCAGCACTGGGAAATGCCTTTCACCTTGTTATTGCAGCACTGGGGCCCTCCATAATTTTTTCCCATGCACATGGGCATGCGCGGACGGACACACACACACACACTCTAATGCAGCCCCACTATCCCTGCTCAGTGATTTCTCCTCTACCCATACCTCCAAAAACAAAAGACCCAGGGCAAGAGATCTTTCTTCACAAAACACTGCTAAGCAAGAAGGAAAAAAAACGCTCTTTTTATGTCCAAGCTCTTCTGTCTTCACACTCTTCACAATATGGACTCATGCAAAGCAGAGAGTGGATGAGCCAAAGAGATGGCACAAATGAGAAGCGGGAGCCAGCTTGTCCACCTAGCAGCTTCAGGAGCATTGCAGGAGCTATAAAATTCAAGAGATGCTTTAAGGAAGTCAGGAGTATGGAAGATTGTGGATAATACAAGGAGACAAATTAAACAAGTGTCAGTATATTAAAGTCTAAATTCTTCTGTGATGGACCTGGTCCGTAAGTATCAAACCTGCTCCATGAGGGAGAGGGGCATGGTCTTGTTTGAACACAGGACTGGGCGCCAGGATCTCCCAAGTTCTGGTCCTGATTCCTGGACTGACTCCCTCTGTGGCCTTGTCACAACCTCTATGCCTCAGTCTCCCATCAGTGAAATGGGAATAATATACACTTGGCTAATCTCCCAGGAGTGCTGTGAGTTAATGTTTGCAAAATGCTTTGAAAATACAAAATGTAAAGTATTATGAGGATGACTGAAGGGAGCTAGACCTTTTTTTAAAAAATAAAAATGGCTGCTGAATTTACAATTTTATTATATATACATTATATATATAAAAATCACCACATATGCAAAAAAGGCCTTCTCCTTAAAACAAAACAAAAAACCTCTGCCAAACTGTTTCACTGTCTATTTTTCATCATCTGTTTTGTAGCTTTACAGCTTGCTTGGCAATAAGAATCTGATGCACACTGATCCCCATAACAGGCTCACCTGACAACCTTCCAGAGGTAGAGACATCAGTAAAGATTTATTTTGAAGAGAATACCTTATAATGACATTTAAACGAATAATCAATGTTGGTTTTATTCAATATTAAATTACTGTGGCTACAAACTGCCTTTGGCTCTAATTTTCTTTTGTTTTTTTTCCCCTTGCTTAGTCAGGCCCCTGCAGGAGCAGAAATTATGAGTCATGCCCCATCACCTAAAAACTATTCATAGTCACTTATTTTAGTCTTTGCATATTACACACACAAACATATAAATGTAGGATCAGATGTAATATGTGGGATGAAATACTGAGTCACTGGTTACATTCAAAAGTCAGAAGTAATCTGCTCTGCATTAAAAGTGACAATATGATTAACATATTTTCTAACAATCCATTGCATATGGAAAAGAAATAGGAATAAAAGGATTGTTCCTTTCCCCACCATTCACCTCTCAAATGGCAAAACAATATATAGATTTTAAACTATAGTGCAGCTTTAAAGGTGGTGGGGGGGGGGTCATGGTTGCATCTATCTTTTTTACCCCTGATTCTAATAGATATGTGAGAATATTATATGTCCAAAAATCTGCCAGCATGTACCTCCATGATGGGAGGCAACGTATATTCGTGTATGTAAGACAGTACTCAAGCTCTTGGATATATATTTTTCCTGCTTGCTTTGAGATCAGGCTTTCCATTTGGTTCTGCCACTACCAAGCCAGTTGAAAAAAATATCACATATTTCGATGTTGCCAGATTTAATATTTTAGATACACTATTGCACTTATGAAAGCAGGTTACTACTTTCTGATGGGTTCAACCAAGCGTACTGTAGGGCAGGGATGATACAGACTTTCCACATGGTTATATTCATGCCCTTCAGTCATGACTTGCGCTAATCCCCTCCTTTGCAGTGACTCAGGGAGATGAAGAGAGACTGTCACCTTCCTTGAGGGGGAGGCAGAAAAGGAACAAGAGTCACTTCCAGTCAGTTATTGTGGCAAGCATCGCAGCTGCAGGAACCTACTGAAACAGAGCCCTTCTACATGCCCCTGGTATAGTGCCTGCCAAAGGAATCTGACTGAGGCAGAAGAATAACCAGAGACATCTATCTGAAATGGGATCTTGCTAGACAGGAATCCAGCAACTGTATAGTCTGATAATATCAGCAACTGTGGGTCTTGAACCCCGGTCCACAAGGCTCTTAGGACGCAGTAAGTTCTGACCTGCTACCCAGTGACCTGCTAACAGTCACCAGAACTAGAAGCTGAATTCCAACAAAGCACTCCAATCCTGGGATTTGATTGGCATAATGCTGGAGGTCCTGATTGCTGGTATTTAAACCGTGCACAGGAATCGGTCGTTGTCCTTGCAACTGCGTTTCCCCTGCTTAAGACTGCTTCCCTTATGCTACCTGCTCCTCCTGCCTAACTCTGACCTCCTGGTGACCTGACCCTGCCTGCCTCCTGACACCACACTCTCGGTGTATTGTCTGGCATATCTCAGACTCTGATCTCCTGGTAACAGTTCCCGACTCCCACTCTGTCTACTAGATCAGACTGCCCATGTGCCAGTTGTGACAGTTTGAATGGTCCACACAGGCCACAGGAGTAGGCCTGGTGCCTGCAGAATGGACTGGCTAACCCTTTGGGAGCACTGGACATGCTTAAGTGGGCTGCCCGCCTTCAGGTGGACAACCAAGCCCTACAGGCCCAGATTGTCAAGATAACCTCAGAGAACCATACCACAGAATAATAGCTCCTTGCTATTACAGGAGCAAGTCAGACAGCTCCAGGCTGAAAATGCTGCACTCCAGACATGGCTCGCGCAATCCTGTTCCCCAGTACATCTGCCAGAATGGTTTGATGGTAACTGCCAGAAATCCCAGGGTTTTGTAAACTTGTGCCACCTCCTTTTCATGATACATCCTTCGTCCTACACTACCAATCATGCAAGGGTGAGCCTGCTGTCCAGGGAAGCATTAGACTGTGCCGCTTTCTTCTTTGAGTGCAACAGCCCAGCACTGTCGAACTGGGAGGTCTTCCTCCAAGCTAGGTCAGTGCTATTTAACAATCAGCAGAAAGGATCCTCATCTGAACACTGGGTAGCAATTGCCATAGACTTCATTGTAGAATTACCAGAGTACAACAAATTTATAACAGTTTTGGCAGTCCTGGACCACATTACTAAAATGGCCCAGTTCATTCCCTGCACAGGCCACCCCTTTGCTGAAGAGACAGCCCAATTATGAATTAGCCATGTAGTCTAATATATAGCATCCATGGTCTTCCAGAGCGCATAACCTCCAATCAGGGGTCTCAGTTCATGGCCCGGTTCTGGTGCAAGTTCATGCTCCTGCTAGAGGTCTGTACGTGTCTTTCCTCCACTTACCACGCCCAGTCCAATGGCATTAGTCCGGATTGTACCCTAGTATGTCACAACTCGTAAGGAAAAATCTCCCCCTATTGTGAATAGACAGAGGCTATGATGAAGCCACTGTGCTCAGAGTTACTTATGACCATAAAGACAAACCAAAAGGTTTTTTTTACCTGCCAATACTTGAGTCACTGGGTTGATATCATCAGCAATTAAAGCCAAGATATTGAACACTGCTCCTTACATTGCTTCAGACACACCTCTACCCCGATATAACGCTGTCCTTGGGAGCCAAAAAATCTTACCGCATTATAGGTGAAACCGCGTTATATCGAACTTGCTTTGATTTGCCGGAGTGCACAACCCCGCCCCCCCCGGAGCACTGCTTTACTGCGTTATATCCGAATTCGTGTTATATCGGGTTGCATTATATCGGGGTAGAGGTGTATCAAGTGATGTCTTCTGACGCTGCAGGAGCAATCTGGGGCATGGCAGGTAAAAATGAAACTGAAGTCAGGTCTGGCAGGAAAGGAAATGATTTTTCTAATATTTTGTATAAAAAATTTTGTTGTTTCTATTGGTAGGCTAGAGCTGCCTATACTCAGGGTGATAATGGCCCCCAAAAGGGTGATGGTGATTGCTGGATCACAACACACCGTGCTACTGACACACTTCCATGCAAACTTCTGTGTCTGGTCTGAAGAAAAACAGCAAGTTTCAACCTTTAGGACAGTCAGTTCAGTGCCTTTCAACAAGGATATTAAATTAACTGTAAAATATTAGGATTATTTTAATTAAGTCCAGTGTTAAGCCATGATGTCACCAATACACACTACTCAGGAACATCTGCTTCCTAATGGCAGTGCTATGACAGGTTGATAATAATTAGTCTTGTGCCCTTGACACACTTCCTCTCTATTTCAGTAAGAAAGAGCACCTCCCCCATCCCCAAATCCTTTGCCCACATTACACATCTACCCTGCAGACTGGTTGCAACATCTGATAACAAGATAAAAAGAAATCAAGACTGCAGCAAGAATGCCTATTGCAACACTTAGTCTTCAGGATGCCCAAGTTATTTAACAGTTTTTCAAAATTATTCTGACATGTTTACAGAGTTTAGCATGTTCCTTTGCTGACAGACTAATGTTAGCTTTGTATCACTGCAAAAAAAAAAAAAAGGAGGAAATAAGAGCTCTGCCCATGAGCTAGTGCGATCGTATGTTAACATACTGCAGTGGGAGAGGTCAAGTTGAGCCCCAACATTGCCTTTAGAGTTTCCAGCTGTGAAGAGAGACAGAGAGGAGAGAAGAAAGGCAAACAGTATTGTATGTCAGAGCTTGTTTGAAGTAAGATATACTGCTTTTTAGGAAGACTTTATAGCCCATGTGGCGGGTGGAAGACGTGGCAAGTTGAGGGACCAAGGTGTGGTTAGGCACTTCTGACTACTGGGATGAACTGAGACGGTTGTATCAACTAGGAGAGAAATCAAACATTTGCCCCTGCGAGGAAAGGAAAGGAAATACGTGTGCTTGTCACTGCTGGGGAATTCAGGGCGGGTTTCAGCAGCTGGAGAAGGAAATTGGGGCATCTGTCACTACTGAGGAAAGGTTTAGTTATCTAGAAAAGGAGGTCAGTTGGGGATATTAAGGGGGCAAGAAGAACTCTGACAACAGAGGAAGCTCAAGAGGGTTTTGGCAGCTGCTTGAAACCGGCTGCCAACTAGACATGGAGCCATTGATCACTACCCGTTGAGCCCAACGATCTAGCCAGCTTTCTATCCACCTTACAGTCCATTCATCCAGCCCATACTTCTTTAACTTGGCGGCAAGAATACTGTGGGAGACCGTATCAAAAGCTTTGCTAAAGTCAAGGAATAACACATCCACTGCTTTCCCCTCATCCACAGAGCCAGTTATCTCATCATAGAAGGCAATTAGGTTAGTCAGGCACGACTTCCCCTTCGTGAATCCATGCTGACTGTTCCTGATCACTTTCCTCTCCTCTAAATGTTTCATAATTGTTTCCTTGAGGACCTGCTCCATGATTTTTCCAGGGACTGAGGTGAGGCTGACTGGCCTGTAGTTCCCCGGATCCTCCTTCTTCCCTTTTTTAAAGATGGGCACTACATTAGCCTTTTTCCAGTCATCTGGGACCTCCCCCGATCGCCATGAGTTTTCAAAAATAATGGCTAATGGCTCTGCAATCTCACCCGCCAACTCCTTTAGCACCCTCGGATGCAGCGCATCCGGCCCCATGGACTTGTGCACGTCCAGTTTTTCTAAATAGTCCCGAACCACTTCTTTCTCCACAGAGGGTTGGTCACCTTCTCCCCATGCTGTACTGCCCAGTGCAGCAATCTGGGAGCTGACCTTGTGCGTGAAGACAGAGGCAAAAAAATCATTGAGTACATTAGCTTTTTCCACATCCTCGGTCACTAGGTTGCCTCCCTCATTCAGTAAGGGGCCCACACTTTCCTTGATTTTTTTCTTGTTGCTAACATACCTGAAGAAACCCTTCTTGTTACTCTTAACATCTCTTGCTAACTGCAACTCCAAGTGTGATTTGGCCTTCCTGATTTCACTCCTGCACGCATGAGCAATATTTTTATACTCCTCTCTGGTCATTTGTCCAAACTTCCACTTCTTGTAAGCTTCTTTTTTGCGTTTAAGATCAGCAAGGATTTCACTGTTTAGCCAAGCTGGTCGCCTGCCATATTTACTATTCTTTCTACACATCGGGATGGTTTGTTCCTGCAACCTCAATAAGGATTCTTTAAAATACAGCCAGCTCTCCTGGACCCCTTTGCCCTTCATGTTATTCTCCCATGTTAGCTCAAAGCTAATCTGTGTGAAACAACAGTGCTTCTGATAACCTGTTAGCTATCAACTACAGTTATTAGAGGAGAAAAGATATTCTACAATCACTTTCAAGGATACTTCACCAATTCTGAGACCTAGTTTAAAGACGACAGAGTTGGGAAAATGAATGCACTACTTCAAAATTTGCTCTAAGCTACATCATCCCTTAGCAATCCCTGCTCTCCAGACAAAAGCAGTATTTTTTCAGGTTTGTTATTCTATCTTGTACTTTACAGACACTCTCTAAAACTAAACTTCCTATATAAGACAAATGGGCAAGCTCCTAGTAAGTGGCAGCCCTAAAATTGTTTCGCAGTCTGATGAATAGAAAACCATCTGATGACTGAAAATGAGTGTGGTAAACATAAAATATTCATTTTGAATTTCCTTTGTCAGTAGATTTTAACACTGTACCATTGACAGCTCTGATCTAAAAACTTCATCCACTGTATTTTCTTGAGCTCCTTTTTCTTGAAATAATCAATTTTATAGAAATCAATATCAGATTATGTTAACCGTTTCTCTGATTGTATAATTCCATCTATAGAATCACCTCTTATTCATCTCCACTTAACGAACCATATAGACAGATATTAACAAAAACTCAGCCAGTATAATTCTTGTCTTATGTCCACGGTGATAAGAAACTACTTTGGAAAGTAACGGCTCCAGCAGACAAAAATAACTTATTTTGGCTCTATTTCAATATAGTAAGAATCATATGAAAAAGTGAATTAAGATTTCAAACTCTTACCAACACCCACTTCTGACATTTTTCCAGATTTTAAGCTAGTTTATGCTAAATACTCATTCCCAAGTTATCACCTCTAACTTGGATAACACCATCATTGTGGAAAATTCACCAATATTACAGGAGTAGTATAATTTTAATGTCAAAGTACCTCAGCATGCAACAGCACCTTTTCCTCTTTTCTCACCTTATTCTTCTCTCATACGTGTACAGACTATTTATATTTTAACAATTAGGTCATGGTATCACCCTCATTACAATCCTGTGCCTAATTCAGCTTATGAAATTCACATCAAGAAAATGTGCTACCATGAGGATTTGCTTCAGCGGCTTAGCCTTGTGAAGTTACAGTTTCTTTACTACATTTGCCTAAAAACAAGTCATAACCCTTCAGAGCTTCCACCTACTATAACTACTGCACTGCAAATGCGTTGAAAGTTACTTGTTAAGAACAGCATGTCTAGTTTTCTGTAGGCTTAGGGTACATTTTCAGGTGTCTCACTACTACCCACATCTATTTATTAAACCCATTTTATGAAACTCAAAGGTATCATTAAAATTTAAAATAAAACTTTTCATTGGATACAGTATATTGTGTAATCTTTGACACTTACAAACCCTTACAAAAAAGGGGCCTGAGTGGCTTATACTTTGGAGTATACAACTACAGCTGGAGCAACACTGGATAATGAATCATTAAACCTTTTCAGCTTGGGGCATACAAGAGAATTTAGACAAAGGTTTTATTTCCTGGTTTCATTGAATATATGCTTTTATGTCAGACAAACTGAAAGGTAACACAGTTGGAATATAGTAAATGTCAATATTTAATCTTGCCTTTCCTTTCTCATTTTTAAAACCACAATGCATCATCTCAGCATGATTCATAAAAAATGTCCTGCGTCTCTCCCCCAACTGACTCAAACTATTTTTGTTGCTAGGTAATGTCTGCAGCGAGCTGTCCTCCTAACATGGGAAAGATTAAGAGATATCAGATGGCATGGAAGACAGCATCCCAGCTGAAAGACACTTGCACTCGGGACAGTAGCACCATGTCTTATTGTTTGAATCCATTAGACCTCCGCTGTAATACATGACAAGCAACACCACTTACCTGTCAGGAATCAGGAACTTTATCAGGTAGCTATTTGTAATGATCAGATAAAGAGATGGGGTATCCAGAGAAGCGTGCACATAAAACAGGCAAACAAAATGTGTTATAAATGGGTCTAATTCACCAATATGTTCCAGAGCAAAAAACAGCTCCAAATCCAGTTGAACTGTTCCCACGAGAATCCTCCATGGAGAAGGGGATCTTCCACCAGCAGAGAGCTGCCAGAGAAGCTGCTATAAGACTACCCTTCATGGCTGCCAGTGCAGTGGCCACAAAAAAATGGGCATAGCTAGGGCACCCCTTCACCTGGCTAATCTTCATCTCCATAACAGACCCTTGGAACCTCTGGCAGCTGGTGCAAGAGAGAACAGCCTTAATTCTTGTATTAACCTGCGTAGAAGCCATAGCCCAGTAGTCCCAGGATCAGAGGAGCTACCTTTCTCCGCTCCAGACTTGTCCTGAGTGCTCCTTGGCCTGTCCAGAGAATCTAGCCCAAATATCTACTTCTGCGCACAGGTCAATTTTCCGGTTAATGTATTCACAAAGCATAGCCCCAGACCTCTTAGATTCCAAGATATAAACCCAATGGAAATAAAGGAAATAGAATTTGCAGAAAAATTATACTCCAGGATTATTGAATTTCTGCCATAGGTTCATCTATAAATACAGCATTATTAACAAGGAAAACCTTTCCAGCTCTAGCAAACCAAGGCACAGCTCACTCCCTACTGAAAACACCACCCCATTGCCTATAAAGTAAGGAGGCGAGGGAAAAAACCCACCGCTTAACTGGAACACCTAACTTCTAAATCTTTTGTGCTTTAAGGAGCATTTAGCACAAATAGAAACTCTTTCCACTTTTCTCAGTGAATTAACAAATAAATTATGTAGTTGTGTTATGATAGCACGAAAGGATCTCAGTCTGGAATCGAAGGCCCAATTGTGCTAGATGTTGTACAAATACTTATTAAAAAAAGACAGACTCTGCCCCGAAGAGTTTATAATCTAGGTTAAATAAATGATCATTCACGATTTAACCAATATCGTGGCTTCTTCATAGGCAACATGCATCCAAATGCTTTTTTTCTTATTGCATATAGTTGGTTTTTGCAGTTTAAATATGTGAACAGCTTAATCTATGCTATATATCTCACAGTTTCTGTGCAGCTGTCATGACTATTTGTAGCATTAAACAATCTCTCCCCAATGGCTCTTTAATGAACAGCATTCTTCCACTGCATGTTGGGAAGCTTCTCTCCCTTTATTAGCCATGTTATAGACCATTGTGAACATGTGGTCAGAAACAGTGTGATATCTCGATAAATTATTCATATTAGTAAAGTACAGAAATGCAGTAAACAATTAAAACAAACTTAATAGCTATCTATACAATCAAAAATCTGGTGCCACTGCCCAGAAACTTCACACAGTGTAATCAACAAAACAGATTCCAACCTTCAGGGATATTTAATTATTACAATACACGTGGTTAGCTCACATTATGAATCCACCCTCAAAACATTCTTCAATGAGACTTCACTGCAGTGACATTAGTTTTAATCAAAGTAGTTTTCAACACACTGACTAGATACGGCTTCAAGAATGCATACGTAAGTATGTATTTCCTCATCAAAAAGGTTAAATGGCAGCAAAACTTCAAAACGTGGCATATGAAGTCCAATATTCTGTAAAACTGGTGTCTTAAAATAAAAACTCCTGGAATATAATGGAGGTCTCTAAGACTTTATTTGGAGTGGAGATTTAACTCAGTTATACCCATCAGTGTAGCAGTATTGGTTCTACCTCTAACGTAGGCAGGTCAAGATGCTATTTTCACCAATGGCGCTTACCCCACTTTCAAGCACAGGTAAGTTCCACCAGTGTAAATAACAGCTTTGACAGTCTACACTAGGGTTTTGCACCAATACAGGTACACCAATAGCTGTGACCAGGGCAACTTCCAGTGCAGACAAAGCCAAAGGGCTTGTACAGGAATGCATGGTTTTTCCATTGTGTCACCCTAGATTGCAGGTGAAGAATCTTGTATTCCAGACAATTTCTGCTAAGTCATGTTGGCAGGTAGGTCCAAACAGGACCTAAGCAGGGTAGAAATTAAAGGTTCTGGAGAGAAATCTTTAGAACAGCCAAGTTCAGATATGAAGCTTATTCTGAGGTTTATGTTGTTATCATTACGAGTTACCAGGTAAGTCAAAACATAGGAAGGGATGACTTTAGACACTAACTCAGAGTCTGTGTGCAGAAATTGGGTTGAGGTGTCGGTCCATTTACAAACACCCTTCAAAAGCCATCCACAAAAGTACAGCCATCCAGACTGCATGTTCGAAACAACATACCAGCTGCCTCACTTGCACTGCAGCTTATTTTAACCATAACCTCGAGAAAAGATTTAACTGAAGACTCAGATAGATGTCACCTGTTTAATATAATGGTACTATTCAGGTCCAAACTCGAGAGAAAAAAGTCCCTAATAAAAGGAAACAAGATAATAAATAAAGCATGGCAATAAGCAGGATTTCGGAGCAACAAGTGTCTCCTGGACCAGGCAACAAATGAAAATAATCCTGTTCATCAATAACACAGAGACTCCAAAACAACAAGGGTTATCACTTTGGAGACCATGCCAGAAACAGTATCACCATCAACATCAAGTTGCTGGCAGTACATACTGTTGTGTGAAGGTCATTAAATATTTACCTTATGGTTAAAAGCCAAATGAGATTATCCTCACTGATGTCACCTAATAAACACAAAATACATTTCAAGGGATGCCAATTCGTGAGTAGTGACCACTCTGTGTAATAGTTTAAACTGGCTAGTAATGGGGAGAGAAGGGGAGAGCATACAATGAACGTAATATTTTCACGCCCAGCACTCATTTGGAAGAAACTCTAGACACACACACACACAAACTGTATTATCATTCAAAGGATCATGCAGTGTATTCAAAGGATCATGCAATTGTAATCTAAATTCTTGTCTACACACAAAAATTGCTCTGTTTTAACAATACCCATATAAAGGCGTTTAACTAGTGTGACATAGTTACATCTATATATAGGTGCTTTATACTGGTATAGCTATTCCCTAACAGCAAGGGAATAAATGAGACTGTGCAAGGCACTTTTACACCAGTGTAACTGTGTCCACACTAGGTCTTGTACCGGTATAGCTATATCACAGCCCTAATCGAAATAGAAACAAAAACTGTGTGCAGACCAGGCAGGTCTCAAGCTCAGAAAAAATACATTGGGAGCTAATATTCCTATGTGAGAGAGAGTATCACAGCAAACTTTCAGACTGCACAGATACCAAAGTCAAGAAATTAGGACAAGCTACTGTAGACTAAAGGCTTTCCCCCCACACCTCAATTATGGGAAATTCCTTTATACAAAGTTAAACAAGATGAAAGAAAAAGGGATGGGGAGGGATTTTCTTATTTCTTTATTTACAGAGCATGGTTTCTTTACAATATGCATTGATAAACAACTGCTCATTGTACTCTTTCTACACTTTCACTTTTCCCCAAAAAGGGAGATTACATAACAGGAACGTAGGGATACCATCAATTAGCCAAGTTACTACAGAATAAGAAATATTATATTAAATAAGGACGGCATGAGTAAAGCCATTTGCAGTTCTAAAAGGAGCAAATGATTCAGAAGTTCCAGGCTACAGAAGGGCTAGATTTTACCATTTAAAAAAAGTCTCCTTTGTTACCATCAATGTGCCTGTTATAATTGCATTTGACATTCACAGGTACCTGCTGGGTTATAATTTTAGTGCCAGAGACTCCAGCCAATGGCAAGTACATATTTCATGCTTCCAGTTACCTCAGTGGTATTTTTCTCTCTGTGTCTTCCCATCCAAACAGGGAACAACCTGTCTATGGAGAGACACCACACTGCCATCACCACCTGTTGCATCAAGTACCACCTCTACTGTAATTATGAAGCTGTGGCTGTGCCTGACCTTTAGCAACATTCATATGTTTGACTCACTTCAATACACTGACTCAGAGGAGCCCTGCCTAACCCCTGATTAAATATATATCTTCAGTAAGAATACCAGGAAAGGTTTTATAAAGTGTTCCAAGGCCAAACTATCTCTCTTTCAGTCTTTCTCACTTCTGCCAGAAGGTTGGAATAAATGGTCAGTTTTCACCGGGGAGAGGGGTAAATAGTAGGGTCTCCAAGGATCTATACTGGGACCAGTGCTGTCAACATATTCATAAATGATCTGGGGAAAGGGGTAACCCATGAGGTGGCAAAATTTGCAGACAATACAAAATTACTCAAGGTAATTAAATCCAAAGCTGACTGCAAAGAATTAAAAAGGGATCTCACAAAACTGGGTAACAAAATGACAGATGAAATTCAGTGCTGAAAAATGCAAAGTAATACACATTGGAAAACATAATCCCAACTATATATACAAAATGATGGGGTCAAAATTAGTCATTACCCCTCAAGAAAGAGGGCAACATTGTGGACAGTACTATGAAAACATCCCCTCAATGTGCAATAGCAGTCAAAAATGCTAATGGAATGTTAGGAATAATTAGAAAACGGAAAGATAATAAAACAGAAAACATAATGCTACTATATAAATCCATGGTATGCTCACACCTTAAATACTATGTACCATTCTGGTCACCCCATCTCAAAAAATATATATTAGAACTGGAAAAGGTACAGAGAAGGGCAACAGAAATGATTAGGGGTCTAGAACAGCTTCCATATGAAGTGAGATTTAAAAGACTGGGACTGATCAGTTTAGAAAACAAAAAATTAAGTGGGGGAATATGATAAACATCTATAAAATCATGAAGCGTGTGAAAAAAGTGAATAGCGAAGTGTTATTTACTCCTTCACATAATACAAGAACCAGTGGTCATTCAATGAAATTAATAGACAGCAGGTTTAAAACAAACATATGGAAGTACTTCTTCACATAATGCACAGTCAACTCATGGAATAGGTTGCCAGTGAATGTTGTAAAGGCCAAAAGTACAACTGGGTTAAAAAAAAGAATTAGATAAATTCATGGAGGATGGGTCCATCGATGGCTATTAGCCAAGATGGTCAAGGACACAACCCCATGCTCTGGGTGTCCCTAAACCTCTGACTGCCAGAAGTTGGGGCTGCATGTTAGGCAATGGATCATTCAATAAATTGCCCTGTTCTGTTCATTCCCTCTGAAGCCTCGGGCACCAGCCACTGTCAGAAGATAGGATGCTGGGATAGATGAACTATTGATCTTACCCAGTATGGCCATTTATATGTTCTTATACCTTTCCTCCGTTCTATTTTCCCACTACCAGTTCTCCTTTCTTTCTTGGATGCGGCATTGCCTCTTCTTTGAATTAACTATATAACTATTTGCTTACCTAAAATCCAACAAAAGCATTTACTTGAAAAAGATCATAATTTTGTCCAGCATTGGATATGGAGAAATATTAGAGATTTTCTCTTCTTGTGTCACCATCTGTCATTCTTTTGCTTATTATAAAACAATTAAGCAACAACAAATAACTTCCAACTATTGCATCTACAATTTGTGAGGGGAGAGAACAGAGGAAGAATAAATGATACTGTTGTGAGAACACTATATCTTCAATCTGCATGACTGTACTTGAGAAACTCAGTTTCTGCATTAAATAATGAGAGGTGCCTACCTATTTAAATAACTTTAGATTTATCTAATAATCTTCAGGGTGTTTCAGTGGTAAAAAGTGTTTACTAAACTGTTTTGTAATTGTTCTTCTTTGAGATGTGTTGCTCATGTCCATTCCATTTCAGGTGTGTGCATGCCCAGTGAACTAGAGTTGGAGATTTTTTCCTCTAGTGATACCCTTTAGGGTGGCGCATATACCCTCTGCTGCCTTGTGCTGCTGCACAATGGTATAAAGGCTGGAGCTACCCCCTTCCCCAACCTCATTTCCTTCCTACTAGTCTGACTACAATATGGAGTGGAAGGAAGGTAGCTCGTGGAATGGACATGTGCAACATGTCTTGAAGGACAACAGTTTTCTTCTTCGAGTGATTGCACGTCTATTCCACTTCAGGTGACTAACAAGCAATTCAAATTAGATGTGGGTTTCAGAGTCTACCTGAAGAACTATTTGTGTGAACTTGGCAACATCTCTGGAATGCTGAGATACAGCAGCAGCAGTTGTAAAGGTGTGTGCTAATCCACAAACTGCAGCCCTACAACTGTTGGTTGTAGGCATTTTAGCTGAATACACTCCAAAAGTTACTTGAGATTTTGCCGAGCATGCTACTACCCTGCTTGGCAGGGTTATGATGTCAATGTCATAGCACAAAAGTGTGCAGGAGGAACTCCATGACAAGTTCCTCTGAACTGAGACTGGAAGGCTCTTCTGTGACAGACATGACAATATCCTGTACTAGGCTGGACAAACCTGATGGAATTAAGATAAACATGACTGAATTAAGTTCAATGCCTTTGGGGTCCTTTGTACTAAACATGCAATTGTTTATGTGTCATTGTGAGAGTGTATGTAACTTTGGGTATGTTAATATAATTCCTCTGGTTATCAGCCCTTTGAAGTTGCCACCAACCTCTCCCTGGAAAAGGTTTGCATATACTAATTCAAATTGGATTCTCCAAGCACAAATAGACACAGCATGGGTTTTTGAATAAATAGCCTGATTTTAAACAGGCTTAGGGATGCCTTCTGTATCAAGCAAATGGACAGGATCTCTGGTCATGGAGGGCCTCAAGTCCTTAGGGAAGGGTTAGAAGGACTGAGTCTACTGAGGTCCCATAGGACAGGGTACGTGTTCTGAGCTGAAGCTGTAATGAACTTGAAACCACAAGGAAACCCTTTGGGTGGGGTTTTGAAGGATAGCTCCTGCCAGAACCCATGTTAGGATTGGGGTGATCACATGTGTATAGGTTCTTTTATTGTTTTTTCTCTGCAGTACTTTTACCTTAAGAAAAAAAATAGGCTTGCACAGGAAGTGTTGTATGGTATCTTATAACTGTGGGCATTTACTCTTTTATTGGTTTCTGAAGAGAGAGCAAGCAGGTCTGCTTAGGCAGAGTTTTTTTTTGCTAGGAATAACACAGTGAAGGCAGGGAACTGTTCAGCCTGGAGATACCCTGGTCTGGAGGGACAGAGACCTGTGTCTCCACCTAAGAGAGGTGATGGCCAGGGAAGCTCCTGCCCTGAAGGGCTTAAAACAGCCCTGGGGGAAGGTTGTGGCTGGGAGCTGCTAAACTGGGCTGATTGGGAAGTGGCTGCAGCTGGGCCATGCCCCAATCAGGCCACAGCTGGCCTGTATAAAAAGGCTGTGAGCCAGTGTGACGTTATTGATATAATCTGGGACCATATAGATCATTGTTGCAACCAAGGTCCTGTAGTGGCACGCAAATCTTGTATAAAGGGGGTCAAATGGGGTGTCTAAGACAAGGTTATGGTTTACTGGTTATGATTATGCTGTCTATATGTGTGTATCACTTTTGTAGTTGAAGTTATGAATATTGGCTCTATACTGTCTGTATTTCAAACTTATGCTATGCTGCTGGGTGACATCCCAGACAAACTGGTGTTAGCTCTGCCTAGCCTGCTTGATGGCCCATTAAGGACCATCAGCTATACAATGGACCCATTGAGAGAAGGCAGATACGCCTTGTAACTCAGCAAAGTATGCAGGGATTGGCCCATGTGACTCCAGACTCCATTTTGCTGTAATCTTCCACAGTAAGAACAAAGAGGTTTTCTTACACCTGGAAAAGACTATATAAGGCTGATGCCTCATCTCCATCTGGTCTTCAATCCTGCTTCATACCTCTGGAGGAACTTTGCTACAAGCTGAAGCTTTGAACAAAGGACTGAGGACCCATCCCAGCGGGGGATGTATTCCAGAGACTTGATTTGAACCTGCAGTTTATTCCATCGCTGCTGCAAGCCTGAACCAAGAACTTTGCCATTACTGTATGTAATTGATTCCATTTAACCAATTCTAACTCTCATCTCTATCTTTTTCCTTTTATGAATAAACCTTTAGATTTTAGATTCTAAAGGATTGGCAACAGCGTGATTTGTGGGTAAGATCTGATTTGTATATTGACCTGGGTCTGGGGCTTGGTCCTTTGGGATCAGGAGAACCTTTTTCTTTTACTGGGGTATTGGTTTTCATAACCATTTGTCCCCATAACGAGTGGTACTGGTGGTAATACTGGGAAACTGGAGTGTCTAAGGAGATTGCTTGTGAGACTTGCAGTTAGCCAGTGGGGTGAGACTGGAGTCCTCTTAGTCTGGCTGGTTTGGTTTGCCTTAGAGGTGGAAAAAACCCCAGCCTTGGGCTGTAACTGCCCTATTTGAGCAATTTGTCCTGAGTTGGCACTCTCAGTTGGGTTCCGCCAGAACCGCATTGTCACAGCCAGGAGCCCAAACAGATTCCCTTTAGCTTCTGAGAGGGAGATGGACCTGGCTGCAGGGACCTGAGCAGAGTACCTGAGTGGAGCAGGGCTGGGGAAAGGCAGAGGAGCTGGGGAGGCTCCAGCCTGGAAAGCCCCAGGCTGCGGCCTAGCAAGGCCCAGGCTGCGGCCTAGCAGAAGGCCAACGGGTACTGGGGTGCAGAGGGCAGCCCAGGGGTAGGCAAAGGTAGCAGGTCCAAACCCAACCTTGCCTATGACGAGTGGCTTTTACAATGCAGTCTGCCCCAGTGAGCGGGGGCTAGATGGTGACTGGCAGTAGCCCATGACTGAGACAAGGTGGGGATTAGAGGGTTGGGGTTCCCCAGAGAGGGGAGGCCCTGAGAGAAAGGGGTTCCTGCCAGGATGCAGCACCCCAGACAATAGGGCATCAGGTCTGGGAGGGACACGGGGTCAAGCGGTAGCGGGACAGCGGCCTGCAGAGGGCGCTCCAAGGCTGGGAGAGCTAATTCCCGAGGCGCCGCAGCGGTGAGTCCTGCATGCTTACAGTTACCAAAAATGCTACTTTCATGGATGGATACTATTGGTTCAAAAGGGTGGACCCATCAACACTGTTAACACCAGATTCAAGTCCCAGGGAGAAATAGGATCTATCACTAGAGATATAAATTGTTTAGACCCTATAAAAATGCAACTGATATTGGATTTGAGAATACTGAGTGGCCGGTAATTAGAGAGTGGAAACAGAGATAGCTGCCAGGTGAACGTGAATAGAACTAATAGACAGGCTTTGTTGTTTCAGGTAGCACAAGTAATCCAAAACATACCCGGACAGCAAAACATCTTTCTGCTATGACCATAAGGAGAATTGTTTCCACTTCAACGGGAAAGCAGATCTAGTAGAAGGCTTTCTGCTATTCAGGAGGATGTTCTATATGTTCCCCAAACACTCTGCCTCCTGAGGTGTTAAACATGAAGCATCCAGGTGGAAAGATAGAGGCAGATGGGTTGGGATTCAGAAGTTGATTATGGTCTGGGAGATCAGGCTGGTTCTGTTGGTAGTGTCAAAGGAGCCCTGGTGGAGAGGCTCTGCAGATTGGAGAAACAATGTTGGCGAGGCCAAGCTGGTGCTATGAGGATAAAGCCTGATGCTGCCTGAGCTTAGTCAACACCATGGGAATGAGTGGAATGGGAGGGTAGGAATACAGCAGACTCTTTCTCCAAGACAGCAGGAAAGAGTCCATCAGAGACCCCTGACTGACCTGCCAATGAACAAAAGAGTTAGCACTTCCCATTATGGTGAGGTTTTTTTAAATGTAATCAAGATTATATTTTTGTCAGCAGCCTAAAATGTAATGTACTGACCGTAATGTTCCTAGACAGATGACAGTTTGAAAAATGAGTCTCATGACATCTGACCTGAGAGACTACTCATGATCTCCACTGACAGATCTGCTTAGCCAACCTGTCAAACTGTTGTGAATCCTGGGAAGAAGGTTTCAGAGTAGCAGCCGTGTTAGTCTGTATCCGCAAAAAGAACAGGAGTACTTGTGGCACCTTAGAGACTAACAAATTTATTAGAGCATAAGCTTTCGTGGACTACAGCCCACTTCTTCGGATGCATATAGAATGGAACATATATTGAGGTTTTTCATGAGGTTGATGGATTTCCACTCCATACGGCTAAATGCAGTGCCTTGCATAATGACAGGTTTCAGAGTAGCAGCCGTGTTAGTCTGTATCCGCAAAAAGAACAGGAGTGAAGGGATGCTTTGAGGTGAATTGCGTTGCTGATGAACAAGTCCCAAAGTTTGTCAGAAACTGTCCGACCTGGCCCCTCCCTGTCTGTTCACATAGAACATTGCCACAATGTTGGCCTTGAGAACATGCAGAATCTTTCCCTTAATGTGAGGGAGAAAAGCCCAGTAGGCCAGATGAATAGACCTCAACTCCTGATGTTTATGTGGAGAGCTAAATCTTATTGTGGCCACGAACCTTGAATCTTTAGATTGCCTAGATTCCCTAGAGACGAAGCGTTCATAACCAGAGCCAGTGTGAATAGGGGAGAGGTAAAGAAAACTGCCATATACACGTTAGTGGCATCCATTCTCCAGTCCAAAGAGGCTAGCAATCCTATGTGCACCTAAACGAACATATCCAATAGTGACAAACCAGGGAGTACACTAACTTTAACCAGTCCTGAAACTTTCTGAGTTGAAGTCTGGCATGCTAAACTCCATAGGTGCAGGAGGCCATGTGTCCCAGAAGAACAACCTTACAGTTGTGGTTGGATGGGCTTTTAGGTCTGTGGAAATGGTTAATGTTGTCTGGAATCGGGCTTGAGATAAGAAAACCTGGCTACTGCAGAATCCAAGACTGTCCCTATAAACCCTATCCTCCGAACTGGGGAGAAGAATGACTTGTTCTTGTTGATCAACATACCCAGAACACTGAAGAGGGGGTGTATCTTGACTAGACTGACCTATCTTGTACCAGCCATTTGCCCAAGTACAAAAATACTTGCATCCCTGTTTTCCTTAGGAAAGCATACCTGAAGTAGAATGGCAAGTGCAATCACTCAATCAGGGTTGGAAGGGACCTCAGGAGGTCATCTAGTCCAACCCCCTACTCAAAGCAGGACCAATTCCCAACTAAATCATCCCAGCCAGGGCTTTGTCAAGCCTTACCTTAAAAACCTCCAAGGAAGGAGATTCCACCACCTCCCTAGGTAACTCATTCCAGTGCTTCACCACCCTCCTAGTGAAAGTTTTTCCTAATATCCAGCCTAATCCTCCCCCACTGCAACTTGAGACCATTACTCCTTGTTCTGTCATCTTGTACCACTGAGAACAGTCTAGATCCATCCTCTTTGGAACCCCCTTTCAGGTAGTTGAAAGCAGCTATCAAATCCCGCTTCATACGTCTCTTCTGCAGACTAAACAATCCCAGTTCCCTCAACCTCTCCTCATAAGTCATGTGCTCCAGCCCCCTAATCATTTTTTGTTTCCCTCCGCTGGACTCTTTCCAATTTTTCCACATCCTTCTTGTAATGTGGGGCCCAAAACTGGACACAGTACTCCAGATGAGGCCTCACCAATATCTAATAGAAGGGAATGATCACGTCCCTCGATCTGCTGGCAATGCCCCTACTTATACAGCCCCAAATGCCATTAGCCTTCTTGGCAACAAGGGCACACTGTCAACTCATATCCAGCTTCTTGTCCACGGTAACCCCTAGGTCCTTTTCTGTAGAACTGCTGCCTAGCCATTCAGTCCGTAGTCTGTAGCAGTGCATGGGATTCTTCCGTCCTAAGTGCAGGACTCTGCACTTGTCCTTGTTTTTTTAAATTAAATTAAATTAAATTAATGGAGATATCCTATCTCCTAGAACTGGAAGGGACCTTGAAAGGTCATTGAGTCCAGCTCCCTGCCTTCACTAGCAGGACCAAGTACCGATTTTGCCCCAGATCCCTAAGTGGCCCACTCAAGGATTGAACTCACATCCCTGGGTTTAGCAGGCCAATGCTCAAACCACTGAGCTATCCCTCCCCGCCAGCGTATCTACCACTCCGCCCAGTGTCATCTGCAAACATGCTGAGAGTGCAGTCCATGCCATCGTCCAGATCTCTCAGGAGTCCACAATCTTTCAGGAGTCATTCAGCACCTTGCAGGATCAGGCCAACAATAAACTGATATTTGCGAAAGCCATAAGGTTTTACAAAATAATCAGTCCTTTGATTCCATTGTCTTCATATCATCAAAAAACAAGTATCTCTTCTCACATCAACAACTAACAATGAGCTGTCATCACCTACCCAGAAGAGAGACATTTGTGGGGCCCCAGGAATATCCCACCAGGCCAGCAAAAGACACCAGATGGCCTACTATATTGGTGTCATATCAAATTTCTAAAATTATGTAGGGCAGTCTTTCAGAGAAGTAGGTTGCTGTGATATTTTGGACACAGAGGTCTTCCACTCCTGGAGACCTGAATCAAACTTACATGTAAGCATAGCGCTTGTTGCTATGACATAATCGCAAGCTTGTTTGTGTTATAAATACTGTGTAATGAAGTCTGCCTGCAGTCTCCTCTATTCTGGGACTGAAAGTACTTTGACTTATGAGTTATGGCAAACATTTTAGTCTGGGTATCTGTTGTCACAGTAGCTGTTTGGGAGGAGGAGAGAGGTGGTCAAGGATGTGATCAATCCCCAAAGGGACAAGGGCTCTATTTAAAAAAAAATATCCCCAAAACAATTCAACTGAACTAACAAGAAGCATATGAGGTGATGTGCACCCCAGACTCTGCTCTTTTTAAGGACCGGCAAGGCCTAGCCAGCTTCCCTTTACACACACATTCTCTCCAGAAATAGGATCACATTATGGAGGCTGCTAGTAGTGTGCTCTCCCACATAGAGGCATCTTCCCATTTAACCTCCACCACACGCAACCCTTCCTGCTTTCCCACAAAGTGTTCCCAACTCCCTCTAGAGAGGCAAAGTGCATACGCTCCTGATTAAACGTCCCTCCTAATGCACATTCCCCACTTTGCGAGTCAGCAGGTACCGTCCCTTGCATACATACAGACTTCATTTGGGACGTTTCTTGAACACCTATGCTCACTAACATCCCCATGAGTCAAGAGGGGTGCCCCAGGAACATGCACCGCATTACAAGTAGGAGTGACCTTGCAGTACTGATTCTCTCTCACATTCCCCTAAAACAGGAAAGATATGCTTATGACTTCCTGTGTCCAAGTCACAACAGCCTTCTTCCCCAAAGGAGATAAAGTAAACCTAAAAAACGTTATTTTTTTTTTTGCAAATTGTTGAGGGATGATTCAGAATAAAAGTAACAGACCTCTGTGTGATGGAGAAAAAAGTTTTGTCTTTTTCAGTGCAGGATAGTAATAGTGAAGCTTTGAGAGGCTCTCTCTCCTCTTTACCTCAAGACTCTGACTGAATGAAGCTGCCCTATCCAGAAATCTGGTCCTATTGAGAAAGAATGAGCTGTGAAAGGTCACCCCATTGCTTTTCATATATGAGGTTTTGGGGTGATGAGCAATTAGAGTAGGAAAAGCTACCCTCCCCTACACACTTCCCACCACTATTCCTCATGACTGGAATAGGGGAGAAGGTTTGCTTTACCTCCTTTGCAAAAAAAAAAAAAAAAAAAACTTTTAGTGCGAATGACAGCAGAGAACAAAAAAGAATAAGGCTATTTAAATTCAGTTTTAGATGTTTTTAAGACAGACTACTTTTAGCAGCTTGTGAAAGAACATCGCTACAGTGTGGAGCGCTCAGTGTCACCGCATATAATTGCTCTAGCTGAGCGCATAACAATACAGAGCTGTGCTTCTGCTCTCTCAGATTGGAGGGGAAAAAAAAGTTAATTTGACAAAGCTGAGTCACAGCACAAAAACCTTATTTTTACTTGTGAGGAAAAACCATTACAAAACATTTTTTCCCCCGGGGATTTCAGTCTGACCCCATGTTAGAATTTTTGTGTGCTTTCCTTGATCTAGTAATAAAAGGTAATGGAACTAAAAATGCACTCAGTGCAGAAAGAAAGATGAAAGAGTTGCTGAGGTATCGGAAAGACCACAGTAACTTATAAACTAAAAATAGTTTTAAAAAATGGAAGTTACAAAGAACTTCATTGCATTAAGTTCTACAATGCGGAAAAACACCTCTGGCACTGGTGCTAAATTCAAAAGGAAAAATTTTTTAAACCGTCTAAGGGTATGTCTTCACTGCAGAATTAACTCATGTGAGCAGCACCCAGGAAAGCCACGTCTGAGTTAATGTGTCCTCATTGGTGCTGCACTCACCCACGTGTATCACTAGGACTTCTGGGGGCAAATCCCAATGGTTCTTTTTGCTGCAGTAGACTGAGCTGCTCTGATACTTTCACCGTGAATTATGGGAAAACTTGTCCGTCCCCCGACCATAAGGGAAATTGTGGGGTGGTCCTGGAGGACTATCAGCAGTTGAGTGATTTAGCCTGCACCCTCACTGCAAAGTGCGTGGGTTAGCAGAAAGAATGTAAACGGAACTTCTGCATTCCCACATCTGGGCCTGCTAGCCTGGGTTTTAAACGAGAGTGAGATGAACAAGAGGGAGGTAGAGACAATACCTGAGCAAGGGCTCAAGCTAACACTGTACTGAAGATATAACCTAAATTGCTGATGAAGAGGCTGTGGCTGAGCCAGAAGAAAAACATTTATTCTGGCTATTTTAAATTCCATGGATAGAAATAAAGAGACACACTGCACTGGCCTTTGACGACAGCTCAAAAAAGGTGGATAATTCTTAAATGCTTAATATCAGACAGGGGCAAACTACGGCCCGTGGGCCACATCCGGTTCGCGGGACCATCCTGCCCAGCCCCTGAGCTCCCGGCCGGGGAGCCTAGTCCATGGCCCCTCCCCCGCTGTTCCCCCTCCCCCGCAGCCACGCCGCCGCGCTCTGGCCCGCCGCTCCTGCTGGGCAGCATGGGGAGCGCAGCTGGCTCTGGCCGGGTGTCGCGGCTGCGAGCTCCTGCTGCTGGTAAGGGGCTGGGGAGGTTGGGTAAGGGAGCGGAGGTC
Source organism: Chrysemys picta bellii (assembly GCF_011386835.1). NCBI lineage: Eukaryota > Metazoa > Chordata > Testudines > Emydidae > Chrysemys > Chrysemys picta. The sequence goes on from NC_088792.1 coordinate 200,561,631, forward strand.
CTGGGGGGCAGTCAGGGAGGAGGGGGCAGTTGGATGGGGCAGAGGTTCTGGGGGGATGGGGAACAGGGAGGGTTGGGAGTGCGAGTCCCGGGGGTCCTGTCAGGTGGCGGGGATGTGGATAGGGGTTGGGAGGGCAGTCAGGGGACAGGGAGCGGGGGGGAGGGGGGTTGGATAAGGGGGTGGGATCCCGGAGGGCAGTTAGGGCCAGGGTCCAGGGACGGGACGGTCAGGGAAAAGGAGCAGGGGGGGTTGGATGGGTTGGGGGTTTTGAGGGGGGCAGTCATGGGGCAGGAAGTGGGAGGGGCAGATAGGGGGCGGGGGCCAGGCTGTTTGGGGAGGCACAGCCTTCCCTACCCATCCCTCCATACAGTTGTGCAACCCCGATGTGGCCCTCAGGCCAAAAAGTTTGCCTACCCCTGCTTTATATGATTCACCCCATCTCTTAAAAAATTAAACATCCCCTTATAGAATTTACACATAGGAAAATCAAAAACTCCCACAAATCCAAAGCGGGTGCAGCACGAGACGGAAGTCTGAGGAGGAGTACAATGAAGAGCGTCTGAACGAAGTGAAACAACAGTATCATAGTACTTTAAAGACAACCTAGCCAACTGTGCCTTTATAGCATTTGGCTTTATGCACATCGCTCTGCACTGTCTCTGGTGATTTGTGTATTGTCTATGCATTTGTCAAATGCCATCAGTAACCTTTCAAGTTTCTTTTAAATCAATGACAGACTATTTGTTTTCATAATTAGCCAGGCAGGTATGTTTGTGGCTCTCTGGAGAAGAAGTCATTTTGCTGTAGCATGGAACACACATCCTCAGAAAAGCAATGGCGATGTCAACATAAATTTATATAAAAGATACATCAAGAAAAAAAAAAGCTACTCAGGTGCTTTACACATCCCGGGGAATTAAGTAACAGACACACAAGTCTTTTTCACATTCAGCACCTATAGGCAAAATCCTGCGAGGTACCAAGCACTTGTAATTCCTTTTGACTTCAGTTATACAAGCTTTAATCTTTTGATGGAGTATGGAGGCGTTCCCTTCTACATCACCAGTTTGACTTCAATGGGACTTAGAGGTGGTAGGCACCTCCCAGGAGCGGCCTCAGAGTTAGAGGAATGTAGAAGAATAATGGTGTGTGCTCAGTAGTAGCTTTTTCTCTAGTTTACTTTTTTAGAGACGGGGCAGTTAATTGTGTAACTGGAGGATGAAGAGGGTTAAAATCCAGTTGCTGGGATTTACTCTCTTACTTCAGGGATATTTCCAAAGGGTTGATGTGTCATACAAGCACAGAAAAAAAAAAATTAATACTTCTCAGTCACTTCTGAAGAGCAAACAGAAAACAACTTCCGGATCATTACAGAAAATGAATGTGAGAAAGGGTAAAAAAGGAAAGAAAAGATAAAGTACACATTTTATACAAAATATCCTCCCCATTTTCAGACTCTCTGACAGTCAAAAATGGTATAATTCTTCTGGATGCGATAGTCACACTACCTAAGCATCCTTAACTCTAATACAAGAAAGAATTAACAAAAACATATGGTAATGTGCTCTCATGACAATCCCTTAACTAGGCAGACTAAAATAACATTTTTCATAGTAGTTCTGAGAGGATCTGGCATTAAAAGATTTGCTTAAAGTTATATGGCTAGTGAAGTGAGACAAAGGCTCATTACCTAGTAATGGCTGCCATGGGCTGGTAATTCTTGTCCTACCACCTATCCTAGTAGTTGTTCTATTTAAGAAAACTTATATAAAGGCAGTAAACCCAGATCACAGAGCATCTCAAAGGTCTCATCTGAGCCAGAATTGCCTGCCCAGGTACAGAAACATAACATTAATTGTGAGGACAAGGATGCAAATGTGCAGATACAGTGCACAATTACAAAAGAGGAACACAGTATTGTTCATGATAAGCAGCATCTCTTATAGACAAATAGGCTTCTGAAAATTATCCTTTACAACTCAAGGAAAGCAAAGCAACTGGTTCCTTTAAGGAGTCATTAGAGATTAGAGCTTTTAAAAAAAATATCTGTTGTAGTTATGAATGGCTTGTTAGCGGAGTTCAATAGCAGGGAAGTCTGCAATTGATCAACTTTGCTGGTACCAATGGGAACTGCTATAAAGGATTTTGGCAGAAGGACAAGGAAGAGATGAGGAGGATATTTTATTCAACGAATAAAAAGAGGAAATAATGTGTACAGATACATAAACAGCATCCTTTTCCTTGGAAATGATTTTCAAACTGTGGCCAATAGTTCAACATTTTGAGGTTCTGTCTCCTTTCGATTGACCCCACAGTGGACCCCAAATCACCATAAAATTCTAATCTTTTACTATAATGCAGCTTAGAGCTCTGCTTTTTTTCTTTAGGGTTATGATTTGTTAAAAGTGTTGGAACATGTGGGTAATGATGTTTCAGTAGCCAAATCTGATCCGAAGTAATTAATTCATGACACCAAGCAGAACATTTACAAACACTTTTGCAACTCTAGAGAATCAGCCGAAACCATTTGGCCAACAGCATGGAGACTCAGAAGACTGGTCTAAATCAGGGAACTCTGCTGGTCTGAGAATATTCTGAAGGGCCAGAGGAAGGCTGAAGGAGTTTTAACCAGGGGGAGAGGAAAGCATTCTATTCTTAAAAAACAAAACAAAACAAAAACCCAAAACACATGAGTTTGTAAAAGTCTAAAACAACTACACCATTGCTCCCTAGCTTCCTTCCCTTTGATGTGACTGCCAAATGACCTGCACCAGCAGAAAAGGCAGAGCTTACATTGTATCTGTCAGTGAGAGTCAGGAGAGGAATCAGAAATGAACAATAGAGCAGAGGTTCTCAAACTGTGGTCCATGGACCACCAGTGGTCCGCAAGCTCCATTCAGGTGGTCTGCAGATAGTGTCCTCTAAGGTGCGTGCCTGGGCGGCCGCACATGAGAAAATGAAGGGCCATCCACCTAATGAGTGGAGCCGCACCAATTAGGTGCCTGGACCCTGGAGAAGACGCACATGTAAGGTGAGGTGGTGGCCTTGAGGGGGAATAAGGGGTAGTGGGAGTGGGCAGTAGGGTGAGAAGAGGGGGTGGGGGGAATTTGGGACAGGCAGGGCTGCGGCATCCAGAGAAAGAGGTGACTTTCCCCAGCTCCAGGGCTGCGGCTGCCAGGGAGAGATGGCCCTCCTTCCCAGCCTCAGCTCTGTGGCTGGGAGAGACCCCCCTCCTTCCCAGCCCCAGCTCAGGGGCTGCTGTGGCAGGGGAGAGAGGGCACATCTATCACATTAGAAAGGTAAGACTACTGATATTAAAATACGAGTTGTGTGTTTGTAGAACAAAAAAAACTTTAATTATTATTAAGGGTTTTTTATATATAGCGCTTTTATCCAAAACACTTTACAATAGTTAGCTAATGGTACAAACAACATTTTGAAAGATCATTAAGTGGTCTGCCAAGACCCTCAGCAATTTTCAAGTGGTCCGTGGGAAAAAAAAAGTTTGAGAACCACTGCAATAGAGTATTCTGATCAGTCTGACTTCTGCAAATCAAGGCGGACACTGTCTATAGAAACGAGGTAATGACAAGCAGAATTCACCCCAAAATGAGAGAGCTACCAGTAATGAATGAATAATACAGTACTTGTTAAATAAAACTTCATTCTTTGCTATGGAACTCTTCCCATCCGCACAGCCAAGTCCACATGCACAAAAAAGAGGGTGTGTGTGAGAGAGAATGGATGCCTTAGCTGATTAAATATTCTAGTTAAATTCCATTACCAATTCCAAATTGCAATGATCACAAGTGTTGTGGGTCTGATTTTAATAATCTATCTGTTAAGGATGAAAAGATACTCTTCCTCAGGAAGAAAATTAAACTACAGCTGTGTCTACACTACAGTTTATGTTGTAATAACTTGTGTCGTACAGGGATGTGAATAAATCACCCCCGAGCGATATAAGTTACACCGATGTAAGCGCCGGTGTGGACAGCACTCTTTTGGCAGGAGAGCTTCTCCCACCGACATACCTACTGCCACTCCTGAGGGCTGGAGCAGTTAAGCCAACGGGAGCCACTTTAAGCCAATGGCGTAGAGTGGCTGCATGAGAGAGAACTTACAGCAATATAGCTGCACCGCTGAAAACTCTCTAGTCTAGCTGTGCCCTTAAATGAGCCCAAATAACCTTGTACCCCAAAGCAGGTGCACACACTGCTAAAATGATGACTAGCGATATTGGGGTATTATCACCAGTGATTCTGCCATAGCACAGTGGCTAGAACACTGCTGATGCGTGGTGCTGAGGGGAAACATGAGCAGACGTACTTAAAAAATTGTAGCTACAGAAATGATTAACAGCCCTTAACTATTCCACTTTTAGACAAAAAAAAACAGCTGGCCATTTAGTTTAAAAGATATGAACCATGGAGGGCTGGATGGCTCAGAGGATTAAAAATAAGATATGCAGCTTTTCACCTCTATGTCAACAGCAGTCTGAACAGTGACTGTAACTTGTTGTCATTGGATGGCTGTTCAATAGCTTGTATGAAATGAGTTACTGATCTCAGTCCAGAGCCTAGTGAACAAGTGTCCACATCAGAAAACCATCATCACAGCAGGCACCCTTATTGGCACTCTCAGCGGAGAAGCCAAGAGTTTAGTGGTATGGAGAAAGAACTGAGCTCTTACCCCTAAAGCATGGGTGGGGGTCACTTCAGAGGCTAGGGCAGGATAAACTTGCCATATTATTGCCTATATGACATGCTTGTTACAGCACTGCCAACCCCAAGAGTTCAAAATCATAAGTCAGGCCCTCACAATCATGCGTTTTTTAAATAATAAATGATAAGTTATTATTTTTCTTCTGGTTTCTAAGCCTTTAGGGTGCACGCACCTCATGGTTTTTTCCTGCAATTATGAAGTCTAGAAATGTACATTTTAAGACTGAAAGCTGAAATTTTCATGAACTGTCTTGACTCCAACAGGTGGGGCTTTAAGAAAAACACCAAGTATCTTGAGACTCACAATAAAATCATAAGAGTTGGCAACACTGTTATGTGAATATGCAGAGAACTTCAGCCTCCAGACCAGTTTGGCGTTAAGAGCTGACTCCCAATCTTGTATTTAAATCACAAGTTCAACCTTCTAGTAGAAAACATAAATTAACATGCAGAAAATGGAAGTAGAGTGCTAATTCGTACTCTTCAGCCCTTGGAGTCCAGATTTAAACGTAGTGTCTGGCCAAAATCTTGATTTACTAGTTTATCCGGACATACCTTTGCTACTGTGAAGTAAGTGCAGCCTGTGTACAATGTGTATGATTGCTTCATGTTCTAATTTCGCTTCATTGTCTATGCTCTAGAATGGAGAAGATTGGCACAGACAGCAGTTTTGGAAAGAAAGTCTCACATGTAACTACACAATTGCTTTTTTGCAATGTTATTGTAGCCATGATGGTCCCAGGATATTAGAGAGACAAGGTGGGTGAGGTAATGTCTTTGACCGGACTAACTTCTGTTGGTGAGAGACACAAGCTTTCAAGCTTACATAGAGTTCTTCTTCAGGTCTGTGTTATATGTACCCACTTCCTCAGAGAAAGGTTTTTGTAGGGGAGCTTAGCAATGCAAGTATTTTTTATTTGAAATGACTACTGCATCACTTTTGGTTTGTTGTTTCACAGTTTTTATCTTTTTTAAAAAACTAATAACTCCAATATTTTGGGGATCCAAAAGTCTCAGCACAATGAATTTACTATCTTTAAGGCAGGTCAGATTTTTGCTCTCCCAGTCTTTTCTGTGCACCATGAAATTTATTTTCCCTGCCTACACAAGAATCAGTTCCTTCTTTGCTCCTCACATTCCTTTAGTTTAACAAACTCAAATACAGGAAAACCTCACTGAAGATATCACTGTTTTATGGACCTGACAGATCTCCCCTCTCCTGGTTCTGTTTGCCTCGAGCACCTCAAATCCCTCTGCATCAGTGTTTGAAAAAAACATGCTTTTCAGGTCCTGCTCTATCATCTCTTTAACCAACAGTTTTCTCAATCTCATTACGTTGTGAATTTACTATTCCAAGCTTCAAGGCTCAACGCTCCTCACCACAGAGTCAGGGACTGCTGTGATTTATCCCTCTGTGATTCCTCACAGCACGGATAGAACTGCTTCCACAAGGAAGAGGATAGTCAATAACAGCAGTCAGTATCCCAGGCTAATTATTAGCGCTCCCACAGGGAGATTGTATCATGTAAGCACTTCATCACTGTGAGCCACAGATCAAGTGGAGCAGAGGATGAGTAACTCCCCGGCAATGACCTGCAGGCTGTCAATTGTTCACCTGTTGATGCCATTGACTCAATCCAGTCAGATTCACTAGATCATACTAATTTACTCCTTCTAACCCCACGCAAGTACTGTTATTATCATTGTTCAGTCAATAACAGCCAACAGATAATGAGATGTCTGATTGGTTATCGGTAAGTTCTACCCCGCTCCTCGCCACTCTTCTCACACACAGCTATCTAATTTATTATTTATTCACAGCAGAGACCACAATACACCAGGCACTGTACAAAGGGCATGTTCACTGACCTGTAGAGTTTACAGTCTAAAAGGGCAGACAAAGTATAGGGGTAAGGGGCTCAACATTCAAGTAAAGTGGACCAGGTGATGATGGGCCACATCTGGGTAATACAAATGGCCCAGGGTACTGTTTAGATACAAGCTGCTTATCATCTTGGTATCTAAGTGCCAAATCTCCCCCACAAAAATAGTCGGCCCTGGAATATGAAATGCAACTAGTTTCACTCCTATCTGTTTTATTTAAACCACTACAGAAACTCAATTTTATTGACTAGCAATTTGCATCAGTTAAAATTATTTCAGTACTCCTAATACAGGCAAAACTACATGCCAAAAATCCATTCCTGCAGGGATATATATCCAAAAAGTCAAATTTTAGTTTAGCTCAGTTTTCATTAAGAAAAAAGACCCTCCAAAAGGTGACAAATGGAGGCCTTTAGGTTATATTTTTCAGACTTTCTTAATCTTTCCCTGCACCCGAGGACTCCGTTCCACCTCCTTCATTTCTCCCTCTCCCATTGCACTCCTGGTGATATTGGACCTTTGTCAAAAACTTCTAAAATAATCTGTATAACAATTCACAAAATCCAGCCACTTGGACTAGCAGCTCTACCTCAAACCTGTAGAAAGTATTTCAGATTCAATGACCTGCAAATACTTTAAGCAGCAAACCCCTCCAAACAAAGATATATTTCTAGGTACTGTACCAAATGTAGTAGTTAGAGCAGGTTGAAAAAAAATCAACATTTTTTCTGTGAAACAATGTTGATTTTTTTTGACAAACATTCAAAGCAAAATGAAAATGTTTGTGTTGTTCTCATCTTAGAAAAGCAAAAACAATTTGGAATTTAGTTTTCAGAAGGTTTCCCCCCCCCCCCAGCCACCTTTTCAACTTCTTCCACCCCCCTTTCTGCACTGGAAAAAGTGAAAAAAATCTTTAAAATACACTGTTCTCTGTTTTGAAAACCAAAATGAAACAAGAAATTCAATTTGAAACACAACTGTTTTGCTCCAAATTTTCCCACCAGTATTTTTAAAACTATGTTTTTCCATGTAAAAATTTCATTTTCAACAAAACCTCATTTTCTCAGGAGGAAATTTTTTTAGTCAACAATTTCAACCAGCCCTAGCAGTTGTACAGTTGGATAGTGAGTACTACTGGGTAGAGCACTAGACTGGACTCAGGAGACCTGAGTTCTATTCCCAGCTCTGCCATTACCTGCTAGGTGATCTTGAACAAGACATCACATTTTTGTGCCTCAGTTTCCCCACATGTAAAATATGGATAGTCATGCTGACCTCCTTTGTAAAGTGCTTTGAGCTCTACTGGTGAAAAGCACGATATAAGAGCTAGGTATGATTAAAATGAATAGATAAGACACAAACACTATCTACACCGGGGTGGGCAAACTACAGACCGGGCCCTTCAGATGTTTTAACCCGGCCCTCAAGCTCCTGCTGTGGAGCAGGGTCCAGGGCTTGCCCGGCTCCGCGTGGCTCCTGAAAGCAGCAGCATGTCCCCCCTCCAGCTCCTACACATAGGGGCAGCCGGGGGCTCTGCACGCTGTTCCGCCCCAAGCGCTGCCTCCACAGCTCCCATTGGTCAGGAACTGCAGCCAATGGGAGCTGCAGGGGCAGCGCCTGCAGACGGAGGGGGGACATGCCGCTGCTTCCAGGAGCTGCTTGAGGCAAGCGCCATCTGAAGCCTGCACCCCTGACCCCCACCAGCACCCCAACCCCTGCCCCAGCTCTGATCCTCTTCCCACCCTCCAAACCCCTCACTCTCAGCCTGGAGCCTCTTCCCGCACCCTGAACTCCTCATTTCTGGCCCCACCCAGAGCTTGCACCCCCATCCAGAGCCCTCACCCCCTCCCACACCTCAACCCCCAATTTCGTGAGCATTCATGGCCCGCCATACAATTTCCATACCCAGATGTGGCCCTCGGGTTTGCCCACCCCCATCTACACCGTAACTCTGTATTTCATTAATTTGTTCAGTGACTTTCTCTAACAAGACCAAGTCTATTAGCCATTGCAAACCAAATTAAAAGGTAAATAAAAGGATTAGACTAATAATTCAAGTTAAGATGTTTGCATTGAAATGATAATGTAATTAAGTATAGTAAAAGGGGTATTAGGCCATCAGTGATCACCATCTTCTCAATACAACATGTTAACATTTATTTTACATCAGCCCCTGGTATAAGAACATTTACTTAAACAGCAGTGGAGATGACTGTACAACACCCATGTGAAACGGTTTCCATTATAAAAGCAAGTGAGCAATTGTCAGCTATGGAGCTATGCAAATAGCAATACAAGCGTTGGTACTACAAATAGCAAATTAGACCTTGTTCTCCGAACATGAGAGAGATTAGAAATAATATTATCAAAACAAAAGGAAAAGAGAACATCTTCACTTTACAGAAACTTTCAAAATAATAGCAGAGGCTGCTTTGAGGGATTTTTGTTTTGCTTACATTTGCTGTGAATTTGAGTGTTCATTATGGGTCCAATTCTACTGTGATTTACTTTGCTAGGGCACGACCAGGCTTCAAATGTAAATCCAACCCCACTGGCTGGCACTAGACACAGGTGCTATGCAAGATATTTCACTCAGGACCTCAGCCCTTAGCTATTATTTTCATCCTGGGCGATGAAGAATGACAATAACTCAGGTAGTAGTCTTGGGACAATTGTAAGCTAGCTTGAGGCCACCAAACTCATTTTACTTTTTTACCTAAGCACAGTTTAAATTCAGGTCTCTAGAGACTGAAAGGCAGCACCCCTCCCCCCGCCCCCATCCCATATCATAAAATTCCCATTATGTTAAGAAAAAGTACACTAATTTGTCTTTGATTTTAATGTAAAAATAACTGCAATTAATTTCTAAAGCTAGCAAATTTCTAAGGCCTGTGTTAGGCTGGCAATGAAAATGTACAGTTTATTTCCACTAATTTGTTTTCCTGGAACTTCTGCATGAATTGATCAATGGCCTCTCTTACGGTAGTCCCACTAGAACAGTAGTTCCCAAACTGGGGTTCGCGAAATGTTACAGGGGGTTCTCAGGAAAAAATTCCCTAATGGCGGACAGAGCTGTCCCTAGGGACCTGGGCAGCACGGGGCCAGTAGCACGGAGCGCCTGGACTTCCAAGAGCTAAGCAGATCAAAGCAAGCCTATCTATCAAATTTCAAGACTCCTTATAAGAAATGGAAAGGGAGGTGGATATTTTTTGCTGTTTTTAAAATTAAATTGACAGCTAGTCTTGTTTTTAAAATTATTATGAAGAACAAGTTTAAGCTTTGTTGTAATGTGTGTTGTTTGCCTGGACTGCTCAAGACCTGAATGCTTGTGTAGGAGGAACTCTTTGAGTTGGCTTCTTAAATACCTTCAGGCTCTTTCACATCTGATACTCCTTGATGAAACATAGGAGTCTTGACTTATAACAGGATTATTCAAAATTATACAAGCTACGAAAGTGAGATCTTGGAAGAATATTGCCGTTTTCATAATGTAATAAAAATACTGAATGATAAATAATAGTGTGTAATAAGCAAGTCATAAAAACCAATTTTATATTTCCAAGATCACTGCTTTTATAATTTATACTCAGGTAAAGGAGAAAATCCCTGGAAATATTCATTTTTAGGAGGGGGTTCGCGAGACTTGACATTTTAGTGAAAGGGGTTCACAGGTTGTTAAAGTTTGGGAATCACTGCACTAGAAGTAGCAGACTCATAGAATCAGAAATGTAGAGCCGGAAGGGACTTTGTGAGGCCATCTAGTCCATCCTCCTGTGCTGAGGCAGGACAAAGTATACCTAGACCATTCCTGACAGTAATTTGTCTAAAAACCTCCAATGACAGGGATTCCACAGCCTCCCTTGATAACCCGTTCCAGTACTTAACTATCCTTATAGTTACAAAGTTTTTCCTTATATCTAACCTAAACTCTCCCTCGTTGCAGATTAAGCTGATTACCTCTTGTTTTATCTTCAAAACTTATGGAAAACAATTGATCACCATCCTCTTTATAACAGTCCTTACATATCTGAAGACTTACCAGGTTTTTAACCTTTCCTCATAGGTCAGGTTTTCTTGACCAAGAAGTAAAGAGAATTTGAGAAATTAAAAAAAAATCTCTAAGTATCTGTCAACAAGTAAAGGTCATCCTTGAAAGTAAGAACAATGATTAGAAGCTGCACAAATTCTTGCGAGAGAGAACCATGAGTCAATAGTCCATTAACAACAGGGAGTGAAGTCAATCATAGAGACAACAAGGGGGGAGGAAGGTACAAGTTCATTTTCTGTTTCTCTCTTTATAACATACAATCACACACTTGCCTCTGTATAAATTGATCCATTTACCATTGTAAGGTAGCAAACAGCGAGTAATTAATTTCCAAGACCAAAAAGAAGTAAAATCAAAAAACTGTTTACAGGATGCAATAAGAGAGCCTCTTGCCTGAGGATGCCATAGCTGAAATGAGAAGGTCCACTGTATGTTTCATTTCATGCATGGATGTCACTCTAGCTCACAGCTACATGCTCTTCCTCTGAAACATCCCTCCTCCATCCAGCCCTGCACCCCAGCCCAATATCCAGCTATCTGTAAATTGCTTTGAGAATTAATGTCCCAATAGCCTCACAGGTTTTGTAAACAAATGCTATGACCAACCTGCTATTGACAATTTAAAACACTTTTCAACCATGATGAGCAAACTACTAGGCTCATTCATAATATATGCTAGTGTTCCTGACAGCTGAACAACACTTGCTTGTTGGGAAAATTAGAAACCAGACTGGACTAAAACCAAAACTCTCTCCAAAATTCTATGAAATTCCAAGTTTTCTTCAGTAACAGATTTAGGGATCACCTCAAAGGAACTATCTTCAGGAAACAACTAAAGACTTCTTGACAAACATTCATCTTTTCCTTCACTATTTCAGTACAGTAATAGAAAGCAGGGCTCAATTCTCCTCCCAAGGAGAGAACTGCTGACAAGGTGGTGTGAGGAAAGGAGGAAATGGGGCTTCAAAAAGACAGTTTTAATGTAGACATGATCTTTGCTGGGGATTTGTCCCAATTTCAGATATCACCAGCCAGCAACCAGCACAGCTGCACTGGTGCAAACTCCTGGAGTAGACAGGATGAACTTGCTATAAGCCACAGTACATATCAGTTTATCCTGCTTCCAGAGATAAGCTTTGTTGGTGCAAATAGCAGCTTTACCTATCTACATTAAAAGTCTGTATTGGTACTGCTACACTCATGGCTTGCCACTGATGGCTGCAGTCAAGGAAAATCCCCAGTAAAGAAAAAGTTTTATTAGAGAAAATGTGATGAATTCTAATCCACTCATTCAAGAGGGAGACTGTGTAAAATTAATATTGAAAACATTCAGATGCTAAGGTGACTGTATTTCATTCATTTTAGCCCTCTGAATCTAAGAATCCTTGAATTATTTAACTTCATCTTCTTTTAGATGTTATCGCTATGTAAGATTAAATTGTCAAAGCATAAAGTCACTTAATTCCTCAGACTGAGGAAAGGGGAGGTGCAGAAACTAATCTGAAATAATTTCTTCAGCAATTGTCATACCTCTCCTGCAGAATGTGTGACTGTTTGCTCAGCCCTGGAGCAGAAGGGGTCTCCAAGTGAAAGCATCGGGAGAAGTGAAGAGCCATCTGAAGTAAGAGGACACAAAATCCACTTTTTCTCCCATTGACTTTAAATCATTCTGTTTCAAAGGGACAGATACTATTACTGGCCCAGTGAAAAAACACTGTAGCCTGCAGCCAATAATAAATTTGACTCAGACAAGTAATACAAAACAGTGTGTACATTTCCTAAACTTTTGGCTGTCATTTGTAGCTCTCTTCCAGAAAAAAAGACTGAACCACTAGAATGGAAAGTTTATTAAATTGTTTACTGCTCAAATCGTAGTTTAATGACAGAATAATATCATGAAGCTAATGTGTGATAAACCAGAGAGGAGAAGGGTGATCCTGAATTCATCCCTCAATCTCTAGGCCAGCATGGGCTGAGAAAGATGGTAGTGAATTAAGCACTTAGAGGTGGGGAGGACAGAACCAAACGTGCTCCACACAGGTATCCATATCCATCCCATCTATCTCAGAGGGAGCATATCCATAATGTGATAAGTTCAAAGGATGTGCAGTGAAAGTGTAAGAAAAGACAAAATGGGGAATGCTGAAAGTCCTGTATCCAAAAAGGAGAAAACTGAGCAAATAGAAAATTGTCAGAATCACCATTTTCATTAAATCCAGAATAACTGTTGTACTTAATGAAATTTTCATGGCCAAAATTTCTTGATATATGTGAGAAAAATTTTAATAGGAAGAATACATTAATCATGTTCTGGCTCACAAGTAAGTTATTTATAACACACCTCAAAATTTTGGAAGGTTATATTATACAGTCCCAGTTGTATTGTCTATTGTTTCATACCCAGGTGCAGGAAATCAGGAAATAGAGCCAACATGCTTATTTATAAAAACCCTTCAAGACTACAGGACTTGCTGTTTGCATAGTTTCAGAATTCTTTCATCAGCAGTATGCGAAGAGTATTTTTTTTATGCCAATGGGAGAACTCTCTCCCATTGGCATACAGCGTCTTCACCAGACACGCAGTGACACTGTGATATTGTACAGCTGCACATGTAGACATGGCCTTAAGCTTTATTAATTTTAGCTTAAGGTCATATATTCCAGTACAAAGTTTGTGTCTGGGGAGGTTATATTTATGTATTACTTATCTTTTTTTCCCCGCTCTCAGAAAATTCATTTCCCAGATTTCCTTCCTGCCTCACCTTAACCTCAGATTCTAAAAAAAGTATTAAAATCTGCTTACAAAGTGTTTTCTACAATCAGATGCAAATGATTCAAGTGGTTTAATGAGAATTTCTGTTGAAGCATCTAAAAATGCTATGTGTTTTTTTAATTAGTCACCCTAAACAAGAACCTTACAATTCAATGGACTATTCTGCTTTATAATTTCCTCTGAATGGGAAGAAATCTAATGACTGGTTCACAAGAATTCTGAAATGTCTATGTGACCTTCCTATTACTATTATGCATCTAAACTTAAAACAGTCACCCATTCATCACAGCAAAGAAATCTGATTCTAAAATACTGGTTCAAATACTGGGTGTGCTCCTATTAATGCAGACTTTCACCGAGCAGTATCCAGTATGAAAGGGAACATTTTTCTCATGCCATAATAATAGTGTGTCCAAAAGACATTTCAAATTCTGGGAGATTGTGGTAGCACTAAAGTTAACATATAGACTGCAGAACCTCCAACTTCATGTCTTTAAATATTAGTCTAGCACAGCAATACTCAGACCGAGGCTCACGTGCCACAAATGGCTCTTGAATATGTCTCCTGCAGCTCCTTGCAGCACATGATATTAAAACACTGTGTAATTTAATTATTAACTAATCTAAGTTATTAACCAATAAGGATGCTTTTACTGTTATTAACCAATTTCAGTTGATAAAATAATAATAATACTTGGTCAGTCATTTTGCTGTGAGAATGATAGATAGATAGACAGATAGATAGATATATACAGGGCCGGCTCCAGGCACCAGGGTAGCAAGCAGGTGCCTGGAGCGGCCAATGAAGAGGGGGGCGGTGCGTCCGGCCGTTCAGTGGCAATTCGGCGGCGGGGCCATCACTCCCTCTTGGAGCGAAGGACCTCCCGCCGATCGTGATCGCAGCTTTTTTTTTTTTTTTTGGCTGCTTGGGGCAGATATTTAGATAGATATTTAAAAACTAAATATTTCCTCTGTCATACAGTTTAAATATGAATATATAGTACTATAGTAAATGAAACAATGAATTCACAATACTGAGACTAATTTGGGCGATGTTGATCGCTAATTTGGCTCCTGAACCACTGAGGTCTGAGTATCACTGGTTTAGCAGAAGCACATTACAACATAATGACATACCTTCTTCATATGTAAAGCTGAAGCAACCTACCGAACCAATGGTTCTTACTGATAAAGTTCATTTGCAATGTTTAAAACTACAAAAACTAATTTTATACCCCGTAGAATTTTCTCAAAATGATAAGCTGCTGATTTATCTGTTATCTCTGTGTAATTATAAAATTTCAACCTAATATATCTGCTGATTTAATTTGTATTTATGATATTGTAAATGCATATTATATTTTCTTCTGTCTTCTCAAGATTTTCTTCCAACTTTCTCCTCTTGCTCTGCCTTTTATGAATGGTAGGGCCTCTGACACTTATTTTTGACGTTGACTTATTTTCTTCTTTACAGATGCGCATCTGACATTTTGTCCCATTAACTTAGGGTGCTGCTGACTTTCTGTTCTGGGCGGGTACAGGGGCGGCTCTGTTTTTTGCCACCCCAAGTTCCGCAGTCAGGCGGCCTTCGGTGGCACGCCTGCGGGCAGTCCGCAGTCACGCGGATTCGGTGGCGTTCCTGTGGGTGATCTGCCGGTCCCGCGGCTTCGGAGTACCTGCCGCCAAAACTGCGGGACCGGCGGACCTCCCGCAGGCAAGTCTCTGAAGGCCACCTGACTGCCACCCTCCCAGCGACTGGCAGGCTGCCCCCCACAGATTGTCGCCCCAGGCACGTGCTTGCTGCGCTGGTGCCTGGATCCGCCCCTGGGCGGGTAGGTGTAAGAGAGAGAGAGAGAGACAGACAGACAGACAATTCAATTCTCATCCTAGATTCTGAGCCCTGACATGAAATTCCTTTAGTTATTCACAGAATAGGCTCTATACGACCCCCTGCCAGGTAAATTTGAGCATTCCTTGATCTACAGCTTGCCTTGCTCTTTCACAGTGTACACCGTGAATGCCTTTTCATGATCAGTTCCTGAATCTGCACTGCTGGATTTTGGGTCTTCTCTTATGCTGTTAACACTTCTGAGCTTTATACTGTGGAGTTTCATTTGGTAATGAGAAAGTGTTGCTCCAATACCTACTGCAGGAGCTGTTGAGATTCCCCCCGCCTTTATTTTTCTTGAGTATGTTTGTTTTTTATTTGTTGCAGTCTCTGAAAGCTATTGTAAGTGTTTGGCAGTCACTCTTCAATAGTTGGCTTTGTCTTCTGGTGCAGCTATTTCTGCTCTCTCCTATACTCCTGTGTTTTTGCATTGGGCAAAAAATGACTGCACAAGGGACTTGCTGAGGAGACACTTCCAAATGCTGAGTGTGAGGTTTCTCATTTTGTATCCAAACTAATTATGTTGTCCTCCCTTCCAAGTGAATGAAAAGGAGTTGGGACTTCTGGAGTTAATTGCTGACTGGAAGACAATGGAGCCAGCACAGATCCAGGAGATTGAAGGCCTGAACTTCAGAGACGCTGAGCAGCCATAAATCCAATTCAAGTAAACAGGAGTGCAGGTGCTCACAGTATTTCTGAAAATCAGGCTTTAAATTCCATTAAGCCAGAGTCCTCCTGGTGGAGCACTGAAGTGACAGTAGGATGAACTTGGTCCCTCATGAGCAATGGTGGCAGACAGTGGCCTAAAGCCTGTTTCTAAATCTGCACAGATTTTGCACGCACCAGTTATGAGCATCCAAGAGGGCAGGATTTTGCATGCAACTAGTAATTATGTGACAAAATTGGGAGAGCAATATCAGGAGCCCAAAGAGATGGGACTGCAAATGTATAAGCTGCTTTTGAAAATTTTGTCCTTTCTGGCTTTGAGCAATTACTCTATTATACAGGTGCCACAAGTCCTCCTGTTCTTCTATTATACTAGTATTTGCTTTTTCATTGTACTGTCCTGTGCCTTAAAGCAGTGGTTTTCAACCTGTGGTCCACAGACCCCTGGGAATCCGCAGACTATGTCTACGATTTCCAAAGGGGTTCGCACCTCCATTTTAAATTTGGTAGGGGTCTGCAAATGAAAAAAGGCTGAAACCACTGCCTAAAAGAAACTTTATCTGATGCTTTTTTTTTTAAAAAAATGCCTCCTATCTCTTTTGATTGGTCAGTTTAATTAATATCTATGTCTATTAATGCTATTCTAGACTATGCTAACAATGTACCCAGCTTCTGAGAAAATACTAACAATGAACCAAGTTTCCAAGAGAGTTCATTTTAGATAAACTCCCTTTTTCTTTCGGATTACTGTAACATTTGACCTGTAAGAAAATGTCCCACTTAATATTAGGCATTTAGGAAAATGATAAATTATCATCTTCTGTGGAAAAGTTCTGTAAACTTGAATAGGGATAAAGCCAGTAGAGATCCAAAGAAATTATTCTCAAAAGTTTAGCGCTTCATACAGAATGATACCCTGGGCTATATACTAGGGTTTTCGCTTGTTTGTATTGTTTTACTATCTGATATAGTTATATAATTTTCTATTCTGTTCTACAGGCCTTTTCATTAAGGTTCTCTTTCCATGGAAATTATATACTATTTCATACGTTTTAAGCACTTTTGTGAAGAAACGCTGCTAATTAGAGAATTAAGCTTTGAAGTAAATTAATGCTGTGACTTAATATGGCCTGCTGACCTGGTATGTCTCTTTAAAATACATTTTACTGATAGTCTTTGACCCTGAACTTGTCCTTGATAACCCAGCATTAAGACTGGCAATAAGACTAAACAATTCCTAGGTTGGGGGAGGAATGTCAGGTGAATTTTTCATTGAATTCTCAATTTCTCAAACATGGCTTATAATACATGGCATGGGTAAAGATACAGATGATTCTGCATTTAATATTTCTTTGCTCAGATTCTAATACATTTTGCAGTGAAGAATAGAAGGTACACTGTTACACTGGAACGTTTCACCAACTTTGATTCTTTTATCTGGAACCTAAGCCTAAATGACTTCTTTTATCTGCCTTGCTTGTTGGCCATCCCCCCTGCAAGAGCCTGAATGAAAATGAGAAAGGCAAAAGCTGTCAAATTTCCAGATTTCAGTGGACTTTGTAACATCAGTACTTTGAACAGAAGGAAGTGAACTGATTTGGTTAAAAGGATTTTAAAAGGCAAGGCATCAAAAGATGGAAGGGAGCAAGTGAAATGAGGCAGACCACCAGCTAGCTGTAGTCTTGGTGTTGATTTAAATGAACAGTGATCCGGCTTAATCTAACGAGTCCCTTTTACTGCTTCCTTCGGCAGTAGAAACAGCACTTATGTTTCAGTGACAGATATCCAATTTGCTGACGCTGGGCACTTATGTCTAAAACCAAGAATTCAGCTCCTCAGAATTGATACAGTCATGCTCAATTTATTTTCAACACACTCCAATGCATTCTACACAGTGTCTGTTCTGGGTGTCAAAAATACAGCAATTCATTGATAGATACTGCATCAGTGCTCCACAATAATCAAATCATTGCATTCTTCTCATCTATCCTGAAGTTCACCTGAGTGTGTATTTGTTCAATATATACAATTTGTATATTACTAAATGTCTACACCTAAAGGTATTTTAAAGGAGACCTCCTTTATGCTACCAATCACAAACTATATTTAGTCTGCGCACCCACATTAAGAAGTCACTCTCTCAGCAGTGTGGCTGCAGACTGCTCTTGAAAACAAAACAAAACCCCTACCGCTCTGTGTGACTAAATCTGTTAAAATAACTGAAGGCATGAAAAAGTTAGGAACAGTGGACAGAAGGACTTATAACAAATAATTGCCTTTGGGTGTCCACGCTGCCAGGCAACCTAACATATCATACAGTAGGTTTTAAATACATTGAATCATATAAAGAAGTTTTTTAAAAAAAATAAATAAATTTGTGAGTACTTTAGGTATTTAGTTATTTTAGTTAGTACTCATGAAAGTAAGAGGCTAATAGCAGGAGATTTGAGCTGCATTCTTGATTCTACCACTGGCTCACTGTGTCACCTTGGACAAGTCACAACCACTTTGTGCCTCAGCATCCCCAGCTGTAAAATGGGATACCACCCACCTTTGTAAAGGGGAAAGCTGTTCTTGTGAAGAAGGGATAACTGATCTGGGACTCAGGAGCTCTGGGTTCAAGTCCCAGTTGTGCCACAGTCTCCTGCGTGATCGTGGACAAGTCAATCTCTCAGTCTCAGTCCTCCATCTGTGAAATAGGTATAACACTTTCCCACCTCATAGGGGCACGGAGAGATTTATTTCATAAATATTTGTCATGCATTCAGAGGTGATGGGGGCCACACAAGAACACAAACATGGAAAATATGTTTAAAGATATATTATGATGATTAATAAACATTTATACTGAGATACCTCCTAGAGGCCACAATCAGATTGGGCCCACTGTGCTCGATGTTGTACAGACAGATCATGTATTGAATGAAAAGTGGTACATTGTGTCATTATAGCTACTGCTACACTGGAGTGCCTAATATTTGGCCATGTGAGGGTTGCGCTGGCAATTTGCCATGAGCCCAAGAGTGACATGTACTTGAAATACAGCAGGTTTCAGCTACACTCATCTTTAATAACAAATAATGCAGTGGAGGCTGCTCAAACTGAGATGCAGCTATGTATACTGGGCACAAGTTTCCTTGGATTGCAGTTCCTTTATGAAATGAGGATGACCATGGGCTGAGCTGTAGAACTCAGGGGGCTACACTTTGTTCACCCCTGCAGAACAATAATAACAGCAAGCCATCTTATTCAATCATCCGGGAAAAAAAACATAACTACTGCTGAAAAGTTGCAAGTGCTGGCTTGTACACTTGCCCATGTGTACATCAGAATAGTTTGAAATGGTGTCTGTATGTTCTAGCTCTCTGCTAAGGAAGAAGCAAAGTCCACGCTATGATTTTCAAATAGTGATACTGCTATAAACTGTATCAGTTCATTTGAACAGGATTAGATTGTATATTTGCAGCTGCTGTCACTTCAATTAAATATATCAATTTTGGTAGTCAGTGAGTTTTCACATGGACGCTCATAGAGATTTGCAGCCAAAATACTGTACATTATTGTGCTGAAGAACAATGCACCTTTCATAGGTTTTCACTGACAACATTATTGTGACTACAGTACCATCTGGAATAGGAAGACATTTCTTAAAAGTAAGCCATTTGTAATGTAGTTTATGTGGAATTTTAACAACCATGCTTGCAACCATCCATTCTGGGCATGATACACTCTCAGCTTTTGGCCTCCATCACAGGTTTTCTTCTATGCCCAAAAGTAGATGAGACTGAGCCTTTTCTTTTTGGGTTCCCTGCATTTTTTTTTTAAACACAATAAAGGACTATCATGTAATGCACAATATGGAAGAGAAAATACAGAATTTAGTAAATTTTGAATGTGATGGAATAGCAGACCTGTAAGAAATGCCTGAAAATTGCATTGTTATTAAGACCCAGATAGTTAATATCTTTAATTTTTTTAGCCACCTAAAATACACTAGAATGCGTAGGCAGCTCTCCGGCAGCTGGTGGCCCGCAGTTGATCAGGCTTATTTGGAAAATCGCCTCTGCAAAAAAAAATTAAATGTTGACAACTATAACTATCTATAATGAATAATGGCATGAAGCACAAGTGGTGAGACATAAAAATGATGTCCTGACCATTGTGACCATTAAAAAAAATTGCATGGTACTTTTCTTATGTGTTAGAGTCTTGCAATGTGGATAATCGCATTCTGCCTACCTAAATCCCCCTGCTGTGGTTTCAGTTTTAGAAGTTACTATATGTTTTACTTCTCCTTGCTACAAATTATTAATTAAATACATAAATACATAGTATGGCTTGCACAGCTACTGCAAAGGTATGAACTGTATTTCTGTGAAGGTAGAATTTCTCCCTTTCTCTGATAAGGTCCTCTCTGCCTATAAAAGCAGTTCAAAGATCTCTGAAATCTGTTCCTATTGCTATTGTGCATAAATACTTCTGTGCAGAGTTATTGGCTGTGGTAAACACCAACTTATGAAGTCGTAGCAGAAAATGCAACCAAACAACTAACTGAAGTGTTCCAGGTAATATGGAGAAATAGTTGTGCTTACTCAGATTAGTCTCGCAAACTGAGAGCTCTCCAAAGCACCATTTGTACAAGAAAGATTTCTCTCTCTCTCTCTCTCTCTCTTTTTTTTTTTTCTACACCCAATAAATATCTCATTTGTATTCTACAAAGCAAAGCCACAAATTGTGAGGGGAAAGGAAGGGAGATAGACTATTTCCCCAATCACTTGGAAAAAAGATTAAAAGCTCTCTTGTAATTTACAAGCTTTCTTCAATGGTGAAGCATCAAGAAAGAGAAAGTCATTTCAGGAAAGAGTGAGAAACATTTTATAAATACAGAAACCATCAAAGAAAAAGCCTTCTCTATTTTTATTTTTTGGTAACAAATATCTTGAGTCATAATTTCTTTTGAGCTATACATGATGTTTAATTGGAAAACAGCACATAATGACAAATAACCTATGAACATTTTGGTACAACTTATTGTACAGTTTGTCCATGCTCCTACATGATGTGCAGGGAGGGGCTGAAAGTGCCCATCTGTCTGGACTGAGGTACAAAAAGAGAAAGGGGTGTTTTAGAAACAATTTTACTGTGCAAAGCAGTCAACTAGAAATTCTAATATTTAGTATTTCAATATTTAGAGATAATATTGGGAAATGGGAAATTTTACATGAATTGCAATAAAGTTTCCCATTGAATCATTGATCATGCAGGTAGCATTATCATTCATTTTCACCCAATTTATGGCAATTTAGAATCTCGCTATTCTATTTATTTATTTAAAATAAAACAGAAGTTATTTGTGATACATTAGCATACACAGAGATAAATGAATGAGTCAAGTTACACCTTTAATGTCAACCTTCTTCATGAGTTCTAAATATTGATGGCACCTGGATTTACATTCATCTGCAATAAGGAGTTTATTCTTTGAAATCAAAACATTTTAAAAGTTCTAAATTAATCATCCTTCTTAATATTTTTCATTTAAGCCACTTTAGTTATGGTGAACTGTAGGGATTAGGCAGGTCAGGCAAATCAAACATTGCATTTAATTGAGCATGAATAACACTTCTGGACACCATTAATCACTATTTCTTGGAGCAGCTTGTCCTGGAATCTACAATTCTTGATTTAGTCTGGTGGAGCGCAGGATCTGGTTCAAGAGGTGAATATAACTGAACTGCTCAGTAATAATGATCATACCATAATTAAATATCCTTGTATTGGGGAAAACACCAAACAAACCCACCACGGTAGCATTTAACTTCAAAAAGGTGAACTACACAAAAATGAGGACACTAGTTAAATGGAGGTTAAAAGGAAATTAACAGTCACAAGAGTGAAATACCTGCAAACTGCATGGAAATTACTTAAAAACACCATAACGGAGTCTCAAACTAACTATATACCCCATTTTTAAAAAAAAATCAGTAAAAGGACCAAAAAAAAATGCTGCCATGGCTAAACAGCAGAGTAGAATAGGCAGTTAACAGCAAAAAGGCATCCTTTAAAAATTGGAAGTCAAATCCTACTGAGACAAATAGAAAGGAGTATAAACTCTGTATAATTAGATAGGCCAAAAAAAAGAATTTGAAGATCAGCTAGCAAAATACACAAAAACCAACAGGAAAAATGTTTTAAAGTACATCAGAAGCAGGAAGCTTGCCAAACAACCAGTGGGGCCACTGGATGGCCGAGGTGCTACAGTAGCACTCAAGAAAGACAAGGCCTTTGCAGAGATGCTAAATTAATATTTTGCATCTGTCTTCCCTGCAGAGGATGTGAGGGAGATTCCCTCATCTGAGCCAATCTTTTTAGGTGACAAATGTGAGGAACTGTCCCAGACTGAGGTATCAAGAGAGGAAGTTTTGGAACAAATTGATAAATTAAACGGGAAAAGTCACCAGGACCAGAATGTATTCACCCAAGAGCTCTGAAGGAAATCAAATATGAAACTGCAGAACTACTAACTGTGGCATGTAACCTATTGCTTAAATCAGTCTCTTTACCAGATAACTGGAGGAGAGCTAATGTGACACCATTTTTTAAAAAAGGTTCCAGAGATGATCCTGGCAATTACAGCCTATTAAGCCTATCTTTAGTACCAAGCAAATTGGCTGAAACTATAGTAAAGAATAGAATTATCCAACACATAGATGAACACAATACGTTGGGGAAGAATCAACATGGCTTTAGTAAGGGAAATCATGCCTCACCAATCTACTAGAATTCTTTGAAGGTGTTAACAAGCATGTGGACAAGGGTGAACCTCTAGATATAACGTACTTAGACTTTCAGAAAGCCTCTGACAAACTAACATCAAAGGCTCAGAAACAAAAGTAAGTAGGCATGGGATAAGAGGTCCTCTTATGGATCAGTAAGTGGTTAAAACATAGGAAACAAAAGGTAGAAATAAATGGTCAGTTTTCAAAATGTAAAGAGGCAAATAGTGAGGCTCCCTAAGGACTGCACTGGGACTTGTGCCATTCAAAATATTCATCAATCATCGGGAAAGGGAGTAAACAATGACATGACCAAATTTGCAGAGGATACAAAGTTACTCAAAATAGTTAAGTTCCAAAACTGACTGCAAAGAGTTACTAAGGGATCTCACAAAACTGGTTGACCAGGCAACAGAATGTCAGATGAAATTCAATGCGGATAAGTGCAAAGTAATGCACATTGAAAAAAATAATCCCACTTATACAGAAAAATGATGGGTTCTAAATTATCTGTTACCATTCAAGAAAGAGATCTTGGAATCATTGTGGACAGTTTTCTGAAAACATCGGCCCAATGTGCAGACACAGTAAAAAAAACAAAACTAACAATGTTAGGAACCCACTAAGAAAAGGATAGAAATAAGACAGAAAATATCATAATGCCAACTTTCCATGGTATGCCCACATCTTGAACACCGGGTGCAGTTCTGATCACCTCATCCCAAAAAAGATATATTAGAATCGGAAAAGACACAGAGAAGGGGAACAAAAATGATTAGGGGTATGGAACAGCTTCCATATGAGGAGAGATTAAAAAGACTGGGACTGATCAGTTTAGAAAACAGAAAATTAAGTGGGGGAATATGATAAACATCTATAAAATCATGAAGGGTGTGGAAAAAGTGAAACATTATTTACTCCTTCACATAACGCAAGAATCAGCAGTCACCCAATGAAATTAATAGGCAGGAGGTTTAAAACAAACATAAGGAAGTACTTCAACAACGCACAGTCAACCTGTGGAACTTTTTGCCAGAGGATGTTGTGAAGGCCAAAAGTATAACCAGGTTCAAAAATGAATTAGATAAGTTAATGGAGGGCAGGTCCATCAATGGCTATTAGCCAAGATGGTCAGAGATGCAACCCCATGTTCTTGGAGTCCGTAAACCTCTTACTGCCAAAGCTGGGACTGGACGACAAGGGATGGACCAGTCGATACATTGCCCTGTTTTTTTCATTCCCTCTGAAGCATTTGGCACTGGCCACTATTGGAAGACAGGATACTGGGTTAGATGGACCATTGGTCTGACCTAGTATGTTATGTTCTTACCAATACTGTTCACTTTTCAGGCAATTAATTGTCAACAAAATATCTAATATTTGCCTGATGAGTCTCTCTCTCTCACACCCTCTTAAATCTCAATTACTCAGTTGTCTGTGCTGCAATAAATGGAGAAACTGATGATGTCACCTACTGGGGGAAAGAGATAGTACTGGAGTTGCTGTATATTGTTTGTTTTAATTTTAATTTAAACATCTATATGCTGATTACAGGAGCGTGTGTTTAAAAACGGTCATATAGTGCATGTTTCTGAACCCTCGGTTATTAACTAAGAGAGCTACCAGAGGCAGAAGGGCTGGAAGAAGCTTCAGAGGATCAAATGCAGATGCTCTAGTATGTTTAACTGCAAACCCTTCCTACTTAGGCCTGGTCCCCACTAACCCCCCACTTCGGACTAAGGTACGCAAATTCAGCTACGTTAATAACGTAGCTGAATTCGAAGTACCTTAGTCCGAACTTACCGCGGATCCAGACGCGGCAGGAAGGCTCCCCCGTCGATGCCGCGTACTCCTCTCGGCGAGCTGGAGTACCGGCGTCGACGGCGAGCACTTCCGGGATCGATCCGGGATCGATTTATCGCGTCTTAACCAGACGCGATAAATCGATCCCAGAACATTGATTGCCTGCCGCCGGACCCTCCGGTAAGTGAAGACGTACCCTTAGACTAACAACCCTCAGCAATTCCTAATACACATGTCATGTCAGCCTGTTCTCTCCCACTGTGGTTCTACATCCTGCTAGACATCCTCCCCAAAGCTGACACTTGGTATGTGGTAAGCAACACCAAAAACTGGCAGAACTAACTCAATTCCCACTGTTAAATGAGTCAGTATTCGAGTCAAGCTACCTTGTCCTCTGCTTTGAAAATAATGATTCATAACACAGTTTAGATTTGTCTATGTTTCTCTCTAGCCTGTACAGTATAATTCTAATTTTAAGAGTAATTCATATTAAAATTTAGCAGGGGGTAAATTATTTACATGGGGAATCTGATCACAGTGACATATTCTTACACGCTCTGTTGAAATAATCAGCAGGTGCTTTGGTTTCTCATTACAGATAGGAACATAGAAATTGCTATAATGGATCAGCCCTATGGTCCATCCAGTCCAGTATCCTCTTTGACAGTGGCCAACACCAGATGCTTCAGAGAAAGGTACAAGAAACCCTACAATAGGACCAGAAGTATTCATTTGCCTGCCATGAAGGGCTCATCCTAATCACTAATAGAGATTAGTTTAAGGCTTGAAGCAAGAGATTTTATATACTATCTAAAACACTCTTCTTTTATTATTCTTGTTATTTATATAAATATCCTGTTCTTTAAAGCTTGTTGAGTTCTTCCCCTTATCAACCTCACATGGTAATGAGTTCCAGAGTCTAATTATGTGCTGTATGAAAAAGTATTTTCTTTTATAAATTGAATTTGCCACTAGTCAATTCAATTGCCTGCCCCTTTATTTTTAGATTACACTGCTCTACAGCCAAAATGCTTCTGAAATAACTGTAGTCAAACTTTACTAATTCTGGGTCACTGAGAACGAAAATCATGCTTAAAATTGTTGATTGGCTCTAGTTTTCAAGATATGCTATTGGGTCAGTATATCCGACCCTTGACTTGGGAATGGCGGAGGATAAGTGAGGATCTCAATTTAAACCAGAAATGACTAAAATACATCTTTGACTGGATCTATGAATACATCTATGACTGGGTTTGGACAGTACTTGCTTTTTAAGCAAAACAATGAATGATGCAATCTGAAGCTGGTATTGCGTCATACATGATATGAATTGCATCATGTTATTCCTAGAAGTCATGGATGATGCAATCATAACGAAGCTTACATCACTCTGCTGAACAAATTGCCCTATATCAGCTCTAAAAATCATACAGTGTCGTGCTCTCTTATTTGTCAGTGTTTGATTTTGCAAAGGGACACATTTCTTTTTAGCCAAAATGAGCAGAGATGCCTCGTACTTGTGTGAACAGTGCAGATAATTTCTGCTATGTTTGTGGTGAAGTGACTTTTGCATCACAAAAGCGCAGTATAACCACTATGGTTAAGAAAGCCTATCACCTTTATTTTGGCTGCAAAATTGGAGATCAGGACAAGAGGTGGGCCCCACACATATGCTGCAACACTTGTGCAACAAATCTTCGCCAGTGGTTGAACAGGAAAAGGAAATCTATGCCTTTTGCAGTGCCAATGATTTTGAGAGACCCAACAGATCATACCAGCAATTGTTACTTCTGCATGGTGCCTCCAGTTGGGAAAGGTGTGTCAAAGAAGAAAAAGTGGACTGTGCATTATCCAAACATTCCATCAGCTATATGCCCAGTACCCCACGGAGAAGGACTCCCGTTTCCTGATGCACCAGAATCATTCTCACTTGAGTCAGACGAGGAAGAAGAAGAGGATGAAACTTCTGGTCCTGAACCATCAATGTCACAGGACCCACATTTTCTCCCATCCTCCTCCTCTGAACCACACCTCATAACACAAGGTGAACTGAATGATCTTGTCAGGGATTTGGAACTACCCAAGAGTAAGGCAGCGCTGTTGGGCTCCAGACTACAGCAGTGGAATCTCCTGGCAGGTGATGTTAGGGTTTCCATGTTCCGTGACCGTCAAAAGGATCTTGTCCCATTCTTCTTCATGGAAGATGATCTTGTAGCCTGCAACAACATCGATGGTGTGATGGCAGCCCTCAACATCATTCACAATCCAGATGAGTGGAGACTGTTCATTGATTCATCGAAGACGAGTCTTAAAGCTGTTTTACTGCAGAATGGCAATGTTTTGCCATCAATTCCAGTTGGTCATGCAGTCCATATGAAGGAAACCTATGACAACATGAAACAACTTTTGATGTGCATAAACTATGACCAACATCAGTGGCACCTTTGTGGCGATTTGAAGGTTGTTGCTCTCTTGCTTGGTCTGCAGACTGGATACACAAAGAACTGCTGTTTTCTCAGCGAATGGGATAGTCGTGCAAGAGATTCCCACTACCTAAAGAAAGATTGGCCACTCCGACAGTCATTGGAGCCTGGGAGGAAAAGTGTTCAGCATCCACCACTTGTTGAATCAAGGAAGATTTTGTTACCACCCTTACACATCAAGCTGGGTCTGATGAAGAACTTTGTCAAGGCCATTGACAAAACACAAGCAGCTTTCAAGTACCTCCGTGGAAAATTTCCAAGGTTAAGTGAAGCTAAGATAAAGGAAGGTGTCTTTGTTGGTCCTCAGATTCATGAACTTCTTCGAGATGATGCGTTTGACCATGCACTGCGTGGCAAAGAAAAGACGGCATGGAAAGCCTTCCAGTTAGTGGCAATAAATTTTCTTGGAAACAACAAGGCAGACAACTACAGGTTGTTGGTGGAAAACCTCCTCAAGGCATACAAAAGCCTTGGTTGCAACATGTCACTAAAGAGACATTTTTTGCACTCTCATCTAGATTTTTTTCCACCGAACTGCGGAGCAGTGAGCGATGAGCATGGCAAGCGATTTCACCAAGACATTGCAACAATGGGGAAATGCTATCAGGGCAAATGGAGCACATCAATGCTTGCAGACTATTGCTGGACGGTGACAAGAGATGCTCCATGTAATGAATACAAGAGACAAGCCAAGAAGCGCCGAGTAGACACTGAATAGGACTAAACTATGTACATAATAGTTTTTTGCCTTTTGTTTCATAATAAATTTTATTTATGTAATCCTTTTGCTGATTTTTAAAGTGTTACATAAACAGGACAGGTGAAATATTATCATGTAAAGCAACCATAAACACATGAAAAGACCTAGGTTTACAATTTATGATTAAAACTCTATCTACACAATATACATAGACATAAAATGTAAAAACTTAAATATCTTAGAAAGAGTAGCCAATCAGTTGTTTTAATTGTCATATTTGAATTCAGCACATCAAAATACATAATAAATAGCACATTTTATCTCTGCAGCAGACGACTTCTCAAAAATTGTAGACCAGTGTTATGAGACAAGGAGAAAAGAAGTTCCCGGTCTATCTTTTCCATACCATTCATTCTTTTGTGTACTTTTATTATGTCCCCTCTTATTGGTCTACAGTATGAAGTAACAGTCCTGGTCTTTTCAGTCTCTCTTCATATGAGAGTTTTTCATTCATTTCATTAATTTATTTCATTGTTATTGCTCTTCTCTGAACCCTTTCTAGATAGACATATTTTGATGTCTAGTACTGAACACAGTATTCCAGATGAGGGTGAACCAATGATTTATCTAAAGGCATTATAATACTTCCCATATTGCTCTCAATCCTAAGCCTTATTAATCCTAACATTTTATTTCATTTTTGACTACAGAGGTCTTCCTTCAGATGTCCATAATGATACCCACTTTCCAGAATTAATACAGTTAATTTAGAACCCAATAACATGTATGACTAGTTGACATTTTCCCCTCCAATGTAAATTACTTTGCATTTATCAATACTGATTTTCATCTGCTATTGTGTTGTCTATTCACCTACCGTAATTAAATCATTTTGATGTTCCTCAGAGCCCTCTTTGGATCTGTTGTCTATTCACCTACCAAAATTAGATTATTTTGAAGTTCCTCAGAGCCCTCTTTGGACCTGACTAACCTAAATCATTTTGTGTCATCTGCAAATTTTGCCATTTCACTTTTCACCCCTTTTCCAGGTAATTACTAAATATATTCAACACGACCAATCCTAGTATGGTTCTTTGTGGTACCTTGCTGTTAACTTTTTACCATGATGAAGACTGAGTCCTACTCTGTTTCTTGGGTCCTAATCAAATTTTCACCTAAATGGGTTCTCATGTGTCTACCTACACTATTACTGTGGTACTTAGAAGCTGATACAGCAGAGGAAAAATAAAGCTAAATCTGTAAGTGTTAAGCAACAGATCACAAACAATTCATAATTACAAAGAAGGCTTGAGATTTTTTCTGGAGGTTTGTATTTTGAACAAGCTCTCTTTCGTTAAATTGCTTGGGTAAAGGGGCGATTACCCCACACAGATGATGAAATGGTTAATGTGGGCTGGAGAGGCCAATGAACAAACCTCGTTGCACCTGGAGGTTGGGCCAGGCCCAATTAAATATGAGTCTCAGCTAGGGAGCAGCTGGGTTGTTTCTTTAAATAGAGGAAGCTCAGAGAAGAGGGCTGCAAAGAGATGGGGAAGCACTCTGTAGTTCCTCTTTGGGTAGTAGAGGGCAGAGAAACTTCAAGAAGAAGTTCATACCCTGGCCCTGATGCGAGAAGCTAGCAGGAGTAAAAGAGACTCTAAACGGGCCTGAGAGAAGGCCAACACACCCACAAATGGCCTTGGGAGCAAACTGGAGCTGAGGATCCAGATCAGGGAGGCAACCTCTGAGCCAGCATTCTGTAGAAGAACTGACGGCTGTGGAGGACTCAGGATGGATTAAAAGTTCAATCCTGGGGAAAGTGCAGATAAGTGTTTTTTTTGTTGTGGTTTGTATTTCAGTTTTGACTTTGATGAAAAGACTCCAGAGAGAAGCTCTGGGCAGCACTGGGTTTACAGTGGCACCGTGGCGCCAGGCCCACACTTGGAAAGGGCCCATAATGACTACCGGGGGGCCCACAAAGGGTTAATCCAACCCTGGCCACAGCCCGGCAATGTGAAGAGTGAGCAACTTCCCAACACTGGCTGAAACACTCAGCAGCTCAGGGAGTGCAGTGCGCAGACGCAACAGGGACTGGGTGTTACGGGGTGGGCTGGGAGTTGTAGTTTGCGCACCACTATGTTCTGCTGGGGCCCTCAGACCTGCGCTGCCAGCTGCACTACTAGCCCCAGAATGTCTTGGGCCACACTGCGAGCTGCCCCAGTTAAAGTGGGCGGAGCGGACCAAAAAATCCCAGGCAAGGAAATGGTGCAGGGAGAGGGTTCCTGGCACTGATCCCACCGCGTCCCTCTCCAGCATTGGGATAGGGGCTCCTGGCTCGGCCCCCTCAACCCCAAGTCTCCCCCACTCTCCTGGGGTGGTCAACCCTCCCCTCCCCCCCCGGTGACCGTGATGCCTGGCTGCAGGCTCCTGGGCACCGTCTCGACCCTGCAGATTTGCGCAGAGGGCTGTCTGTGGTCACCGGGGTACAGTGAGAGCAGGGCTGGGCGGTGGTGGTTGCCATGCTCCCTGCCAGTGGGAATGCCCAGAAAATTCCCCCTGCACTTTGGGGAGGAGAAGGGGGGAGAGCACTGGAAAAGGGACCCTCCCCAGCCTGATGCAAATGAGCGAGTGAGTGAGGATGTGGGAGAGTGAGCAACGGAAGGAGGAGGGTTAGAGTGAGTGGGGTGAGGCCTCGGAGAAGTGGCAGGGTAAGGGTGTGTGTGTGTGTGTGTTTATCCCTTTCTCCCTGCAAAAGATAGGCACCAGCAATTTTCCTCCCGACACTCCACCCCAGTAACTTTACTGTTTCACTTGAAGTGAGGCAAAAAGAGAAATAGGTGAAAGAAACTAACTTTTTAAAAAGTTTTGTAAACATTACTGTACCAGAGTAGAAAATCCAGTTAACAAAATTGTATTTATAAAACATAATTTTGGGTAGAGGACATGGTGGTAGGGAGATGCAGAGCCCAAGCAGGTTCTGAGCATTTTAACAAAAAAGACAAAACTAACAAACAACCCCTTCTCACACAAGTAAACCAAATTCAAGAGTATTCTGGGTACACTGATGCTAGCCCAGTTTGTTCTCTGTGGGCTGCGTGGAGGTCTCAGTCAAGTGTGGTTTCAAATATCTTATTTTGTTTTTGAATAAATGTTTTAATCCCCATCCCAGCAGTACCAGATTTACTATGGTGCCAATCGTGCCATTGCTCTGGGCCCACACTCAGAAGGGGCTCATAACAACTACATGGGGGCCCACAAATATGTTTGGTGCTGGGCCCACAAAAGGTTAATTCAGCCCTGGCTCTGGAGCCATACTACTCTGACAGAAGAGAGGAACAGGAGAGGAACCCTGTATGGGCAGAAGACATCATACTGATGGACCATTGTCAAGTGGGAGACGTTGATACCCTGGAAAGGGAGAGAATTTAAAGTGATCTGGCCAGAAAGCCAAATCATGACAAGAGAGACCACCGCAGGGCTGGAGTTGCTGTCTGAAGTGGGAGCTAGATGAAAAATGAGCTGTTTCACCAAACCCAGGCACAAGGAGCATCCTGTGATGAATGCACTGTTCTACACAATCACAATATTCAGCTGAATTTAAGATTCTGGGACGTCTGTAAAAGTATGTCCATGGTCCTGTGCTCTCTAGCATATTTCTCTCTCATGTTATTTATTTATAGGCACCTCTGTGGCTTCTCATCATCTCATTGCAAGTGCCTCATGAACTTTAATTAATTTATTCTGACAACACCCCTCTGATGTAGGGAAATGAAGGCAAATAGGGAAATGAAGGCAAAGAGAGGTTAAAATGATTTGCCCCTGGTCGTTCAGGAAATCTGTGACAGAGATAGGAAAAGAACCCAGATTTCTTGACACCAAGACCCAGGCCCTGTCCACAAGACCATCCATATTCTTCATGTCATCTCAGCCCTACCCTTCCTTTTCCAGTAGGCACAAATGGAATTCATTTTCCTCACACCTTCCTCACAAAGGTTTGGTATAAGGCGGCGTGGTTGGAAAGCCTTGTACTGTAGGTACACTGTAAATGCACTTCCTGGAGGGAATCTATCATCTACTACTAATATCCAGAGCCATTTGGCTGACCATCAGTACCGTACGTATCTTAGCGCAAACAGGCGTTCAATACAAAAGCTACAGAGTCTGACAAACAAAAGCAATATGGGTCTTCCATTTTGTTATTTACAAAAACCTCTTTAAGGAGAAAGAAGAAAAAGACTGAAAACAAAAGTAATGATTCCAAGTGGCATCTGGCAAATCTTTTGCCAGCATGAATACAGATTTCTTCAGGAATGCCAGAACCTACTGGAAGCAAGTCAAGACTGTTTGTTATTAAAATAATTGGATGGTAGGGAGGAGAGGGAGAGATTATTGTTATTTTCTGTTGAGTACTGACAATGAAAGGGAGACATGGATGGACAGACTGAGGTGCTGGAGTGGGACAAATGAACCCAGAAGTAAAATTTCCTTCCAAAAGAACATAGAATCTTAGCATAGTGGAAGATAGGAGGAGGTTGTTTGTAAATTAGATAGTGTGTGTACAGTATCTCACTTATGTTTCCATATAGTTTAGTTCTTCTCATCAAATGAGTAAGATTTCAAGAACATTGACCCTTCATGTTGCAGGAGACTTATTAAACACACACAGGATCTAGAAACACCTCTACAATACTGAATGCATACATATAATACTGTATGGCTGAATAAAAATAACTCTATGCAAACAAGACTCATCTGACTTGTCATAACCTACTACCTACAGACAGCTGAAAGCAAACTGCCACAAACTAAGAGGTATAGATTTGTTTTATAGATATACTTACATTCTTTATTTTAGTCCATAGAGGATAACATTCTAAACCTCAGCAAAACATAAAGAAGCAAGAGATCATTTTAGAGAACAGCACTGCCAAGAACACAGTAATATCATCATCAGTTCCACACATTTGTTACTGCATGCAGCACAAGTGCCGGGAGAACATCTGCAGTGTAAAAATTCAGCCCATTAGTTCCTGCAGCTTGTTAGCATATTTTAATACTGTGTTCACAGCTTTCTATTTCTATCAAGGTGTTACTAGGTGCCAGACTCTATATTCACATACTGCGTCATTATTCCCTCTCACCTCTGCGAACCTATTACACAGCAATACTGGAAGGGAAAAAGGGGTCTGAGGGAGAATGCGAAGGAAAGAAAGAATGAAGTTATTGGTACTGTAACAATCTGTTAGACGAATACATTCTACAAGGAAAGGTTCTGATTTAAGCAAGCACTACCAGAACATCCATTTCCTCAGGTATACATCTCTCTAGTTTCTTGAACAGTTTCACTGTTTGGAGAAGATGCTTATCTTGAATAAGGCATCCAACATAGCTTAACATTTATAGAAAAAATATCACCATTGCTGAATCATCACTATTTTACGTTACTCTGACAGTGGCTCAAGAAGAAGTGCATTCCCTATTACGGCTTTTGCTGAATCAACAAAAATATTTCTTTAGAACCTCATTTTATTCCCAAAATTGTAACAATTTCTACTTCTGTTTTAATTACAAATGGGAAATACCCTACACACTTAGCATTTCATAGGGATGCTGCTGTAGATCTTTTTATAATATGCAACTGCTGACATTTTTCTTAAATCATAAATAGTGTCTATTCATTCTTTGTTTGTGCAAGATGTAAATGAAACATAAATGATTGTATATGTACAGGCTCCCTCACTCTCCCGCTCAGAGGGAGGCCACTCAGGCTAGTCCTGTGGGGTCAGGACCAAATAGTCAATACCAGGCTTTAGTCTGGGCTGGGGTAGCTCAGGTAGTCGGCACTTGACTACAGTCTATCAGGGCTGTCTGGGGCCTGGGCAGAACTCAGGCAGCGAGTAAACACACAGGGCTGGTCTACACTGGGGGGGGGAGGGGGATCGATCCAAGATACGCAACTTCAGCTACGTGAATAGCGTAGCTGAAGTCGAAGTATCTTGGATCGAATTACCAGGGGTCCACACGGCGTGGGATCAACGACCGCGGCTCCCCCGTCGACTGCGCTACCGCCGCTCACTCTGGTGGAGTTCCGGAGTCGACGGTGAGCGCGTTCGGGGATCGATATATCGCGTCTTAACGAGACGCGATATATCGATCCCGGATAAATCGATTGCTACCCGTCGAAACGGCGGGTAGTGAAGACATACCCATAGTCTCTGAGGGGCTGGCTTTGGCCTGGGCGGAGCTCAGGCAGCCAGTAAACAACCAGTCTTTCAGGGCTAGCTTTGGCCTGGGCGGGGATAGGCAGGCTAGCAAGCAAACAGTCTTTCAGGGCTGGCTTTAACCTGGGCAGAGTGCAGGCAGACAGCAAACAGTCTCTAAGGGTGAGTGGCAAGGGAGCTCCTGTGCTGGGCTAGAGCCTCCTTGCACTGTGTAGGGGGTCAGCCACCCGGGGGTGGGCTGGCAGGTGGACGCGGGCCCACCCTACTCCACCGCGTCCCAGCCGAGGGCCCTGACAGGGGCAGGATTGGCTGCCCCTGTGTTGGCGGAGATCCAGCCGCAACACGCCAACTGAGCCACGCTGGGCTCTGCAGCCGGCTGCTTCCTGCCTCCCCAGGGTTTGGTACCTGCAGAATCCAGGCCTCTTCCGGCTCTTCAGGGTAAACGGCAGCGGGTACTCCGGGCCAGTCCTCGTCCACAGCTGGGGGTCGGGAAGAGCCAGGCGCAGGTTCCTCTTAGGGCTTTTGGAGAACAGGTCAAGCGTCGTCCTCCGTTGCAGGCTCTCCCCCAACTGAGCTGCCAGGCTGGCCTTTTATACTTCCAGCCACGGGGGTGCGGCGATCTAGGCTCCGCCCTCTCAGGGGCATCTAAGGCTCCCTCACTCTCCCAGTCGGAGTGAGGACACTCAGGCTCACTACAGTATACTTTATACATTTATAATGCATGGGGACTAATCCTGAGATGTGCTAAGCAGTTACGGGTGCACGATCAGACCCTATCTTGGCAAGTTGTGCTTTTTAAATTTAAATCTTATAGACCAAACTCAAATCCAGCTTTCATGTGGTGGGGGGAGGGAAGGGTGTGAATTTGGTCCAGTACTAAATATAGCAAAATTCTGCATGAGGCGGCTATGGTCCTTAGGTTTTTGAGTTTTTAACACCACTATTCAGAAGACAATACAATGTTAACAGGAAGAGAAATCCAAATTTTTCTATAAAAAATGCCAGAATGTGAAACGTAGATGCTTAATAGAAAGAAACAGTGTGAGCCAATGTCTGCTGATTTGTGAGAGACTTTTGCTATGGTGGATCCTAAAAGCCATCTTCTTTCACTCTTATGCCTATGAAATTCAAGAGAGATGGAGCACTTTTCTCCCCCTCAGTGTTTCACCATAATGCTAAATTCTCTGACCAGGTTAAATATCCTATGCTTTTTATATACCCAGAAGTAAAGTGTTCTTCCATGGGATTCAATTGGCCAGACATTATTACACTACACCATCACTTTTTAAGGAATATTTTAAAGAACCAGGTAGGTTTTAACTAGATCTTGTTACCATAAGGGAACATATGCTACACTACATTTTCATGGGCCCATTCCAAACCCCTACCCACTAACATTTATATGACATCCTTATCTTTAAATTCGGAAGCATCCACAGCTATATTTAGTTGCACCGTGACAGAGCCTGTTATCATATATATTTTGCTGCTATTTGGACCAAGACTTTTTATAATGGAACAGTTAGACCCAAAGTAATGAAAACATCTCATATTAAGGAATGGTGCTTACACACGTTTAACTTTAAGCGTGTGCTCAACTGCTTTTCTGAGTAAGGTCTTAGATTTTTAATAAGATGGCATGTCTGTTCTTGTTTTTAATCACTGACTCTGAAGAACAGGTGGCTTACTCGGTATCAAAGGCAATATATTTTGGTTAAAGAGGGCACAAATTTGTACATAATTTTCCAAACAACACAGACTGCTGTAACCACCAAAATGCATCGCTTTCTATGAGCTCCAAGATGACAGTCCTCAGGAAACTACAAGAAAGAACGTGTGCAGTTCATGGCTTGGGGTCCCCCCATTTCACAAATCCTTCTCTGAAGGAATTTCATTATTCCAGTGGTCTCCACTTTGCAATTCCATATATACACACACATGCGTGCACACACACATGCAAACACACCCCACAGAGGAAGTAGAAGCTCATTATTTCACTAATCCATACACTTTTAGTCTTCACCAAAAAATAGATGCCTCTCAGCCTCAAAGATTTAACAATAGAGGCTTCCGGGTGTCGCCATATTATTAAGACTTCATTATTTTTACAAATTATACTAGAGAACCTGTAGTAGTACAATACAAAGTATCACAAATAACCTAAATGTGAACTACTGTACATGTGTCTCATAGAATCAGACTCATACACTTCAAAGCCAGAAGGGACCATTATGATCATCTAATCTGACCTCCCGCACATTGCTGGCCACAGAATCTTGCTGCACCCACTCCTATAAAAGACCCCTAACCTCTTCCTGTGTTACTGAAGTCCTCAAATCATGATTTAAAGACTTCAAGTTACAGAGAATTCTAGTTTAAGCCAGCAAGTGACCCTGTGCCATGCTGAAGAGAAAGGCAAAAAACCCCAGTCTCTCTGCCAAACTGACCTGGGGGAAAATTCCTTCCCAACCACAAACAGCGCAATCAGCTAGACCCTAAGCATGTGTGCAAGACCCACCAGCCAGACACCTGGAAAAGAATTCTCCATAGTAACTCAGAGCCCTCCCCATCTAGTGTGCCATTTCTGACTGAAATAGAACAATAGATTCAAAGGCCAGAAAGGACCACTGTGATCATCTAGTTTGACTCCTGCATGACACAGGCCACAGAAGTCCCTGATATAGTTCCTGTTTGAACTAGAGCACATCCTTTAGAAAAACATCCAATCTTTATTTAGAAATTGCCAGGGGATGGAAAATTCACCACAACCCTTGGAAGTTGTTCCAATGGCTAAAATGTAAATGTTAGAGGATGGCTTCCTAGGGCGACATGTTTCTGCTTAAGAGAAATTAAAGTTGTTCATTTGATCAAAATATGAAGAGTCTCTGGAGGTACAGAGTCAGGCATACATCCGCAGAATAAAAAACTATCAAACATTAGTCTACAGTATTCTTAGGGGATGAGGGTTGTTTATTTGGCTTGTTATTGCACATTATTTTTAAAAGCCCCTTCAAAACACCACCTCAGTAATGCTTTAACAATTATGAAAATAGAAACAGTGTTTATACTAGCTGCATGCTTGGGAGAAGACAATCTAGAGATTTCCAATGACATACAATTTATCATTGCTCATCTAGACACCTGTGTTAGCCAAGTACAAACACAGCACAGATGTAATGCTCATAATTAGGAGTTATTCAATTATCATTATATTTGAATGAATGAGGAAAAAAAGTAAAAGTGAGATTGGAAAGATTTTAGAAAATTGTATTAAGAAATTGTACAGAGATTTAGCCACACAACTTCTACCAAATTCTATGGCCAAATTCCCCTGCAACTGAAAATGTATGGGGGTGAGAACTGTAATGATCTTGGGGTTCATTAAATAACAAACCAGTGAATAAGAAAGGAATAAAACTTTAATAAAACAAACTGGAGAATGTCTCTGGTGAACTGCTGTACACAGACATGGGGTGTTCCCAACCCTCTCCCTCCAAGACACATCTCAAATTCCCATGTTCATAATACTGTCCCTTATGATGGAGCATCTTTAAATCATAATCTTCTACAAACATATCTCTACAGGAACAATGTCCAACATGTAGTACTGTGAGCTGACATTAACATTACAGCACAGTTTCTCCATGCTATTCCAATTTATGTATTTTCTTATACTAGGATTTCCATATTTCAGGTTCCCCAAAAGAGAACACTGCCAGGAGTGGAAGGAGAAGCAGCTGGGGGTGTATAGTTGGGGGGATGTTGGAGAGGGTATTTGGGGGGGGTTGCTGGAGGGGTGTGTGCACTGGGAGAGGGTATTTGGGGGATGGGAAGGGTTTTGTGTACTGGGAGGGTGCAGGAAGGGGCATTTTGGGGGTGCTGGAGGGGGTGTGTGTATACTGGAAGGGGTCCTGGGGGGTGCTGGAGGTGAAATCTGAGGAGTGCTGGAGGGGGTATCTGTAGCCTCACTCTTGAGGTGGGGAGCAGTGTTGCTCCTTGTCATGGTGGCAGGGTAGCTGGCACAAGCCCAGGCCTCAATGCCAGCCCATCAGTCAGCGCCTCCCTGTGGGCCTCTCCCTCTCCCCAGGGCTGGGAGCCGGCGCCTAGGTGGGCAGGATGGCAGCCACAAAGGAGGGACCAATCGGGTCACAGAGACAGCTCTTTCTGAGCTGCAACGCCTGCTCTGCAAAAATCCGAAAAATCCCAGACATTGCCTCTTATTTTAAAAATCCGCCTGGATGTTTGCCACACTTTTTAATACCTCAGTGTTCCAGAGAACTGTGGGTGCACGCTTGTCCCACTGAAGTCTGCAGGGGTTTTGCCATTGACTACACTGGACCAGGATTCCACCCCCTGTCTCCACACAAAGGCAAACAGCACTTGATATTTTGAAAACAAACCAAACAAACAAACAAACAAAATTAAATAAACACAGAACTCAAATACTACTCTCAGATCATGCTTTGCTCATTCAAACTTTAGATTTATATTAACAGCAACTTTGTCTTGATGGACTTCAAAATCTGCAGACAATAAACAATTTAAAAAAACAAACACTTTGCGTACAGCTTCTAGCATTTCAAGGTACAAGACAGGGGTTAAAGAATTAAAACAAAATGGATTTTCTAAAAGTAAACAAAAACCAACAATGGAGTATTTGGTTTTATACAGAGAACCAGAACTGAGACCACTGGGGGTAATTCTGCAACATTTCACCAGAGATTCATCTTGCCATTTCCAGTAAGATACCAAATGTATTAAATCCAACCATTGTTATAACTCTGCTGGTTAAGAAGCATACACTTCTAGGTCTACTTCACACAGTTTTATTTAATGAGCAAGAAATGACTGGTACTTAGTAGCAAAGCAATGAAAATTTACAGTACCAAAGAGCATTAAGCTCAATAACATCTCCCAGAGGCTTTCCTTGGTTAGCACAGCATCCCCACACCAAAGCGAGGGCAGAGCTGGCTGGATACCCCACAACACATCATCTGAATGGAGGAAGGAGGGGAAAAAGGCCAGAAAAAAAATGCTTCCTGATCAAGCAGACCAAACTGAGGGAAAGTGAGCAGCAGGGGCATTTCCAAGTGCATACACTGACTAAACCAATCAATAAATACAGGCCCTAACTAAACAGATTGATGTGTATGTTTTATAGCCATATGACGGCTTCCCCCTCTCCACCGTTCCTCCCAAGTACCACACTCCTGAATTAAATCATTCTGCATTCTCTGGACATATACAGTTGAAATCAATAGCGTTAAAATACTATGCCTCTTTCTCTCTCCCTCTAAAGCCTAATAATAGACAAGTTTCAGCTGAAATCGGTATTGACCTGTTATCAGTAACAGAGGGCCTTGTGTCTAGCCTGGTGAAGCAGGATCTGCATTGATTGCTATCTGATTAGAGGAGAGCTCGTCCTGACTTTCCCCAGTTACTTAAGCTGGCGTCTCATTGATTGTCCTTAGAGACCACAGCTCCACTCAGGCAGAGAGAGTCTAGACAGTATTCATGATCCATCTGTCTGGCACAGCCAGGCTGATGGCAAACTCTATTAGAAGTGAAACAATCTTTTTTCTCTCTCCTCCTCCCATCTCCCTTCCCCTCTGCAAAGCAGTAATCTGACACTGAAAATTACTATCATTGTTGCAATTCTCAAAATAGCAGTGCCAGACTTTCATTAACATCTACGCTAGACTGCTAAATATTTAAAGAAATGGATAAATTTCACCTGAAGTGGGACAGCCCGGCACACATGAAAGCAGAAACACAATCAAAATGTAAATCTGAGAGGTTGTTTTTATCTGCACAAATTCAATGACACAGTAAGAGAGCCTTGCAAAAGGCTTTTTTGAACCTCTCTATTTTGTTATTAAACAAAATATTTTCCTTTGTTTGAGTTTCTTGTTTATAAAGCAGAATCATTCTTCAACCCCCCTATAGATTTTTACAAGGTACACAGCTGTCACAAAAGGTGTGGGGAAGTAATATTTATTTACCTCACCAAGGAAAATAAAGATTCCATAGTAAGCCCTGACATTACTACCCCAATCTGTAGTTAAGTGTCAGCCTCATTAATGCTGACAGTTTACCACCTGATGTGTACATAAATTTCATGTGACATGAGAGATGGATTCTGCCTCATTTTATAGTTCATCTCATTTTCACACAAGTCAGTATTTTGTTTAAATAGCATGCCCATGTGTACACACAGAACACTTCACACAACCAGTTTCACTGAAAACAGGCTATACAGTCAACCAGACAAACTAAGAATTAGATTTCCAGCATTTCTAGAAGATGCAATGCTTCTCAGTTACTCTTGGCTGCAGTACTGTGTGCTGCAAAGAGACAGCAGCCTTAAACTTTCCATTCCTTATGCCACTTTCAAAACCTAATTGCTTCCTAGAAGCCTGGGCAGGCTAAGGTAGGGGAATCACTTGCTGCACAAACACTGGAAAAAACTAGGACAAATGAACTGTGCCCTGGTAGAATGAGGCATGTTGTTGAATTCCTCAGACAGTCCTAATTTTACAGGTCTCTCACAAGTAAGCGTACAGGAACTTTGCAAGGCATGTCAAGTCATTACTGAGCCCAGGACTGCAATGGTGAAAACTCTGCGTTTGCATTCTTATCCAATGCAAGTTTAGTTGAGCTTTTGTTTCTTTTTTTTCCTATCACAGTTTTCTGTAATTACTATATGCTAGACCTCTAAATAGGCACATAGCTGCTATGTGATAAGTGCTCTATTACCAGAGTACTAAATAAGTACTACTACTGTTAGTAATAATACAAATGATAAATTGTGCTGCCTCAAGTTGACAGAGGCTGCTTTCTAGGAGGCTGGTTGGACAGAGTCATTCACCACACACTAAAGCCTTGTTTTAACTAGGAGAAAAAGTGGATTTTAACACACATTAACTAATATATGTTAAAATCCTAGTGTAGACAAGGCAAGGTGCAGTTTGAATATATTTGCTAGTTAAAATTTACCTGCACCAACTAACATGCATTAATACTACAACTTTTCTTGTCTGCACTAGGATTTTAACTTGTGTTAGCAAACACACATTTTTTTCTAGTATACTAGGGTTACCATACGTCCGGATTTTCCCGGACATGTCCGGCTTTTGGGGGCTCAAATCCCCGTCCGGGGGGAAATCCCCAAAAGCCGGGCATGTCCGGGAAAATCGGGAGGCTCGGCCGGGGCCTCTTTGTCCGGGGCCGGGGGCATGGTGTAGGGGGCCGGGCTGGGCGCGGGG
Organism: Chrysemys picta bellii; assembly: GCF_011386835.1. Classification (NCBI taxonomy): domain Eukaryota; kingdom Metazoa; phylum Chordata; order Testudines; family Emydidae; genus Chrysemys; species Chrysemys picta. The sequence goes on from NC_088792.1 coordinate 200,602,862, forward strand.
CCGGGAGCCGGGGGGCGCGGTGCCGGTCCGGGCCCGCGGAGCCGGGCCGGGCCCGCGGAGCCGGGAGCCGGGCCGGGGTCGGGGTGTGCGCCGGGCCCGCGGGGCTGGGAGCCGGGGGGTGCGCCGGGCCGGGAGCCCGGGTCGGGGAGCCGGGGTCTGCGCCGGGGTCGGGGAGCCGGGCTGGGAGCCAGGGTCGGGGAGCCGGGGGGTGCGCCGGGGTCGGGGAGCCGGGGGGTGCGCCGGGGTCGGGGAGCCGGGGAGTGCGCCGGGGTCGGGGAGCCGGGGAGTGCGCCGGGGTCGGGGAGCCGGGGAGTGCGCCGGGGTCGGGGAGCTGGGCTCGGAGCCGGGGTCGGGGAGCCGGGCTGGGAGCCGGGGTCGGGGAGCCGGGGCCGGGAGCCGGGGAGTGCACCGGGGTCAGGGAGCCGGGGCGTGCGCCGGGGTCCGGGAGCCGGGGTCGGGGAGCCGGGGGGTGCGCCGGGCCGGGAGCCGGGGTCGGGGAGCCGGGGGGTGCGCCGGGCCCGCGGGGCTGGGAGCCGGGGGGTGGTCGGTCGGGGCCGGCACCCCAGGGCCCGAGCCGACCCAGGCTGGAGCCGTGGGGGGACCAGCCTGGGCCGCGCCTCCTCCCCCCCCCCCTTACCTGCTTCAGGCTTCCCGCGAATTAAATGTTCGCGGGAAGCAGGGGAGGGGGCGGAGACTTTGGGAGGGGGCGGAGTTGGGGCGTGGGCGTGGGCGGGGCTTGGGGCGGGGCCGGGCCCCCGGGGAGTGTCCTCCATTTGGAGGCACAAAATATGGTAACCCTAAGTATACATATGACCTAATTGGCCTATAATCTCTCACCGCTGTACAGGGGCAAACCCCTCAAGAGGGAGAGAGACTCTTCCTGTAAATCAGCAGAGGAAAACGGATCAGGCCACAATCCTGCAAACACTTACATATTTGCTTAACTTTTCATATGTGAGTTGTCCCATTGAAGTGGGATGACTCATGCAAAGTTAAGTAGGTAACTGTTTGCTGGGCTCCCTATATGCTGCAGCAAATGTCCTGGTTAGTACTGGCATGTTTAATTTTCCTTGGATGCTCGTTCTTAAAAGCACTGTCTTTGCCATTTTGCACTCATTTATTCTCGGTACTGTGGGTGACCACGAAAAAAAGGTCAGTAACAGTATCTTTGGAAAGGCCAAATCAGTAGAGTTCATCCTGGCATCAGGTCGTGGTAGCAGATTTATCCTATTAAAAATGTTCAAGCACAATCTTTTCTGCCATCACTGAGTCCAGGCATCACGTACACCACAAATCATTCTATCACTTTTGACATAACTTAACTAGATCAAGCAATAAGCAAAAACAGTGTGTTCAGGGCTTGACTATTGACATACAAGTGAATGAGAAATTCACCAGGAGCCAAGGAATGCACATCCTAACATGGATTACTGTTATCAAGGTACTGCGTGTTTAAACAAATTCAAGCAGAACATTCATAGCAGTGTTAATTTTGCATTATTGTGAAGTCAGATAAACAGTTTGTAGAGAAAGAAAAAGTCAAAACAAAAAGAGATGGGTCACTTTTAAATATAATATAGCAGTGGGAAGTCATTAGCACTTTTTAGTGCCAGGCGACACCACCTAAAGATAAAGTGACTCCAAGAGAAAAAGAGGAGGTCAATCCTGCTGGAACTTAGACCAAGACAAAGATTTCCAACATATTTACATATTGTTTCAGTGATATTTCCTGTGTATTCTATGGAAGGTGGTGTATATCAACCAAAAGATCCTACAATACAGGTGACATAGTGATACTAATGGTATAAATCTCTATTTGAAAACACCTCTGGTGGGCAGTGGTGTTACTTTTATTACCATTCAGTCACTGATATGGGGGCCACTAGAAATATTAGCTGTTGGGTCATTTCAAGCCCACACAACATCTCATAGGGGTTCCTATTAAAAACACTGTGCAAAAACATGCCCAAACTCCCTTAATTCAAAATGTCATCTCTTTAGATCCTGTGGACTTCACTTTAACAACTATTTTAGAAAGCTAGTTTCCTAAGCTGGAAAGCTAACAGACTACTAGATCTATTGCCTTATTCAGAATAATCTTCTGTTACGTAACACCACTGGTACTAATTTGTATCATATAAGAGCATATTTAATGGCCAGTAAGTGACAAATACCCCAATTAGTTTGAGCATTGTTTATAACTACTATTTTGACTGTTGGCTTTTATCTTTTTTCTCCTTGGTTCGCCATTGAGACTATTATTTCCCCATATATCTTTTTATTTATTCTTTTGATTTAAAGCAGATGTTCCTCTACTAACAAGCTCCCATCCTGGGTTGCAGGAGGCCTTACAACAATTAAAATTGACAACCTCATAATACAACAAGTTGTTTGTTTAATAAAATGATTGAAAATGGCTGTCCCTAATCCATCCTCTCAACCTGAGTTGAAATGGCTTAACCAGTACTGTATAACAGAACCAAACTATTAAGAAAATGTGCTAGCTGACCCATTCCACTGGGGTATAGGAAGCTTTCTGTAATGGGTGTTGAAAATGGTATGTCTCTGTATGCACAACAGATTTACAGCCAAATAATTTTCAATGTCCAAATTATGAAAAAGCATTAAGATATAAGAACACATCTTAAAGTGTGCACCGGTCAATGTGAAATATACACAGATGCCAATAAACTTCTATCATTCTGTGCAAAGAGATTATTGTATTTCAAAGAATAGAAAATTAAAATATTTTACACGGACACACAAACACGCACATAGACTCACTCTTGTCAGAAAGCAGGCACTGCTTTTAGAATAAAAATAAACTCATTTAACGGACAACTATTGCATAAAACACAATTTCTACATGCAGCCAAATTAAGCTCTGGAAATTGACATAACATTTCATTTTTCTAGGAATGTGTTAAAATAAATGAATGTAGATTGTATATTTTCGAAACAAACTTTCTCAACAACTGGCAATAACCTTGTATGTCCCATAAGAGCTCATCATCATGAGAATAGCTGCAGTACTGAAAAAAAATGCTATCACTTCCCCAGAGTTAGAAACTTCCTGGCTGAAGGAAGCTATTGCTTAGAGAAAGCAAATTACAAATTACTGTTGGTGAAGAAAAACAACCTTTAATACCCGTTTCACCCAGCACCTTCCCAAAACATACTGTAAACCAAACTGTCAACCATAAAAGTAAATTCTGAAGTGACAGTGTGCACAACAGACACACACAAAAGGTAAGTTAAGTACTTACAGCTGAAGATGCCTGGAGGTGGATGCTCTGTTACAAGTAGACAGTTCTCCTCATCGCTGTTATCCCCACAGTCGTTCTGTTGGTTACAAATCAGCGAACCAAGATACAAGCATTTACCACTGGTGCAGGTGAATTTGCACTCTGAAAAAGCACAACAAAAACTGTCATGTAATCAGTGCTTACTTTTCTCTTTCATTGTACAATACTGCTATAATGGCAGCTATTACAATTACTGAAAACGAATTTAGTTTCAGGCAGGGGCTATAATAGTGGATGCGCCATTCTCATTCTCTTGCTGAATCACACAATATAGTGCTGGCTTAATAACTATAACTAGTGAATGATTAATTGTACAAGATACATTTTAGACCACCAGGTTTCAGACTTGCATGACGTAAAATGGTATCAATTTTTAAAGAGGTAGCGTAGTCGATAATCTCCACGAATCCTGTTCAGCCCCGTAAAGTTATTCCTTTACTCACCTTCCCAACTGCCAGTCTCCTAGCTAGTTATGAGCACGAACTCGCTGTCTCCACATTGAACTCCCAGATGCCCCTATTGTTTTGCAACTGTTACGTATCATTTTAGTAAGTTTCTAAAACTTCTTCAATTTAGTGTGAAGGTGTAGATCACGGGGTGCTAGTTTTCTAAATTCTGTTTTACTACAAAGAAATAGATGATTTCCCCTGAATGATGCAGGAATTCTGAAGAAAAATTAATATGTGATCATGTATTTTAAGACTGTGTCACAATGCATACACTCAAGAAGGCAGTCTTAATTTTGGTTTATCCTAATTTTTCAGTGCTTGACTTTGTAATCTTAAAGTTCATAGATAAATAGATAATGATATCAAAACTTATCTATCTATATATACATAGCTTCCAGTAATGTTACTGAGGGTTGTGCCACTAAAGCCCCACTCATCAAATTAAGATTAGACTAGTTAGAGCTAAATTCTACTCTCATGAAGGTACATGCAATTCCTATTGATATCCAGAGCAGACGTACACACACTTCTAGGGACACAATTCAGTCAAGAGTCTACATGAAGGATCTCTACATATTCCATCCTCCTCAAAGACTTGCTCCTGCAAACTCTTGCTACCACCCACAAATATAGCACTAACAAAATTGGAAAGATGGTGTTTGCAGTATGCCTGGAAAGTTAACACATATCACCTCTGCAGACCTCGCAGGGGGAGTGAGTTCCAAAATCAAGGATCTCTGACAGAGAACATCCTGCCAGCAGCCTCCTCTCATTAATACTGAGGCAGCTCCTACTCAAGTGCCTCTGCTGATCTCAACTGTGGCAGTGTGCCAAAGGAAGATAAAGATTTTCTCACTAATCAATGGGGCTTACCCAGGAGTCTGCCTACGCTTTACTTTTTCACCAAGGCAGGTTCTTCTAACAATGGAAGATCTATGCCTCAAATTCTGTAAAGCTTAGGGACAAAACTTCCTCAAGTTCCTTTTTATCCCTTTGCTTTTCTCCTTACTAGTATGAAAGTGTAAGTGAACGCCAGGGCGTAAATCTCTTCATTGTGAAAGGTGCCAGGCTAACAGCCCTGGAGACTGAAATCCTTCATCTACTCAAAGAACATACAGCAGGAGCAGTGCCAGCACAAGCAATGACTATGTAAGCTTCTCCCCACATCATTCAGCCAACATGTATGATGTAGAGGATCACCTTTAGGGACATTCAGTATCCATCCTTACTCTGGCTATGCCTTCACTGCCTTTTGCTTCAGTCTTCATTAAAAGGTTAATTGTGACCAGATACTCAATTAATATTGACAGCAAGGGGGGAGAAATGCAAGCCAAGACAGGGAAAGACCAGATTAGAGAATATTTAGATACATTAGATGCATTCAAGTCAGCAGCGTCTGATGAAATTCACCCTAGGATACTTAAGGAGCTAGCTGAAGCAATCTTGGAATTGTTAGCAACTATCTGTGAGCACTCCTGGAGGACAGGTGATGTCCCAGAAGACTGGAGAAGGGAAACAAAGAGGACCCAGGAAATTATAGACCAGTCAACCTGACTTCAATACTGGAAAGATCCTGGAAAAAATGATGAAATAAGCCAGTTGTATGCACCAAGAAGACAATAGGGTTCTAAGGAATAGCCAGCATGGATTTGTGAAGAACAAATCATGCCAAACCAACCTTATTTCCTTCTTTGGCAGTTTATTGGCCTAGTGGATGGGGGGAAGCAGTAGATGTGATATATCTTGATTTTAGTAAGGATTTTGACAAAGTCCCAGATGACATTCTTAGAAGCAAACTAGGGAACTGTGGTCTAACTGAAATTACTATAAAGTGGGTGCACAACCAGTTGAAAAATTTTATTCCGATTAGTTATCAGTGGTTCACTGTCTAACTGGGAGGGCATATGTAGTGGGGTCTCACAGCAGTCAGTCCTCGATCCAGTACTATTCAATATTTTCATTAATGACTTGGATAATGGAGTGAAAAGTATATTTACAAAATTTGCTGATGATACCAAGCTGGCGGAAGGGGGGGCAGGGATGGATGACATAAGATTAGAACTCAAAATGACCTTGACAAATTAGAGAGTTGGTCTGAAATCAACAAGATGAAATTCAATAAAGACAAGTGCACAGTACGACATATAGGAAGGAAAAATCGCATGCACAACTACAAAATGAGGAATAACAGGCTAGGTAGTAGTACTGCTGAAAAGGATTTGAGGCTGTTTTTGATCACAAACCGAATATGAGTAAACCATGTGATGCAGGTGTGAAAAAGGCTATTATCATTCTGGGATATATTAACAGGAGTGTCATATGTAAGACACAGGAGGTAATTGTTCCACTCTGCTTGGCACTGGTGAGGCCTCAGCTGGAGTGCTGTGTCCAATTCTGGATGCCACCCTTCAGGAAAGATGTGGATAAACTGGAGAGAATCTAGGAGATGGCAATAAAAGGTTTAGAAAACCTAACCTATGAGAAAAGGTTAAAAAAAGAGCGTCATGGGCAGCGGGTGGAGCCCCGCTTCAGGGAGGCTAGCCCCTGGCTCTGCCACTTCCGCCCGCCCCTCCCCCCATGGCTGGAGTCCCGAGACCCCCTTCCCCCACCCCACAGCCCAAGCCCTGAGATCCTTGCCCACCTCGTAGCCCAAGACCCCTCCCCCCTCCATGGCCGGGGCCCAGATACCCCCTGCAGCCAGATCCCCAAGACCTCCTTTCCCCCCCATGGCCTGAGACCCCCTGTACTCCCTACGCGGCTGGAGCCTCAGACCCCTTGCAGCCCGAGATCCCCTCCCCCATATGCAGTTGGAGCCCTGAGACCCCCTGCCCACCCTCCCCCGTGCAGCCAGAGGAGCCTCGGGCCAGCCGGAGCCAGAAGCCCCCCACCTGCTCGGAGGAGCCCCGGGCTGGCCGGAGTCCCCTCAGCCATACCTCCCCTCCGCAGACTCCAAGTTGCCCTGCGAAAATTCAAAAGCTCTTCTCTTCTTCTCTCTTCCGGAAGAAGAACCTGAGCTTTTGCTATGCCCCATGCAGGTTCTGGGGTGGCTGAGGAGGCAGTATGTGTTACTCAGCGTCCCAGGAGTCCTGGGAGACTACTACTAATGCACCCAGGAAACTGAATAGCACATTCTGCCTCTCAGCCGCCCCAGAACCTGCATGGGGCATAATAAAAAGCAAAAATTTCCCCCACCAAACCTGCAACCAGGGAGGAAGGGCCTTCCCTGACCTATTATATCTGCCGCCCAATGCTGAGTGTGTTAATCTTAGAAAAGAAGACTGAAGGTTAGTTACGCTCTGGAATAGGCTTCTAAGAGAGGCCGTGGCTGTGCAGTACCTTTGGTAGATGTTATTCAATTATATTTAAATAGCTGTGGAGTCCATTGTATTACAAATGCAAAGTTTATGTACTATTGTGGGACTGTATGTAATTTCTCTAAGGGGAAATGTGGCCAAGTTAAACCCTGGGAAGTGTTATGAGCTTCAAAGGACTATTTTAAACAATGTGCCAAACGAGAAGGAAATTCTGGGACAAAGTTATGTGGGTTTCCTAGGAAACACCTGGAGGGAGGAAAATGCAAATTCCCACCTCCAGACCCAACCTTTTGAAGCTATGCCCTGAGGATAGAATCAATGTCTGACGGATTGTTTACTGTCTCTGAAGATCAAAGACCCAAGCTGTATAAAGGAAAGGCTAACCTTTGCATATGTGGGCTTGTTCTGAGCAAAAGCTGTTATGAGCTTGTAACCACAGAACCTTTTGGGGGGTCTGAAGGACTGAACACCTGCCAGAGCCCTTGTTGGAGTTGGCAGTGACCTCTGGTAAGCTTATTAGCATACATATACATTCTTTGATTGTTTTTAATATATTTTCTCTGTAAGGCTTTCACCTTAAGAATAAATGTGCTTGCTTAGAAAGGGCCGTGTGATAATTTATAAGTGCAGGCATTTATGCTGTTCATACCTCAGGAGAAAAAAAACAAAAGTGCAGACGCTGGGCATTTAGGCTGTCTGGCTTGCTGGGGAACTGTGCAGCCTGAAAAAACCCCAATCAGGAGGGAGAGAGACAAAGGTCTCTGCCCAAGAGAGGTGACAGCTGAGGAGTCGGGAGCCTAGAGTGGGTGCCCTCGAGATCACTTGGCTTATCTCTCAAACTGTATCGATCTATCCTTGAGCAGTGTTTGTGAATACTAAGGATGCACCACAATTCCTAATGTTGATCATGAAAATTTCACTGCCCTGAAGCCAAACAGACCCCAGACACTGTAAACTTTTAACAGTATTTTCTCCTTTAAGCTCTACACTTACTATTTCTGCCACCACACAGGTTATAATGTCCTATTGTTCATCAGCAATAGCATTTACAAGATTTCCAACCACTGTACAAAACACATTTCAGGACTGTCTTAGGGCCTCCTTGGAATTGTTTTTCTTGTCCTTTCCGGAAAAGTAGAGAGCATTCTGTTCTCTCAAAAGTCATTTATTTTTCAAACATTTTAACGGGTATGAATGCAATTCTTTCCTCCCATAGCCACCGCATGGTTCTCATACTAAAAGTTTAAATGTTTTGTTTTTAGGCAAAAGGGGAGAAATTACCAAGGAATGAAGCCCAATAGTAAATATTTAAATTTTAATGTAAAAAAATACTTTTTTCCATTAATATGATTGCATTAGGCTTTCTCACTAGACCAATTTCCATGGCAAATATTCTCTAGATTTATCACACAGGAGATAGGAAGTATCTATTTCTAAACAAAGGTAATATTCTTCTGGGGTATTCTGATTCCAGACACTCATATGTAATCAAAAGGAAAATAGCAGGACTCAAATGGAAGTGTCTCTTTAATATCAATTTAAGAAACATGCAAAGGTATTTTATTTTAAGTGGATTTTTTCAGTACTCAAGGCTTCCTTGGGGCTAAACTCTGGAATAGCCAAAATTCTGATTCTGCATAACTCTGAAGTGATCTGTGATCTCTCTCACTAATGATATGGGACTGTATCCAACTCCCAGTGAAGTCAAAGGGAGTCTTTACATTGACCTCAATATGGCTTGCATTGGACCCACTGTGAACAGACACCGCAGGAACAATAATCACATCCCTACAGAGCACTTCTAACCGCTCCAGAACATGGCATTTGCCTGTATGTCTGGAGTGAAAGATAACAATGGTCAGAGCAAAGAAGGGGAAGTATGAATGGTGAGAAGAGAATGGTAATAACTTTTCCTACTGAACTTTCTGAATAAATGTAAGTGGCTTTGGGGGATATATCAAATGAAACATCAGGAGTACCAAACACATTTTTTGGACATACAATAGCAAGTGTATGGTGGTACTGTATGGAAATGTTACCAAAGAAATTCACCAACTTACTTTGCACTTAGACAGATTTTTACATTTTATTTATATTGGCTCAAATCTTGAGGTCCTTACTCCAGCATTTTGCCTAAATAAGGTCCTCATAATTCAGCTTCAATTTTATTTCACTCTTACTCCATAATATTTCGATTGCACAAATTGTGCAAGAAAATATTTTTCTCTTCCTGCCCTATTGTTCAAGAGTAAAGAACAATTCGAGGGCTTGGTTATCTTTTTGTTCCCCACTAAAGTACTTCTTGTAAAGTCATAGCTAAATAGAGGAATCTTTTGAAACTAAGAGTGTCATTATCTGCATATTTGCAAAGGCAACTGAAAGATCTGCTTCAATATTAACATTTTATAGTTGCAGCACTTTGGAATTCATTTCTATAACAAGTTCTCCAATGCAGTATCATGCATAACTGTGACAACAGAGGAGAAAAGCTACACTGGCAGATTGCAAGAGCAGAAAAGTACGTCCAAAGGGGTTCAGATTTTGCAGATATTTTAACTGAAAAGTGCAACTGAAAATGTGGGGAAAATTCTATAAAAACGAACATAAAAATGCAAATTAACAGCTTGCTAAGCGATACACCACTTCTGCTTGGTCAATATCAAACACAAGGTTGCTGGAGGTTAGCATATCTGGACTGCTACTTTGGGCCTACACTTTTAATGTCTTCATGGCGAAATTTAATATGAGACTTTTTTACACCTCCTCCCAACATAAAAAACTCAAGCATGATATAAGAACATAACATAAGAACATAAGAAAGGCCATACCGGGTCAGACCAAAGGTCCATCTAGCCCAGTATCCTGTCTGCCGACAGTGGCCAATGCCAGGTGCCCCAGAGGGAGTGAACCTAACAGGCAATGATCAAGTGATCTCTCTCCTGCCATCCATCTCCACCCTCTGACAGACAGAGGCTAGGGACACCATTCCTTACCTGTCCTGGCTAATAGCCATTAATGGACTTAACCACCATGAATTTATCTAGTTCTCTTTTAAACTCTGTTATAGTCCTAGCCTTCACAACCTCCTCAGGTAAGGAGTTCCACAAGTTGACTGTGCGCTGCGTGAAGAAGAACTTCCTTTTATTTGTTTTAAACCTGCTGCCTATTAATTTCATTTGATGACCCCTAGTTCTTGTATTATGGGAATAAGTAAATAACTTTTCCTTATCCACTTTCTCCACATCACTCATGATTTTATATATCTCTATCATATCCCCTCTTAGTCTCCTTTTTTCCAAGCTGAAGAGTCCTAGCCTCTTTAATCTCTCCTCATATGGGACCCGTTCCAAACCCTTAATCATTTTAGTTGCCCTTTTCTGAACCTTTTCTAGTGCCAGTATATCTTTGAGATGAGGAGACCACATCTGTACGCAGTATTCGATTTATATAAGGGCAATAATATATTCTCAGTCTTATTCTCTATCCCCTTTTTATTGATTCCTAACATCCTGTTTGCTTTTTTGATCGCCTCTGCACACTGCGTGGACATTTGCAGAGAACTATCCACGATGACTCCAAGATCTTTTTCCTGACTTGTTGTAGCTAAATTAGCCCCCATCATATTGTATGTATAGTTGGGGTTATTTTTTCCAATGTGCATTACTTTACATTTATCCACGTTAAATTTCATTTGCCATTTTGTTGCCCAATTACTTAGTTTTGTGAGATCTTTTTGAAGTTCTTCACAGTCTGCTTTGGTCTTAACTATCTTTAGCAGTTTAGTATCATCTGCAAACTTTGCCACCTCACTGTTTACCCCTTTCTCCAGATCATTTATGAACAAGTTGAATAGGATCGGTCCAAGGACTGACCCTTGGGGAGCACCACTAGTTACCCCTCTCCATTCTGAGAATTTACCATTAATTCCTACCCTTTGTTCCCTGTCTTTTAACCAGTTCTCAATCCATGAAAGGACCTTCCCTTTTATCCCATGGCAGCTTAATTTACAAAGAGCCTTTGGTGAGGGACCTTTCTGGAAATCTAAGTACACTATGTCCACTGGATCCCCCTTGTCCACATGTTTGTTGACCCTTTTAAAGAATTCTAATAGATTAGTAAGACACGATTTCCCTTTACAGAAACCATGTTGACTATTGCTCCACAGTTTATGTTTTTCTGTGTGTCGGACAATTTTATTCTTAACTATTGTTTCGACTGATTTGCCTGGTACAGACGTTAGACTTACCAGTCTGTAATTGCCGGGATCACCTCTAGAGCCCTTTTTAAATATTGGCATTACATTAGCTAACTTCCAGTCATTGGGTACAGAAGCCGATTTAAAGGACAGGTTACAAACCTTAGTTAACAGTTCCGCAACTTCACATTTGAGTTCTTTCAGAATTCTTGGGTGAATGCCATCTGGTCCCGGTGACTTGTTAATGTTAAGTTTATCAATTAATTCCAAAACCTCCTCTCGTGACACTTCAATCTGTGACACTTCCTCAGATTTGTCACCTACAAAAGCCAGCTCAGGTTTGGGAATCTCCCTAACATCCTCAGCTGTGAAGACTGAAGCAAAGAATCCATTTAGTTTCTCCGCAATGACTTTATCGTCTTTAAGTGCTCCTTTTGTATCTCGATCATCAAGGGGCCCCACTGGTTGTTTAGCAGGCTTTCTGCTTCTGATGTACTTAAAAAACATTTTGTTATTACCTTTGGAGTTTTTGGCTAGCCATTCTTCAAACTCCTCTTTGGTTTTTCTTATTACATTCTTGCACTTAATTTGGCTGTGTTTATGCTCCTTTCTATTTGCCTCACTAGGATTTGACTTCCACTTTTTAAAGGAAGTCTTTTTATCTCTCACTGCTTCTTTTACATGGTTGTTAAGCCACGGTGGCTCTTTTATAGTTCTTTTACTGTGTTTCTTAATTTGGGGTATACATTGAAGTTGGGCCTCTATTATGGTGTCTTTAAAAAGCGCCCATGCAGCTTGCAGGGATTTCATTTTAGTCACTGTACCTTTTAACTTCTGTTTAACTAACCCCCTCATTTTCGCATAGTTCCCCCTTTTGAAATTAAATGCCACAGTGTTGGGCTGTTGAGATGTTCTTCCCACCACAGGGATGTTGAATGATCTTGTATTATGGTCACTATTTCCAAGCGGTCCTGCTATAGTTACCTTTTGGACCAGCTCCTGCGCTCCACTCAGGACTAAATCTAGAGTTGCCTCTCCCTTTGTGGGTTCCCGTACCAGCTGCTCCATGAAGCAGTCATTTAAAGTATCGAGAAATTTTATCTCTGCATTTCGTCCTGAAGTGAAATGTTCCCAGTCAATATGGGGATAATTTAAATCACCCACTATTATTGAGTTATTAATTTTGATAGCCTCTCTAATTTCCCTTAGCATTTCATCATCACTATCACCGTCCTGGTCAGGTGGTCGATAATAGATCCCTAATGTTATATTCTTATTAGAGCATGACATTTCTATCCATAGAGAGTCTATGGAACATGTGGATTTTTACTTCATTTGATTGTACATTTTCTTTCATATATAATGACATTCCCTCCACACACACCCCGCACGACCTGTTCTGTCCTTCCGATATATTTGTACCCCGGAATGATTGTGTCCCATTGATTGCTCTCAGTCCACCAGGTTTCTGTGATGCCTATTATATCAATATCCTCCTTTATCACAAGGCACTCTAGTTCACCCATCTTATTATTTAGACTTCTAGCATTTGTGTACAAGCACTTTAAAAACTTGTCACTGTTTATTTGTCTGCCCTTTTCTGATGTGTCAGATTCTTTTTTATGTGACTGTTTATCATCTGATCTGGCCCCTACTTTATCCTCTTCCATCCTCTGCTCCTGACTATAACCTGGAGATTCTCTATTATTCGACTCTCCCCTAAGAGAAGTCTCTGTCCGATCCACATACTCCTCTGCAGCAGTTGGCTTTCCCCCATCTCCTAGTTTAAAAACTGCTCTACAACCTTTTTGTAGCAGTTCAAATCATAGCAGTTCAAATCAATTAAAGCCAATCATTAATTTGCTTTACATTAATTGTCACCATACGTGGCATTTCAGCAAGGCCTACAAAAACAGTAAATAAACTGGTTTCAGAGTAGCAAGGCACTGCATTTAGCCATATGGAGTGGAAATCCATCATGAAAAAACTCTTACAAATACAGACAGACATTACCTTCCTTTCTAAATGCAAACAGATGGACATCATACCAAAAGGACTAAAGATAAAAAATCCATTACAATCTACATATCACACAAACTATGCTGAGAGACTGTGCCACACACTCTCAAAGAAACTGCGAAACCACCTGATCAACATCCTATACAGCAGTGTTTCCCAAACTTGGGTCACCGCTTGTTTAGGGAAATTTGATCTCAGATTATATTAATGCTGCAGTATTAAAAATAGAAGTAAAAGTTTACTTGTACTTGTGCTTGTCGTCTGTGTTGCATTTATAGCCGTAAGTCATTAAAAGCCTTTCTTGAGGAATAATCAGTAGTTTTCATTTCTTTATACGGACACCACTTAACCTCATTACATCTGTGTTGGGTGGTGGGAAGTAGTGATCACCCAGAGCCCCATTTGGGCCCTGATGTGTGTCCCCTTCTTATATCTGCAACTGGGAATGGCTGAGCCATTACACACATTGAATCTATTTCCCGGTGTTAAGTATCCTCACACCTTCTTGTCAAGCTGCCAGTAATGGGCTATCTTGATTATCACTACAAAAGTTTTTTCTCTTAATTAATTAGCCTCTTAGAGTTGGTAGGACAACTCCCACCTTTTCATGTTCTCTGTATATATATATATCTATATCCTTACTATATGTTCCATTCTATGCATCCGATGAAGTGGGCTGTAGCCCACGAAAGCTTATGCTCAAATACATTTGTTAGTCTCTAAGGTGCCACAAGTACTCCTGTTCTTTTTTAGTAAATAAACTAGTATACATTAATACTTAGTAGTACTTTACCATTTTCAAAGTGCTTTATATTAACTAACTAATTAATGCATTACTAGAGATTGGCATGTGGATGTTGCCAGGTCAGCCTAAGTAAGAATTCAGGGTTTGTATTTTTATCCCATCCCTGGCAGATCCAAATTCACATCCGATGAATGTGAACTAAACTAAAAATGCTGACAAATTCACAGGAACAGCTAGCTATTCTTGCGAGATTTATGCCTACATCCTCCTTCCCCCAGCCACTCAACATTGCTGGCTTCTGAAAAAAAAGCTGGTCGGGATGCCACTCTCTTCCTGAATTCTTCAAAGGGACATTGGCTAGCCTTTCCCTCATCTCCACCACTGCCCCTTTGGGTGGGTTGCCAAGTCAGACCACTGATCCCCCTCCAAAAGGGGTTTTCTATTAGCCACATTGGGATAATGTGAAGCAGCACAGTCAATGCCCTAATACTACTATCACCCACAGGAAATTATAGATGCCAGAAGACCTGGCTTGGATTTATAATATCGTTTTCCAAAGTTGTTATAGTTTGCTATGTCCTCTTTTAAGGGAAACCAGGAGAGGGAAAGGGGGAGATTATCGATACACGTGTACACACATATCTATATAGACTTCATACACAGTAGTCATAGTAAAAAGAACAGGAGTACTTGTGGCACCTTAGAGACTAACACATTTATTAGAGTAGCAGCCGTGTTAGTCTGTATCAGCAAAAAGAAGAACAGGAGTACTTGTGGCACCTTAGAGACTAACAAATTTATTAGAGCATAAGCTTTCGTGGACTACAGCCCACTTCTTCGGATGCATTTCAAACAATCATTACACAAACTAAAAACTATTTCCCCATGCTAATTTCCCCCCTGCTGTTACTCACACCTTCTTGTCAACTGTTTGAAATCGGCCATCCTGATTATCACTACAAAAGTTTTTTTTTCCTGCTGATAACAGACCACCTTAATTGATTTGTCTCGTTAGATTTGGTATGGCAACCCCCATCTGTGTGTGTGTGTGTGTATATATATACTGTATTTTCCACTCCATGTATCTGATGAAGTGGGTTTTAGCCCACGAAAGCTTATGCCCAAATAAATTTGTTAGTCTCTAAGGTGCCACAAGTACTCCTCGTTCTTTTTACTGATATGACTGAGTCAGTCCCACTAAGTCAAAAGGGACTACTGACACAAGTAAGATTCTGTAAGATAGGGCCTATATAAATTAAATAATTCAGCAAAATGTAGCAAGATATTTCCAAATAGTCAACCTGTGTATTATTAGAAAACCTCCAACTTGCACACTAAAATTAAAAGCCTAAAATAATTTGTGTACCAAACACACATTTAAACAGTGTGCCCTTTAAGTAGAAACAGGACAGAAGATTTTATCTTAGAACAACATGGACCAAACTTGGCTCACTGCAGATAATATATTATGGAGCTTTGTAAGACTGAGTGTTAGTAAGTAAAAGTACAGAAATCTATATCGAGCCACTTGGAGTGACTTCAAGTGACAGGGAAGCGTGGGCCAGTCCAGACTAGACAAATGTACCTAACACCACACCAGAGAGCTCTTTTCAATGTGATGGCTTGCCTAGACAGAAGGAGGGAGGAAAGAGTTCTGATTCTACACACAAGCCAGCATGATCATTCTTTTATAAATAACTTTCCAAGGCTACCAGATTTCCCCTCTTCATTTTCAAGTGGCAATTAGTGAAGCATCAGTAGGCTGGTCAGACAGGACTCTCTCTCTCTAGCTAAACCTGAAGCTAGCAAAAGCTAGCAGCTAAAGATTAAAAGATTAGATCTTTCTGTAGTGATGTCTAGTTATTTTTCCTTAGAACACAATTATAAAAAACATTAGCCAACATACTGTTAGTTAACATTTTCTTTTTGAACAAACATATTTGTTAATGATGGGCCCTTATGTCTGATGTAGAGGACAGAACACTGTTGTGTGAATTCCATATTTTTATGTATATCTATTTTATATACTTTACATATATACAATATGCGTATACAACATCTCTCTTTCACACTCAAGGCAGACGTGTGTGTGATAGACACATTGCACACACATACTCCACTAATACAGCTCGGAGCTTGTAAACACTTAATAAAAAATTAAAAAATCATAAAATGCAAAAGGTAAGATTTCAATAACAACAGGAGGGAAGAATTTGGCCTAGGAACTATAGCAATACCTACTCTGATTACAGAATGTTAAATTGTGAAATGCTAGGTCTGCTTTATTTACACCTGCTTAATTAATGCTTAATCTACACCTGCTGTATCTATTCAACCAGACAATCCCACGCTGGCATTACACTTAATGCTTTTAGACTTCCCTTGCACTTGACTTCACACATATAAACAGCATTACTATTGTTTTGTCATCCCATTTACTGTAGGGCATTTTAAATTATAGCTAAATGCTGTTTGTTTTTATAAATATAAGTCCAACCACAGGCCAAAAGGGGGGAATGAGGGGGGCAGAGGAAGTATCTAATTGAAAAAAAAAAAGATGCTGTTTTAGACCAGTGTTATGATGCATGTCAGTCACAGCTCTTTACTTAACAGATCTGAAATGGTTATCTGACCCTGGGGCATAATTCTATTCTATCCACTCAAATAAAAGAATACAATCATATGCAAACTATGTTGGCCTAAAACTGCTATGGCAAAGTGTAGCAGCAATTCACATGATGAAATCTTAACACAATAACTTGGACACATCTATATAAAGGCCTAACCCAAAGCCCACTGAAGTTAACAGCAGCTGCTGCAATAGAGGCAGCCAGCAGCGGGTGACCAGATATTCTGTAGGTGTAATGGGGGGGGGGGGGGGCGATCTTGTTTCACTAGAATCAACCAGGCACTAGGACAGTCCCAGTAAACCAGGACACCTGCTCAATCTAGATCCAATTTCTCAAATACGAACTCACTTTTAAAGGAAACATCATTAAGAGATATTGAGTTCTTCCTATCTCTTCACATTTCTACGCTGAAAGGCTTGAAAGAAAATCTATTCACAAGATCACCATCAGCTGCTATATGGGTACCAGGGGCGGGGGATGTGCACGGGGGGGGGGGGGGGGAGAGGAAGCACACTTCACTAGAGATTAAAGAAATATAAACCACAAATACCAGACTCAGTACAATAAAACCCTGTTCAACCTTCGATAAACATCTGGCTGTGTATTATTTTTAATATTACAGATTGTAGCTTTATAATGGAAAGTAAATCATAAATAGAAGGCAGCATACACACCAAGGAACATATTTATTTGGGAAAAAAGCTTTCATTAATAAGAAATATGGCAAGCTGCCATCTAATATAGCAGAAGCCCATTGGTGGAGGCAAGGCAGGGATAAAAAGATCTTACAAAACAAAAAAGCACTTCCTAAAAAGGATGCCAAGCAGAATACTAACAAAAATCAAAAATAATCTGCTTATGTAGAACAAGTAGCAGAACTGTAAGTGATGAAGCTGTAGTCAAAGTTGATCACCCTAAGCAAATGTTATTATTTGTGTTTTGTTAGTGTCCAAAGGCCCCAAGCAGTGTAGCTCCTTCCCCGCTGCCAGAGCTTTTACGGAACAATGTACAAACACAGCGTGAGAGACAGCATCTGCCTGGAGGAGCTTACAATCTTAAAAAACTCATTTGAGGAAGGACATCAGACCAAAGAGAGTTTCAATTCTACTTCAAATTCAACTGCTGCCCTTTCTCAGTTCTCACACTCCTTGCTCATTCAGTGATTACCTTTCAACCACTTTATTAAGGCATCCCGCATGGCAGAATGTTTAACTTAAGAAGACCATCATGGTTTATTTAACTGTTTACTATTACTTCCATTAATCATAGAAGGAGGCTAAACTTGTCTAAAGCTACAAAGCACCAGGCTAGCAGAACTCAGACACTCAGCTATGTTTGTCTTGACTAAAAGGTTGTACAAAATTACACTAGAAACCTTGGGGATCATTGAAAGTGGGGTGGCATAAGACAAGTTTTGTCCATAGAACCAGTTTTTATCTATGGCTGGGTAGGAGTCTGTGATCTTTCTTCTCTGATACAGACTTTACCATTGTTATCCATGAATGTCCCCTGCAGCTGTTTACTCGTGAGGACTGCCCAGAAGGTTAAGCAAGTACAGAATGCCACAAGCACACCTCTTGAGTCCATCAGGACACTCAGTCCATGTCTACACTTAACGGGGATTGATACTGCTGCAGTTGATGCAGCAGGGGTCGATTTAGCAGTCTAGTGAAGACCCACTAAATTGACCGCAGAGCCCTCTCTGGTTGACTCTGGTACTCCATCAGAAGGAAAGGAGTAAGGTAAGGTAACTGACTACCTTTTCCATGCAGCTGAGATTAGCAGTTTCCCTGCATGGACCTTTTCTAGACAGAAGAGCAGAGGGTTCTCATTGGAGGGCTCATCTCAAACTTGCCTTTCCTGACAATGCTCCAAAGCCTGAGCTTGGAGGCCATAAGGGCACCATATAAAGTTTACCTGATTAATCAGATTTGTCATGCTAAGGGGGACGGCCCCTTTTCAGGCAGATCAAACGAGGGAAATTTTATTGCCATCTTTATTGGTGACAAGATTTTTCTCTGTTTCATTTGTTGTTTACTATAAAGCAGCCGGACACTACTGAGATGAATGCTGCAGAAACACTTGTAACAACACTGGGAGCACTCATTTCACTATTAACATGTAAGAACAATTATGTAATTTTGCCCAAAAGTCCACCTTGCTGAACCCACTTTGGAAACAACATATTTAGAGTTAGCTGTGCTATTCTAGCATCATCCAGGATACTAAAAAGTTACAGCTTTGTTTATTACATTGGACCCCCTGCAACTCCCCTTAAAATCAATCTAAAACTCTCACATTTAAACTAGGGATGTAAATAGCACGTAAAAAAAGTAACAGTGTAACCTATTACAATTCTATTGGTTAAACAGTTAAAGGTTTAACCAGGGAATTACGGGTGAGGGGGGTTGCTGCACCACTGCCACATTTTACACGGGGCTCCACCGCCACCCCCGTGCCTGGGATCCCGGCTGCCGCCCCCACACCTGGGATCCTGGTGTGCCAGTCCTGCACTTGGTCCCGGCATACCTGGCATCCCAGCAGTTGGGACCCCAGGAGCGCGGGGCGGCAGCCAAATTTAATCGTTAACTGAAACTGATAAGCATCAAGTTTATTGGTTAACCAGTTAAACTTTTACATCCCTAATTTAAACTCTACATTCTACATAGCCTGGTACATTTCTGCTCAGCACTAGAAGAGCTCTTGAACCGAGATGCCATCTAGGGAATCCGTTTCCTATTGTGTTACTGGTTGGTCAGAGACTCACACCAAGATTCTGGTGGACCTCTGCTGTGAGGTCAGTAAGGAGCACAATTTGTGTGAGTGTCTGGGAAACAACAAGGAGACAGGAAGTTCAAACCAAAGCTTTTAATAAAGTCACAGGTTAAGAATAGATAAATAGCTATATGTAGGTTCAGGTGAACTGCATAACTCCACATTAGAGAGACCAGGTGGGTGAGGTACTTTCATTTACTGGATCAAGTTCTGTTGGTCCAATAAAAGATATTACCTCACTCATCTTGTCTCTCTAATATCCTGGGACAGACGTGGCTATAATAACACTGCATATAACACTACATTGTCACATTTCCTACTGCAAGGTAAGGATGTTGGCACACCAAGTCAACGCTTACTTGTTCTCTCCCTGTCTAGGACCCAGCCCCTCTTATCAGGGTGCACACTTTCTGGTTGCAAGCCCGTAAACCAACACCCACTCCTGGTGAAAGTTCTCTTATCCTCACATATACTGTGCAGTATGCAGCAATAACATGAATGGCACTATACACAGTGGCATCCGAACAGGTCAGAAGGCAGTACCATCTTGCCTTCTGTTGGCCAAATGCACATTCCACCACTGGCCCTTTAAGGGGAGTCTATCTGTGACTGCCTTCCTAAGGCCCACCAGGGGTAGATGACTGCCCAGGTGGCCAATTAACAGTTCATTAGTAAACAAGCACCTGGATGTAGTTCTAATACAGCTCAGCAAAGCTCAGTTAGAGGAGGCACTCTTTGGGAGAGAGAAAGCTCTTGAGGAGTGGAGTAAAGCAAAAAATTGGCTCCTAGGGCAAGCAGCCTGGAGACAGGGAGCTCTCTGGGGAGCCTAGCCTAGCAGAGCAGGGAAAATTCTGAAGGGAGAGCTGCAGTTGGCAGGCATCCAGGGGGGCTTGGCCTCAACAGGGGAAGCCCCCCAAACAATGGTAGGAAGTCTGGCCTTCAGGAACTACAAACTGTTCTTGGGAAGAACTGCCCTTAATAGACTTCCACGAACCCTGATTCCAGAGGAGGACTCTATCCAGATAGTGGCAGGAGACATGACTCCAGGGACGGAGACCTGAGCGTACAGTATCCAGGTGAAGAGCTTGAATGGAGGCAAGCCGTGGACTCAGGTGGGATCACCTGGGATTGACTCAGTCTCTTAGCTAGGAAGCTGGGACAAAGGTTTTGTTTATACTTGGTGGTGGACTTTCTGGTAAATAAATGAGAACCCTACAAAGAGGGTGCTTTTTAATAGTAGAAGCCCATTTGAACTTGGCTGGAGCAAAATCAAAGCAGGCCTCACCAGCTGCACCACACCTGACCTCAAGGAAATGCACTGGGAAGCCTGCATTGTGCCACACTACCACCCTGCAGCTGTTTGGCATGTAATTAAACATTCTTCTGCCAGATGCTCTGAAATCAGGAAATGGCTTCATGAGCCAGGGCCAGAGAGGCTAGGCTGGGTCTCCTAAAGTAAAGTAGGCACAGATACCCCACTGATAGCCATATTATTGGGAGGGACTAAGTGCTTTCTTGCCCAAATATGTAAATGCCAGATCACCAGAATAACCTGCCGTCATGCACAGTGGCAGAGCCAGGTTTTGCCATTAGGGGGGCAATGGGTCATTGGTGGAGGTGACCCCGTGCACTGTGTTGCAACACCTGGAGCAGGGAACTGGGCTTAGTCCAGTGGACAGGAGCCACCATTTCTGGGTGAATGTGGAACGGACTTATTCTCCAGCTCCATGTGACAGGCACCACACATACACCTAAAGGTTGCTGTGAGGGGCAGTTGCCTCCTACTAGCTCCCGCACTGTTCATGCATCTCACCACATTGATGTTCAGGAAACCTCCTTCTGAGGTCAACCCAGGCCTGCATAACAAACAAGTAACATCCTTTTAGTTTACATATTTTACCTTGCATAGTTTACCTTGCAGTGGAGGGGGCACATATGTGCCGTTGACAGTCCCAGCATAGTTTGGGAAGCCCATTCACTCAAATCACATTACTATTTAAATAAAATAAATAAAAATAAATTAATGGAGACATCCTATCTCCTAGAACTGGAAGAGACCCTGAAAGGTCATTGAGTCCAGCCCCCTGCTTTCACTAGCAGGACCAAGTACTGATTCTGCCCCAGATCTCTAAGTGGCTCCCTCAAGGATTGAACTCACAACCCTAGGTTTAGCAGGCCAATGCTCAAACCACTGAGCTATCCCTCCCCCTGTAATTTCAAAGACTTTAGAAATTTTCACCACAGCAATAATTGCCTTGCAAAACTCCATCATCACAGGACTGACCCTTGACTTGCAAATGCCAAACTGATTAGCCGTTGACCTGTAGAAGTCTGAGGTAGCCAGCTTCCAGGTGGCAATAGCAGAGAGAAATGTTACTATGGCAGTTCCTTCTTCTATGTCAGAGGGTTTGTTTCCCTAGTAAACTACAGGTGTAACATACTTTCTCTGGGAGCACATTCTTTGGGCTTGGGCTAGTGCAGACCATGTCGTTCCACCTGACAAGCACATTGCCAAGTTGCAGGTACAGTTCTGAAAAGGGTTTTCAGAGCAGTAGCCTCTAGCTTTGTAGCAGGCTTTGTTCAGAGGGTCTTTTGAGCAAATAAAAATCTGAATATTAAATAAACATTTAACATTTGGTTAAATTCTGCTCTCATTTACAACTATGTAACTTCATTTCAGCTACTGGGGTCATAGAAGTGCAGCTAAGAATTTGTCATTCCCTACACATTATATAGGGTTACCATTCGTCCAGATTCTGCCGGACATGTCCGGCTTTTTTGAGTTAAAAATAGCGTCTGGGGGGAATTTGTAAATGTCCGGATTTCCCCCCCATGCAGAGCGTGCGTGGCTTACAGGGCAGCCGGCCGGATCCTGCCACTCGCACGGGGCTCCGGCAGCCAGACCCCTTCCTCCACTTCCCCTTCCTCTCCCCTGCAACTTGAGACCACTTCCCTCCTCTCTCTCCCTCCCTCCCCTCCACTCCCTGCATTCGCAGATCCCCGGCCGGCCGTTCGCCTCGGGCCTCCGGCAGTCTGGAGCTCCGACCCTGCTCCCCTCCCCCTGCTACCGAGCGCGCTGCTCTGCAGCACGGTAAGGGGGCCAGGGGGTCAGAGAAGTGGCAGGGAGGTTCTGGGGGGGTAGTCAAGAGACAGGGAGCAGGGGGAGGGTTGGATGGGTCAGGAGTTCGGGGGGGGCTATCTGGGGGTTGAGGGTGTAAGGTTTTGGGCAGTCAGAGTACAGGTGGGGGGGGGTCTCAGGAGGGGGCAGTTAGGAGACAAGGCACAGGGAGGCTTAGGTAGGGGGTGGGGTTCTGGAGGGCAGTTAGGAGCCGGGGTCCCAGGAGGGGGCAGTCAGGGGACAGGGAGCAGAGGGGTTTAGATGGGTCAGGAGTTCTGGGGGTGGGCTGTGGATAAGGGTTGGGGCAGTCAGGGGACAAGTAGGGGGTAGGGTCCTAGGGGGCCAGTTAGGAAGGGGGGAAGGTCTCAGGAAGGGGCAGTCAGGGGACAACGAGCAGGGAGGCTTAGGTAGGGGGTGGAGTCCTGGGGGGCAGTTAGGGGCAGGGGTCCCAGGAGGGGGCAGTCAGGGGACAAGGAGTGGGGGGGAGGGTTGGGGGTTCTGAGGGGGCGGGAAGTGGGAGGGAGTGGAAGGGGCAGGGGCAGGGCTAGGGCAGGACGGGGGCAGGGCTAGGGCGGGGCTCCTCCCATCCTCTTTTTTGATTGTTGAAATATGGTAACCCTACATAATATAAAACACAGAGAGAGTGCATCATGGCCAGTTTCTCCAGGGTTTTGGGTGGCTGTTTAGAAGATAGTGAATTATTCAACTATTGCTAACGTTATTTGTCTGGGTCGATGTAGGTGAAGCAACAGATGAGTTTACAAAGGCCTTGTTTACACTGGGACTTTACAGGGCTGAAACTTTCTCACTCAGCGGTGTGAAAAAATACACCCCAAGTGCTGCAAGTTTCAGTGCTGCAAAGTAGCAGTGTAGACAGTGCACCAGCACTGGGAGCCGCACTCCTAGCACTGGGAACTACTGCCCTCGTGGGTGTGGTTTTTTCACAGTGCTGGGAGAGCTCTCTACACAGCCACATTAAGCGCTGCAGTGGCAGTGCTTTAACATTACTAGTGAAGACATACCCTTAGGACATACCCTTAGGATGCAGAATGGTTAGGCAGCTTTCATTAGGGAGTGAATTTCAAAGAACTGGGTAGAGTAGTCTCTTTTCATTTTTCCAAGCATTTGAATTGTGCAATGTGCCCTAATGTGACTAATACCAAGTTTCTCATTACATACTGTGCAGCTTTGAATGTGATTAATTAAAGATGTCTGTGGAATATATTCTTTAATCCATATGAGTAAAGATTTAAATGTTCGTCCAGTACAGACTTCACTGCAGTCAGTCAGTCTCTGTACTCTGAGAGTGATTTTTCTTTAAGAAAGCTACAATTATCTAACTAGTGCTTAATTCTGGCCATTGTGTTTGAGTACCACTTCACATAAATTAAAAGAAAAACAATACATAAAACAGACACATACAATTCTGTCAGTGGCCTTCCGTTTACAGATGAGACAACCAAGCATATACCAACTATTATATCAGTTCGTTGATTATTGAACTCTTTAAAAAATGAGTCACACTATGTTCTTTCACTGACTTTGCCACTGACAACCATCATTCCAGGAATGGGCTTGCTGGATTTCCTTTTTTTAAGTGTTTAAGCCTTTTAGCAGATTTTCCCATCGGAAAATAGATTCTTTTCCCCCTCAGTTCCATTTGAGGACATGTGGTAAGGGAAAGGAAATAACAGCCTGCATATTTTAAATATTCAACTGTACTGTCTACATCTTGAGATCCTTCCTTAAATACTCAGTGTTACTTGCCACTATTTAGATATATTAAATATTGAGATATCAAGCAACCATACCTTCCTTTTAATGTTTAATATCCACTCCCAAAAATTCCTGAATGGCAGCTACATACATACACCCACTTATATATATGTACATCATGCTCAGGACACCGGTAATTGTGAGCCACTGTGTTACCTGTCTTCTTTGCCAAGAGTGACAGCCTTGCTGCTGCTAAGCTCTGTGTCTACTCCCAGATACACCAGCCTGTCTGCCTTGCCAGCAAACTCTTCAAAACTCTGCCATCTAAACCTTGCCTTGCAGGTAACAATCAGTGAAGCCCAGGTCTCCAGAGATGTCCGTCCTCCTGCAGTGTCCAGACCCTCTCACAGAAATTATTAAATTTGCTGCCTCCAAAGAGAGAGAGTGCACAGCACCCTGGTAGGTTAGCTGAAGACTCCCTTCACTTTAGTACACAGCACAGAGATGGTTTTGTAAGAAAATAAGAATAAGTTTATTAGCAAAGGACAGAGATCAGTGATACTAAGCAAGAGAAAAAGAGAGAGGTTTGGGTACAAATAAAACTAACATGAAACACACTTTCTAGGGACTAAAACTTAATCTTAGCAAGTTACAATCTTTGCCTAAGCCATTTTCGTACATCAAGTTACCAGCATCCTTAGCCCTCCAGATCCAGCTTTCCCAGATTAACAGCAGGCTGTTGCCTATGTCCCCTAAGTAATGGATGCCAAAATGGTTTTGCTTTTATTTCCCAAAACTCATTTTTTGTCCCCAGTCAGGAAGACCTCCACTGTTCTTCCTTTCCTGTTGACTTCCCATCCCCCTGCTGATTTGTATGCAAATGGGTCTGCCACTCTTTTGATTCCATAATACTTACATTACATTGGAGACAGGTAGATACCGACTGTTGGTCCTGTCTGGGAGAAAATGTGTTTCTCCCTTTGCTTGATCAGAGACTTCAAAGCATAATATCAGTGGGTGTCCATAATTCCTCAAGTAGTGTCAATACATCCATTTCACAATGACGTTAATCACAAGTATGTCACCGGCTTTCATAAAAGACCCTACTCAATTTCTCCTTTATAGTACATAATGTTCTATACAATCAATTGATTCAATTGCTTATTCTTTTGGGTTCCAACCCTCTGTTTTCACCCTGGGATGTCTGGATCCTGATTGTCAAAACACAGTATAGGGAGAGCTGGTAATGATTACGTTGACTAACACTTTCTACTACAAAAGTTTTTTGCAACCTTTTCTTTGAGAACCTACTCTGTTTGCAGCCGGCTTTTGAGGTTCTGCAGGGGAATGCCCAGAGGCTATAGATGTGTCTTCTCTTTGTCCCAGGAAATTCTGTTCAGCTTTTGCTGAAAAATAAACTATTACAAATCACCATTTCCTTTCTCTTGCTTGTGCCTTTAGGAAAATTTTGGCAACATTCCAAAATAACTAAAAACATACAAAAGAGAGTCCTGTGGCACCTTTAAGATTAACAGATCTATTGGAGCATAAATTTTCCTGGGTGAATACCCACTTCGTCAGACGCAAGTGAGTATTCACCCACGAAAGCTTATACTCCAATACATCTGTTAGTCTTAAAGGTGCCATAGGACTCTCCGTTGCTTTTTACAAATCCAGACTAAAACGGATACCCCTCTGATATAACTTAGAGAATTTTTTTCACTTGACCAGAGCTCAGAGAGCTGGGAAGCGAAACATACAAACACTCTGAAGCTGGGATGATGCTACCATCAAAGCAGCAACAGCACAAAATGAACTAAGACACATGGGAGCAGTCAGAGCAACTGTAACAAAGGGAGAAGGGGCTTTGCTGCCAAGATCCAGAATATACAACTTTAACTCTACCCCCCTTGTGTGTATTCTGTATGGCTGTGGTTCTGAACCAGGGGTACACACACCTCTGGGGGTACACAGAGATCATCCAGGGGGGTACATCAACTCATCTAGATATTTGCCTAGTCTTACAACAGGCTACATAAAAAGCACTAGCAAAGTCAGTACAAAAACTAAAATTTCATACGACTTGTTTATACTGCTCTATATACTATACACTGAAATGTAAGTATAATATTTATATTCCAACTGACTTATTTTATAATTATATGGTAAAAATGAGAAAGTAATCAATTTTTCAGTAATAGTGTGCTGTGACACTTTTGTATTTTTATGTCTGATTTTGTAAGCAAATAATTTTTAAGTGAGGTGAAACTTGGGAGTTCGCAAGACAAATCAGACTCCCAAAGTAGTCTGGAAAGTTTGAGAGCCACTACTGAATGGTACCATCCTTAATTACATGATCACATACTATTTTTTCCACAGGATCTTCTCTCATTTAATGCACAGAATGGATGCACCGGGGGGCAGAATTAAAGGTTGCTTGGGAAATTGCAAGTCTGGTGTTTTCTAACTTTTGACTGCTTCACTCTGCAACCTAAATAGCATTCTTTGAATGTAGGCTTTTCAATGTAATTATTATATAATATTGGTTAAATGTCAACAGTGGTTGGCACTGAAAAGGGCATAGAAGATACAGGCCCTACCCAAGCTGCTTATAGACTAAACAGATAACGCCCCACACACCAGGGATGACTGTATGTTCACTCATGCAGATTTTTTGTATAAAAAATACCAGAGAAACAGCTGTGCTGATTTTTAGAAATGTTTTCAGTGATGAACATGAAAACATGATTAATATGGAACTGTATTGTGTCATGTCTTACCCATGCACCGCATACTTTGGGTGACTATTATGGCAGACCAAACAAAAAACAGTTATCTATGCCTACTCAGTCGTAACAACTGTTTCCTTTTCTAGAGTTATATTTAACATTGCAAGTTAATCAGCAGACATTCTGTGCAATTCATTGAAAGATTATTATTGAACAAACATTGGCAATGAGCTCCACCTTGGACAAGACACAAATATAAATATCACTCTGCCCTGAGGAGTTCACAGTCTAAATCAAGGATCGGCAACGTTTGGCCCATGGCCCGCCAGGGTAAGCCCCCTGGCGCGTCGGGCTGGTTTGTTTACTTGCTGCGTCCACTGGTTCGGCCGATCGCGGCTCCCACTGGCTGCGGTTCGCCACTCCAGGCCAATGGGGGCTGCGGGAAGTGGCGCGGGCCGAGGGAGGTGCTGGCCGCGGCTTCCCACAGCCCTCATTGGCCTGCAGCAGCGAACCGCGGCCAGTGGGAGCTGCGATCGGCCAAACCTTTGGACTCAGCAAGTAAACAAACTGGCCTGGTCCGCCAGGGGGCTTACCCTGGCAGGTCGCGGGCCAAATGTTGCTGATCCCTGGTCTAAATGCTAAATAATAATAGCTAATAATAATAGAAAAAGACTATAAGTGATAGCTGTAACAGAACAACCAAAAATATATCATTCACTGAAATGGAATAAATAAGCAGGACCATCAATATCTCAAAGTCAGTTAAATTGTAATTCAGTTGTAACTGATGTAGTTTGTAACATGTCAGACCAACTGATTATTTGTATCTTGTTTAGAGATCATGCTAATCTTCTGTATTTTTACCTAACCATTTTAATTAAACTGAGAACAGCTTCATATTCCAACTCTCTTACTTTCAGGGTTCAAATACACAGGGAACCCATGAATACCCATTATGGTGGAAAAGGTCAGTTCATAAAACAATAAAAAACAAACAAAATATCCGTCATAGATTCATGGTGTGTTCCATAACATCTCTCAAACAAGAGCCATGCTGTTTCAAAAAATATGTTTAGACATTAAGAAATACCATAGGCATCTAAAAGACGTCAGTGTTTGCTGTTGCTATGATCTCCAGCAATGACTGAGTTGTAGGAGGTGAGGGGGGACATGCGGGGAGGGCACAAAGTCCTCAAAAATGGCATCCTGTTTAGAAGTGAATACTTTAAAAATACAAATAAAATGAGTGATACAACATCCAGGATTCCTTCGCAGGAGACATCATCAGTCAGAGGTCTAGAGTGTTTATAAAAAAAAGAACATTGTGAGTTATATTTATGCTTCATTACAAATCAAGCTTTTACCCTGAATGCACGAGACTAAAGCTTTATCTACACTGGAAACTGAACGACAAAACTTTTGTTGTTCAGAGGTGTGAAAGAAACTCCTCCCCAAATGACAAAAGTTTTGCCGATGAAAAGCACTGGTGTGAACAGCGCTTTGTTAGCTGCTCGTTAGAGGTGGAAGTTTTTTGTCGACCAAAGAGCTCTCTCTTGCTGACAAACAGCGGCACAGCCGTGCCGCTAAAAGGTGTGCAGTGTAGATAAAGTCATAGATAGAAAGATAAAGGGAGAAGAAAATGACTGTACATCCTCAGGAAACAGTAAGGAAGTTTCACTGTTCCATAGTACCACTGAGCAGAAGAGTTTGCTAATTAACAAGTACACATATGGGGGCCATATTCAAACATGAGTCTGAGTCTAAATTGATGTAATACACATTGTCCAGCCTTCTCTTCTATCAGCTTAGACTCACATCTATTTACTGATGTGTAACTTCACCTTATACATCACCTCTGAATTTGACTCAGCAGCAATTCATTTGAGCTACAAATGCTGTACAAGATATGGAGGAGACAAATAGGAGATAGCATGATAGAAGTATATAAAATGACAAAAGGTATAAAAAAAGACAGTGGGATACACCTGTTTGCCCTCTCATAACGAAAAAAGCAGCATTCAAATGAAACTGGAAGGCACAAAACATTAAATCTGAAAAGAAAACTTTGTTTATTTGGGTATGCGTGTTTGTTTTGTTTTTATTTTTGTTTGATGTAATGCATAAATTAACTTGTGCAACTCAACTCTACATAATATCAAGGCCAAGAGCTTAGCAGGATTCAAAAAAGGATTAGACATTTATATGGGATGAGCATATCTAGTTAAATAAAATAGATCACAAATTTATAATGGGCGTGAACTTCATTGTGCAAGGTTGTGCTAAGTGCTGGATTTAGGAAGAAACTTCCACTTGCAGGCTATTCTATAATTGTCAGTTACGGAGTGTCTTCCTTCGAAGCATTTGATATTGGACAAAGTCGGAGACAGGATACGTGAGTAGGGGGACCATTCATCTGATACAATACTTTTATTCCTATTCACATATTGTTTGATTTCACAAAATATTATTTCCCTGAATTTTGCAAACATGCAAACACTTACGAACTGTAGGTGGCAAGAAAGATTCAATAGTATGTTCCTTCAATTAAGGTCTGAAAGAGCTCCATCTATACTTCTAGGATATTCCCAACATACCAACGGAAGACAAGACTTAATAAAAAAAGAAGATCCTACCACTATTTTAAAGAGAAAGTTCACATTTTTATACATCCTAAGGAAGCAATAAGGCCAAAAATCCAGTGTTTCCCTTTAAGATATAGTGCTATAAAGATATATACAGATATAGTAATACACAGTACTGTAAATAAAACTACAGCTCTACCTCGATATAACGCTGTCTTCGGGAGCCAAAAAATCTTACCGTGTTATAGGTGAAACCGCGTGATATCGAACTTGCTTTGATCCACCGGAGTGCGCAGCCCCGCCCCACTTCCCCCTCCCCCCCCCGCCTCGGAGCAGTGCTTTACCACATTATATCTGAATTTGTGTTATATCGGGTCGCGTTATATAGGGGTAGAGGTGTATTAGTAAAGGAACCAATAGACAAAAATCAGCTAGATATAGCATCCATTTCCTAATATTTTGTAGCATTTTAAAACCTAAAGAGAATATTTTCCTAAGAATGCTTCATAGCCTTGTTTGAGGTCAGTTTATGGAATGGATCCAACTCCTCCAAGGACATGTGCAATTGTACCCATGAGCTACTGGAAATCCCTTACCTCCTTTCTCGGCTCATGGTTTAGGTCTCCTCAGATATGAAAATAAAATCACTCTCACTTATTATTTAATAAAATAGATTTCACAAGTAGGACTGTCATGAATCTTCCAAATCTCTGAGCACACAATTCTTCCTCTCACACAGAGAAAAGAATGTTCAATTCCACTCTACAGTACTTTGATCTCTAAAAATACAGGCCCTGCACTCAAACACTCATTATTCCAAACCTTTCCTTTTGTCAAACAGTTCCTCAGTGTTTCCTGTAGAAGATATTCTATGAAGATCATGGATAGACTTGAGCCAGGTCTGCACTAGGAGCATTTTCCCTGTATTGCTGTACAACATCAGCAAAGTGCTCCTATGCAAACACAGCTTCTACCAGCAAAACTGCGATTTTGCCAGTATAGCTTATTCCGGCCTCACACCGAACAAATAAGTTATACTGGGAAAACTGCATTTGCCAGTGTAAGTGAGCCTATGCGAAGGGCTTTTGTCAGCACAGCTCTGTTCAGCAGGGATCACACCTCCTTACACCCCAACCAACATAGCTATGCCAGCAAAAGTTTGTAGTGTAGACCTTGCTCTAGTCACGCACCTTTGACCTCAAAGTCACTCAGTCAGTGGGTTCTAAGTGCTAGATTTGTGAGATGTGTCACACAATCTAACACGCTTAAATTCTATATTTAAAACTCTCATAAAAGTCTTTGTTTATCGTGCATGAACTTTTGCACAGATCACACAATACAAATTACACTACAATATTTTGTACTGAGCCAGTTTTCCAAGATACAGCAACTGTTAAGTTTTACTGGATTTTGAAAATCATTTCTGTTAAGGTCACATAAACATGCATACTTAACTATATATACAAAATATTTGGTTTCTGAAAATTCCCACACATTACCAGGAAACAAGTCATTGGTTCTGATGTGAAATCATATAATAATATTGGAATCAGTAATAACCTACTGAGATCAATATGCCTTGTTTGCAGTATGAAATGTAAACAAGGACTAGTTCAAACAGTAATTCTTTACCATTTGGGGAATACTCACTTCTGAACAGTGTTCTTATTTAGAAGTGTGTGTTGTCTACATTAAATCATCCCTCATAACATACAAAATGAAAAGACATTGTGATGGGTTAGACCCCGTTTTTGGGATACCACCGGATATGCTGGGGTCCCACTGAGCCCGCCTGTCCTACCAGCCTGGGTTTTCCTTACTCTGTGCTGCTGTGCACACACACACAGGCAGCGACACACCCAGCTGTAGAATCACACAGAGTCTGCGATTAGCTCTCTGTGGGAGGGCTCAGCTAGAGGAATGCCCAGCTCTCCTGTGCACACACCCTTTGGAGTGTATACAGCACAAGACAATATACTTTTGGGTATAGAGATCTATATAGTGTAAGCTCATAAAAATTGCCCCCTCCCTCTTTGCCGCTCCCCACCCCCAGTTATACACAAACTGGGTTTTGGAGTAAACAAAAAATAAGTTTATTAACTACAAAAGTTAATAAATTTTTAGTGATTATAAGGGATAGCAAACAGAACAAAGCAGATTACTGAGCAAATAAAACAAAACATACAAACTAAGCTCAATGCACTAAAGAAACAGGTTACAAATAGTAATTTCTCATCCTAAATGTTGTTTTAAGCAAGTTGCAGAGTTTCTTCAGCTCAGAGTTTCAGTTATTTTTCTTTACAGGCTAAACTCTCGTCTCAGCCTGGACTTAGCTCTTGCCTTTCCCCAGCTTAGTTCCTTTGTTTCTTCAGGAGCTTTTAGCAGTTTTTCTTCTTGGGCAGGGAGGCAATGGAGAAGAGCCCGGATTTGACTCAATTTCCAGTCTTAAATAGGATTTACATAAGGTGGAAATCCTTTGTTTCCAGTGGAAAAATACCAGCAGTGTCCAAGGTGGTACTCCGTACCAGGTGCCATTATCACATGACCTTGCAGTATTAAAGCAACCATGAGACAAGGTTTATTTGGTATGTCCACAGGAAGGAACTCCAGGAAGACCAGAGACCAGCATCTTCAAACACCCATTCCACTGTCTTTCCTAATGGCCCATTCAGGGTGACTGCCTACTTTCTGGTGGGCGTTCCCCAAGTACGCACAGAGTTATAATTGTTACATAGTTATGTAACCCCCAAGGAGATTACCTAGATTCCTGGGGCTTTGTCTGCTGGCAGCTCAGGGAGAGGCACACTGTCCCTGGTGGGGAGGGGGAGCCAAGGCAGACTTGGCTCCCCCTCCCTTGGAAAAAATGGATATAATTTTCTCCAGAGGAGGTTAAAGACTCGCTGTCTGCCTCCTTGGCAAATTCAAGTTGTGCAGTAAGGCTTCTTTCTGCAGAACTTGCTTCCTTAGTCTTGAACAAGTAATGGGTCGCCGGGAGGAACCACATTCACTATTGTTCTCTTCACCTATTAACTGCCCCACTGGCAAGAGGTGGTTTCTGTGAACAACCTTACAAAATTGTTTCCATTTTCCATCCTAAGGCTGTATACAGGCAAGTCTGGTAGCTTATCAACCACTATGTAGGAGTCCGCATTCCACCGGTCAGCTAATTTGTGCTTTCCAGTGAGACCTAGACTTCGGATTACGACTTTGTCTATTACCTGCAGATCCTGTTTATGGACCCGAATATCAGATCTCTCCTTGGTGGCAAGGTTGCTTTTTCTGGCTGCTTGGGAGACCAGTTTGTAAGCTTCCCACAAGTCATGTCTAAGACTCTGAATGTACTGGAGATAAGTTGTTTCGCTAGCTTCATCAGAGGATATCCCAAAACATAGGTCAATTGGTAGCCTTGCTTCTCTACCAAACATTAAATAATAAGGCAAAAATCCAGTGGACTCATTTTTAGTTGTAAGGATGCACAAGGTAACTGACATGCTCACTCCATCTGGTCTCTCCGGTTGTGGATCTCCCTGAGGATGGTAAGGAGTGGTTCTGGACTTCCTTATTTCCAGGGTTTTTCTCAGTTCGTGAATTAGTCTGCTTTCAAAATCTCTTCCCTGGTCGGAATGGATTCGGGCAGCGAAACCATAATGTATAAAAAATTTGTCCCATAACATTTTGGCCACTGTACTGGCTTTTTGGTCTTTTGTGGGATATGCTTGGGAATACCTTGTAAAACTGACAGTAACTAACAGTATACTGGAGTGCTTTTTTCTATCAGGCTCCAACGACAAAAAAATCAATGCACACCAATTGCATGGTGCATCTGTAGTGATGTTCACCATAGAAGCTGCCTTTTTTGCAGTTGTTTTCCACAGTTACTGTCATTTTGGGTCAACAAAACCGGTCTCTGACCAATTCCAAAGTCTTGTTTACCCCGAAGTGACCATGGTCATCGGGCAAGGACTTCAACACCATCTCCTGGTATTCTCAAGGTAAGACCAATTGTTTTCGCACATGGCTCCTTATAGTCTGAATGGTCCGGAATAACAAGCCTTTGTTGATCACTAAACGATCCCACCCACTCTTTTAAGAGAAGAATTGTGCCGAGGGGAAAGTTAGATGGGTTTTTCACCCTTTTCCACAGCTTCCAGCACAGGCCTAATGTCTGAATCTTTCCACTGAGCTCTTCTCAATTCAGTCGGAGTTAACTGGGTCTATTAAAAAGTCTTTAGCCCAACGAAGTTTGCATAAATTGTAGGTATAGCCTTGTCAGCTAACCCCAGTGCTAAAAACTCAAGTTTGTGCACGGGATAGTGTCTTTCAGATGCAGTCAGTCCTCGACTGACAAAAGCCACGGGTTTCCATTGATTCTCATAATTTTGATAGAGAACTGCTCCTAATCCATCAAGACTGGCATCTACATGCAGTTCATAGGGCTTGGTAGGGTCTGCAAAGGTTAACACTGGTGCAGTGGTGAGTTTCTCAATAAGGGCATGGAAAGCATTGTTGCATTCCTTGGTCTAATAGTCCCCAAAGGATTCATTCACCTTGAGCGGTCTCACAATGGAGGAGTAATTTTTTTACAAATTGGCGGTAATATCCACAGAAGCCTACGAAAGATTGTAAAGCTTTCAGGTCTTTCGGTATAGGCCAGGTGGTTAATGCCTCAATCTTCTCGGAGTCAGTCGCCACACCTTCTGCTGGCACAATATGGCCTACATATTTTACTCAGTTCTGACAAAATTGATATTTATCAAGTGATAGTTTCAACCCACTAGCTTCCAGGCGGTCTAACATTTTCTTTAGTCGAGCTTCATGCTCTTCCAGAGTTTTCCCAAAAACAATTAAGTCATCCAAATACACCAGCACTTCTAACAAATTCATATCCCCCACTGTCTTCTCCATCAAACACTGGAATGCAGCAGGAGCTCCCGAGATACCTTGGGGCATCCTCTCAAACTGGTAGAATCCCAAAGGGCAAATTAAAGCTGTTTTCTCTTTGTCTTCAGAGCTCATCGGGATCTTGTAGTAGCTGCTTCATAAATCTAAGACAGAGAACCATCTGCTTCCTCCGAGGCAAGTTAAGGCATCATATACCCTGGGTACAGGGTATTGAGCTGGGACGGGTCTTTTATTCAGTGTGCGATAGTCCACACACAGGCGCACAGTCCCATTTTTCTTCCGCACCACCACAATGGGGGATGCATAGTGGCTACGGGATTCAGAAATTATTCCTGCTTCCAATAGTTCTTGGATATGCTTTCTCACATCCTCAATGTCTGCTGGTGCCAGTCTTCAGGACCTCTCCCTAAAAGGCCTGTCATCTGCCAAACGAATGGTGTGTTCCATGTTAATGGTACATCCCACATCCCATTTCTCAGTGGAAAACACATTAGGTCTCTCACTTAGCTGTTTTTTCAACCGGTCTTTCCAACTGGGAGATACAGGAGAATCACCAACATTAAAAAGATCAGGATCCAATGCCTTACAGGGCTTTCTGGCTGTAGTTGCGGGGCTCACAACACTCTCTACCCTATACAATCGTGCCAACGCCATTCCTTTCCTGATGGCTAGGGGATGGTTGGTTTCATTTCTTACTCTTACCATAACGCCAGCTTCCTCCATCTGTAGTAAGGACAATAAACCTCTCTGAACCATCAGACCACTAGGGAGGTTATCTCCATCAGAGGACTCCATCATCACTGTATGAGGAAGGCTGCTACTGTGCTTCTCAAGTTTTCCTCTCAAGTCAATCTCACCATGTGGGGGTATGGCCAAATAGCTGTGAATACTCTTACAACTTTCCCTAGTATCAGAGGGGTAGCCGTGTTAGTCTGGATCTGTAAAAAGCAACAAAGAGTCCTGTGGCACCTTATAGACTAACAGACGTACTGGAGCATAAGCTTTCGTGGGTGAATACTCCAACTTTCCTTAGTGACTCATCGACAGAGTTATCATGGTCATAATGTGTCGTGGATGAACCCAGGGTCGGCTCTCGCCATGGAGGGTGAACCATGCCTGGGGTCTTCTGGCCCAAACGATCACAAAGAGTGGCCAAAGACTGGAACATGTTGCTGTTGGTTCCAATCAATATGGGAATGCCAGCTGGTGGATGTCATTAGTGCTCTTGGTAATTGTAGAGGGAAATATAAGAAACCCTCTCCCTAGAGTTTATACTAACCTATTGGTATGACCAACTATTCTAACAAACAAAAGTTGATACCCGTAGTTTAGACATCAATAACTTCTCCCTCAACAGATAAATATAATCCAACATATATTATATAAAAAAACCTCCTTGACAGCTAATGCATAACTTTTCATGGCAATGGCATTAAGAGGCTATAGTTTATTTCATGGCTGAGATGACACAATTTTGGATAATTAAATAAATTGCAAGAAGTAATCTTGCAAGTTGAGGATGCTCTCAATGTACATGCAAACATGAGAGAGAGAGAGAAATGGATAGCATAAGATCATCTTGCTAAAAACTGGTCAGAACTACAACATTACCTTACCTTTCTGAAGAAAAGAACTCTGTGTATTCTGCTCTATCAAGTGTTACTAGACTAGGAGGGTTTTGTAGTAGCAGAGCAGGGTACTGGAGACTGGAATCAGGACATTATTCTGATTCCTATTTGTGGTTCTGCCCTCAACTTATAAGACACTGGGCAAGTCACTTTGGTAACTGTGGCTCAGGAAGGCTATCTTCAAAATGGGGATAACACTCCCTACCTACCTACCTACTGGAGTTATGAAGTTAAATTCATGTTTGTAAAGCATGTATATATCCTCAGATGAAAGGTGCTAATAGTAATGCAACATATTACAATGTCTTAAAATGTTCAAAGAACTAGGAGTCATACATCATTTAATTATCCACAAGAATCCCTCCTCTGCCTGAATCCATTTCTGGTATCTGTACAGGCAGCCTGGATGGAAACAAGCTACAAGGTCACTACAGGCATTTCTATTGGAAGACAGCCTTTGAGGAGTCCTGTTTCAGTGGTTTCCATTTCCAAGTTCCCTTCAGTCCAGAGATTCATCCACCTTAAAGTAAAACTAACCCTTTATTAAATCTCAGACTCATAATTGCTCTTATCTTTATTTGTTCCAATTGTGTGCGAAATGTTCTATTTATGGTCTTCTATGAAGAAAAACAGTCATGTTAATCTGTACCAGAACTGCAATCTCGGCTGGGGGAGTTTTTTATTGATTATTTTAATTTCTTGAAGCAGATCTAGCACCTGGTGGAGAAACCAGGTGGAATGCTGTTCTACAAGAATAATCCACAACATTCTTCCCAGAATAATCCACAACATTATTTTTTCTTTCAGTTGCTTTACACAGTCAGGGCATGCCTCTATGCTCAACTGAAGTCAATGGAAAAGCTCCCACTGACTATAATCATGCAGGACCAATATCAGGGATGATCAGAAGTTCCTTATGCAGGTTTGCAAGATTTTCTCTCCCTAATGATAATTTCCCTAGCTACTTCAATTTAATTCATGTATTCAGATAAAGACATTTCCTTATCTATGCATGAGGCAGGCTGACACTAGAAATTGTAAAAATGGATAGCGGTTATGCACCCTTCTCTGTATTACTATGTGACATGCTGCGAGCCGGTTGTCCATGTACCTGTTGCCTTCCCACTCCTGAGACTGTAGAACTATGCCGGTCCAGGACATATATAATATCTAAAGAGCTCTGGGATCCTTCAGGATGAAAGAAAGTATGTACGCTTTAAATATATTACTAACTTATGGCAAGAGTAGTAAAGAATTACTTGGTCATTACTACTTCTACCTACGCAATACCTTCAAAAAAGATCTTCAGTGAAGAACAATAAAAAGTTATTAGCCAGTGATAGAATTCAGCTTCAGTAATCAAGATAGTATCTTTTGTTTATTATTCTATTCCACAATATGTCAGTGAGGGATAAATTTGGGATACTTACAAGAGAGCAGTGGGCAGTAGCTCTTGACTTAAACTGCCACTAATAAATGAACAGTCATTATATTTTATTGCCAATTCCATCATTAGCATCAAGAGGTCAAGGGCTCAAATCCACTTTCATTTGACATTTTGCCCTCAATTCTGAACATGCTGGTGATAATATTTCTCTTCACAACCAGTTTTCACTAGGCCAGGTGAGACTGTATCTTTATGCAGGAACTGCCCATTTCTGTGACTGCACTCCAGTGCTGTCCCGATTGATATTCCCAAAGCTCCAACTGAGCAATACGCACAGAAGGCTGATGGAAGGGATTTCCCTCTCCAAGAGCCCTACTAACTTGTGCAGATATATTTGCTGAGCGTGAAGTATCCAGGTGCCTCTCCTAGTTCCCCTATTCCAGGAAAATAAGCAGGATAATTAAGCATGTCTGGCCATCAGGGAAATAAAACACATTATATACAAGTGTACTACAGAAATTATATCCACTCTGCTCAGCACACGCATGTAAAAAGTTTACATAACAAAATAAAAGCTATGCAATTATTAACAATATTATTTGATAACATCATTATGGATTATAATTAATTGGAGTGAGGATGGAACTGAAATATGGAATCGAAGTCCCCTTGAAATTTGTGGAAATTTTCAAACTGATCTAAATTTTGCAGCTCAGACTCATCTCTAAAACTGACATTTCTAAATCTACTGCTGATGGTTCCATCTTTATGAAAACTGTGAAATTTAACATATGCTGTTCTTGCAACTCTAATTTCAGAGATTGTTTCCAGCCTGCTTAGATATTAATTCATTGTACCCCCCATCATCCCCATAAAAGATGTTACCATGGGAACAAGTATATTTTTTTATTATTAAACATTTCTTTTTAGGGGACTATGGCGGGGACTGTATGTTCAATCAGCGGGTCTAATGGTCAGGCCCTGCTGCTCCAGTCTCTCTTTTAGTTCGGTGTGTCTGGGACCCCCGAATGGGTTTCAGCTGGGTCAGTTTCCTTGTTGGTAATCCCCTAGTCTTGCTGATGCTTGGGCTAGGTATAGGGGAATCTGGTGTAGCGAGGGGCATTTTGTTCTCCTACCCGTGGGGTGATGTGACAAAGAAGGGGAGAAAAGACTCATAGCCAGACCTCCTTGGTAACAGCTTCCTCTCCTCCTGCCTCAGGGTGGTGCTCCTCCTGGGAATGGCTTCTCTGGTGCTCCTCCTGGGAATGGCTTCTCTCGTCCCTGCCTATGCTGCTGGAGCACTCTCTGTACTGCTCCTTTCCCCAGGAGCATGCTTGGCACTAGTGCCTGGGGTCCAAGCTTTCCTGTACTGCTCCAGCCTTTCTCTGCCTCGGCCCTAGCATGGGGGTTTGTAAACACCATCACAGGGACAAAGTGGCACAAGGGACTGATAATGAGAGAGTCCTAGTTTGAACACGGACTCACTTACTTGTGAACAAAAGACTTATATATGACGGCTCTCTGGAGGTCTCACTTCAGTTCCAGACAGAGTACACTTTACAAAATCACAGAGAAAGAGGGATGGTATATGGTCTAATACTTCAAGCACAGGAATGGGAGTTAGGACTCCCCGACTCCCTTCCTATTTCTGCCATTAACCTGCTGTGTGGTCTCAGATAATTGTTTTTCTGTTTTTTTCAGATTATCCATATGTAAAATAAGATGCAATATTACTGTCTGTAGCTCAAAAGGGTAAGGCTTAATGGAGACATGCAAATCTCCTTAAGACTCTCTGACCAAGAAAAGTAATACTAATAAGTAATGACCATGATGACAGATTGAATAAAGCCTGTATTGAAGCATGGTTCAACAGTGAAACTTAAATATGTGCAGGGCCGGCTCTAGGCACCAGCAAACCAATCACGTGCTTGGGGCAGCACATTTTCAGGGGCAGCATTCCGGCCATCTTTTTCTTTTTTTTTTTTTTTTTTTGCTTCGGGCGGCAAATGCCTACAGCCGGCCCTGGCAGCAGCGTGTCCTGCGCGGGGGTGCCCTGGGGCCACTGCGGTTCGCGTCGTGGGGGAGCAGCGCTTGCACCTTGTGGCTGGGCCGGGCAGGCTCTGAGCGGGGGACACTCGGGCTGGGGGCCTCCTTGCGGGGCACACGGAGCTGCCTGCAGGTGCCGCAGGGCGGCCGCCCCCCCAGCGCCGCAGCCGGGGCTGGGCAAAGCAGCCTGAACCGCCCAGGGACTGCGGCAGGGCGACCAGAAGCAGCAGCGGGGCCATAGAGGGTGGGGCGCTGCCATGCAGGGCCCACGTCCCGCTCTCCAGGGCTCCGCTCCCTCTGGGGCTGCCCTGCCCTGGCTCCTCAGCCCCCTGCCGGGGCGGTCCCCTAGCTCTGCCCTCCCCTGTCCCACCCGCTCCTGGAGGCAGGAGCCCTGGTTGGAGGGACCCTGGTCTGAGGGTTTACCCAGACCCTGCCAGGGCCGGACCAGCTGGAGGCGAGGGGGTAGCGGGTGGAGTCAGCACTGGTGGGGAGCCCAGCGTTGGGGTGGCAGGAGGTGTGTGTGGGGGGGGAGAAGAGAGAGTCCAGGGCTGGGGCGGCAGGGAGTGCGGGTGGGGGAGGCCAATGGTGGGGGGGGGGGGTGAGAGCCCAGGGCTGGGGTTGGGGGCAGCCAAAAATGTTTTTGCTTGGGGCGGCAAAAAACCAAGAGCCGGCCCTGAATATGTGTTTTTAAGATTTTGCCTACTAATAATAAATACATACCTGAAGTGTTCCATGCTGCTGTCTAGTGTTTTGGGAGCAGGTCAATAAACGTACAGATACCCTGTGCTTCTACCAGAGAGAATGAGACCCTCACTTTATTAAGTCTCCCAGACATAGACCTGCAGAATTCGATTTTTCTTCTAATTTTGACAATTTATATCAATTTTTATTTTTAAGAGTTTTTTTTAACTATTTTTATTTTTATAATTGCAGGAAATTAAAGGGTGGTTAGGGTAGGAGTTAGGAGTAGGGCAACGTGGACAGCGGGGCTGCAAGTGGCTCTCAGCACAGCTGAGGGGCCCAAGACACTGGGATGCAAGATGTGGGGGAGGCTGCGGTCCTGCCTCGGAAAAGCAGAGACCTCCGGCTAGGACTGCAAGGAGGAGACGAGCCCCCAGTCCCAGGGCGCTGCTGAACACTTCCTGCCCGAGAACAACTCCCACACTTCTGTCTGGTGACTGAGTGAGCAGGGCCATGACAGCAGGGCTTCAGAAGGCACCCTGCTCAGCTGTGGGGCCGGTGAGACCCCATCCCTGCAGGCACAATGTGCGGGGAAGACTACAGTCCTGGCAGGGCAGAGCCCTCTGCAGCTCCACTGTCACAGGAATGAGGGAGTGGGTCTGTGGAGTCGCAAAGGGCTCCCTGCTTTGTCACAGGGCTGGTTACACCCAATCCCTGCAGGCACAAGGGCAGGAGGCTTCCAACGACTGTTACCAATGGATTTTTTTCGTTGATTTCCGTGTGTCATCTGAAACTGACATTTACCAACATTATTGATTTAAATAGAATCCAACACAGCTTTATGGTTTTAACTTGACTATACCTACAATCGGCACTTCAATCTCAACTACGTGAAATCCAAATACCATACTGACAGGACAAAGTTGCGTTCAGAAGTCAGCAAATACCAAAATTAACGTTGGACATTCAACCTTAATGCTGCTCTCTTGCACCTATGTATTATGAAAGAACTTCAGCTATGTGCTCAAATACTATTTCTCAAATAATATCTTACAAACTTTGTATAACGGGGTAGGCAACCTATGGCACGCCTGCCGAAGGCGGCACGCAAACTGATTTTCAGTGGCACTCACACTTCCCGGGTCCTGGCCACCGCTCTGGGGGCACTGCATTTTAATTTAATTTTAAATGAAGCTTCTTAAGCATTTTAAAAACCTTATTTACTTTACATACAACAACAGTTTAGTTATATATTATCGACTTATAGAAAAAGACCTTCTAAAAATGTTAAAATGTATTACTGGCACGCGAAACCTTAAATCAGAGTGAATAAATGAAGACTCGGCACACCACTTCTGAAAGGTTTCAGAGTAGCAGCCGTGTTAGTCTGTATCCGCAAAAAGAAGAACAGGAGTACTTGTGGCACCTTAGAGACTAACAAATTTATTAGAGCATAAGCTTTCATCCGAAGAAGTGGGCTGTAGTCCACGAAAGCTTATGCTCTAATAAATTTGTTAGTCTCTAAGGTGCCACAAGTACTCCTGTTCTTCTTTTCACTTCTGAAAGGTTGCCGACCCCTGTTCTATGACATTAGAACAAACATCTTGCTATTATTTTTAAAATGTATATTTAATTTGACAATGATACAGTATATTTTAATGACAATTTTTATACGGTAAGTTTTCTTGTCTCATAAGAAATGCATTTTAATAATCTTATCACTGCAATATGTCTCAAGTTGTTTTTCAGCTAAATACATGTACATAACTGTTAGAGAATATTTTGAATGGCTTGTTTGACCATATACCTTATGTAAAAATTTATTTAGTAAGTGTTATTCTCAAACAGGATTCTTATTTTCTCTTTTGACTATTTAATGTGCTTCAAAGTATTTTAAAGAGCTACTTTAACTATTGAGAATGTGTGTATAGAATTTACAATTACATAGAATAATTTATAAATTATCAACATATCAGGATATTTCTAATTAGGTAAACTGAAAACAAATTTTTTACCTGCATTGACAAAATATACTTTAACTAATTTATGTCTTTTGAATAATTAAAAAACAAACTTAATTTAGAGTGAGTTAGGTTGGAAATTTATAGTTGCTGTTGGAGCAGACCAGGAATCCAATTGTGACTCAGAGTCACAATTCAGACCCTGGTTCTTTCTTTGTTCTAAGGAGAAGTAATCTGCACCAGGTAAAGGGTGGCAGCAGCAGATTCCCTTCCCCCTCTGCACCAGCTCAAGCTGCACCAGATGGCACACTGGGAAGAGCAAAGTTATCTGCATGGGAGGAGGTGTGATGTGACGGAGGCTGGTCTTCCCCCCATCCATGTGCTGTAACCCACAATGTGGGTAGCCTGCAAAGAAATACCCTTCTATCCCCCTACTCATCAGAGCAGGTACATCCCAAAAACCATAATCTTTCCCGAAGTGATAGTGTTGATTTTTATCCAAAGGCTTTTATGCTCTGAATCCTGATACCAGAGAATAAGTGAGAAGGTTTAGGGAAAGCTGAAATACTTGCAGGACTCCTTTGAAAGGAACCTTTCTCTCTCTCTCTCTCTCACTGTGTTGACTCACTTTCATCCTCTTTTGTTGGTCCTAAAAATGTTTAGGGACTCAGGATGTTGGAAATGTAAAGAACTTTAAAGGCTCAGGTCTCATCAGAGGAATTGGGAATCATGAGGAGGCCTCTAAAGTCACAGGAGACTGACTGTAAATATTACAAAGAAGGTATCAACATAGATTGGTTTCCAGTAGAAACTGATGGAGCTGTTCTCGGGGGGGGGGGGGGGGGGGGGAATAAATAAAAAAAAACCTTTTAAAGGGCCAAATCCTGTGTTTCTCTGCCACTGAAGCCAAGGTGATCTGTTTAAGGAATATCAGATCAAGCTCTAAGTGGATAGTGGCATTGCAAATGATTGGCCATTATGTACCAGTGAGGTGTGAAATCTGCAGCAGGAGGAGAGATTGGAATGTAATAAACTAAAAAGGCAAATCATAGGCTCAAGTACCTTATCTGGTTTGTACCCTAATACATTTTGAGCTTAAGTCATTGGGTGGATCGGACAACCCCGTGGGCTAGCAACAGAGTAGGAAGGGACAACTCCTTCCTGAAAATGTGGAGGCTAATGAAATTTAAAAAAGGAACCTAGTCAACCAAAAGAGAAATAGCAAAATATAACTCTAGCTCAAGCAGTAAAAAAAAGTGTATATTCTCAGTTACAGCTTGATAACATTACAAACACAAGGACATGTGGCTGGATTTCAAATATTTCACAGCAAAGGGAACTGCCCTTGTCAGTTATGAGGGTATGTGATGTGAACAGCTGGTCCAATGCATGAGATCAGACATACGGTTAAACTTCCAACATCACCAGAAGTCATTAAGTAAAATTGAATCAGCAAATACCTGTCTAACACAGAAAAAGTAAAACAGAATAAAATGGAATATAAATATATTGTATGTGGTCAAAAAAAAATTAGCTTGTAACTGCAATCAATATAAGTGATCCAGATCAGTGTAGTAGACAAAATAAATTTTACTCTAGGTGTCCGTTTCTTGGGCTTGCAGCAAAGCCATATTATGAAGATGGTTATTCTAATATACGTTTTGAACCAAAACAATTTCAGGGCATGCCATACAGACATGCACCTGTTAATGTCCATTTTAATGCCCAAATCACATGTATTTTACTATTTACAGAAGCCCCAGCTGCTGAGGAGGAGCACAGAAAAGGGAAATCTCTCCAAATTTCAGCATCTCTGCTATATAAAGCAGTACCCCAGAATCATCTCATTCCGCAAGGAATCAGTTTGGGGCACAACGAGCTACTGTTGTTGCTATTGAAATGAGAATGACAAAACTATGTCACAACTGTGTTCTGATGTCCAATTTTTCCATTGCTGTTAGTTTTATTTGATCCTTTATTAGTCTCTTCTCCTCTTTTTGCTTTTCTTTGGCTTTTCTTTTAATTTCTTATTTTAATATAAACCCTATTTGCTATTTTGAGTTTGTGGTTTCAGCTTCGTTTGGATTTTTCTGACATTCATACAAAAACTGACAGCTGAACTCAAATTATTACTATCTGTTTTGAATTCAGAAATCCAATTGAATCTATGCAGTTTGCTTCTGTAACTTCTTATGGATTCTACTTAAGTTCTAAAAACTGACAGAAGGAGAAAAAATAAAAGGTGAGCAGTATTAACATTTAACAGAATTGCAGAA
Organism: Chrysemys picta bellii; assembly: GCF_011386835.1. Classification (NCBI taxonomy): domain Eukaryota; kingdom Metazoa; phylum Chordata; order Testudines; family Emydidae; genus Chrysemys; species Chrysemys picta. The sequence goes on from NC_088792.1 coordinate 200,647,320, forward strand.
TAAACTGAAAATAACAGAGTGACAGGGAGGGAAGGAACTGGACTACTTCCTCCTTTTACAAGAATTTACTTAGCCATCTAGATCAACAGCGGCAGAAGGGTGACACCAGCAATACATTAGAATACTTGTACAACTCTAGAGAATATATAACAAATGTCTTTCCCAATATGGGTTACAGCAGTGATGTATCTTTTCCTTGTACCACAGGTGAATAAAATTCTTTTTAATCATGTAGCAGAACTTGAAACATTCTATTTAAAATGTACTGGACATATTTATTGAGTTGTATGCTTTTGGCAGATGCATCTAGCCAAAAGAACTGCTTCTAACCATTGAGCAAGTCATATTAAAAATGGATCTTCTTGTGCTATTTATACAAAGACTGTTTATAGTACACAATATAGGCAAACAATTTATAAAGCAATAACATAGGAAATAACACGTGTATTGTGTCTGACTTTATTGACAAACTTGTGCATAATAAAAAAAATTAAATCAAGACACCTATTTGTAAAGAGAAGAAAAAAATGACTAAAAAAGGCCAGAGCATTTTAAAAATTAGATGTCCAAATATACTAGATCATAAGATTAGTATAAATACCACTTTTCAAATGCAACACCTCCATTAAAATACTCAAGATCTTTTTGTGAAAGGGATAAATGACATGTAGTACAACTGTAAGTGACACTTACAAAGATTATATGCACTTACTGACTAAGACTCCTATTGACTTTAATAGGAGCTAGATGGAGTCCTTTGAGAATATAAACACAAGACAAGTTTTAAACCCTTTATGTTGATACGTACAATCAGCACCAGATTTATGGTCTGGAGAGAGAGAGGCTCACCTACGCTCCCAACTGAAAGTAAGATGCTTTAATGGGAGATACAGCTTAGAGCAAGAGTGGAGGGAATGGTGGAAACACTGGGACTCATGCCTACTGTGGAATTGAGTAAACATGTTGGCATGTATATAAACACCATCTTCAAAGCGATATCTTTTGCAGGGAAAGAAGGACAAGCAAATAGGGTGAAGAGGATATCTGCTTCCTTACACTCTTAGAATGACTTATAAGAACTTACACACACACACACCCCTAAAAGTTGCATGAAAGCAATTCATGTCCTGTGGTGATAGTTATTTCTGCAGATGTTTACTTGGCAATCTCAGGTGGTGCATGAGTTGCAACTCTAGCGTGAAAAACCTGAATTATTTTTTTTTTAATTTTAACACCCAAAAGCCCATATAGTCATAATGACTTTAAAAAATAAAAACATTAGCATCTGAACCAATAAAGACCAAGTTGGGAAGTCCACTAAGCACAAGTTTCTCCTCACTTTCAAAGTTTTCTCTATCCTCTTCTGCTACTAGCTTTCCCATTCCCTGTACTCTGCCAACACATCTGTGCTAGCTATTCTTTTTGTCTCTTTTACCCTCTTCTAAGTTTCTGTCATCTCTCAGTCTTCTTTTAAACCAGCCCACACACTTGGAACAGCCTATCAACTGATGTCTGCCCACCTCTTTCCCTCTTTTCCAAAGAACAGACTCCATCTATATCCATGAAGCATTTCAGCAATAGATACTGTGCAGCATTCCATGGTTGCTTCTGTGTTTTGTACTTGACCTTGACGTTAGACAGTTAGTACTTTGGCGCAGGGGTCTGTTATCTATTTGGCATACTTCACCTCTTGTAAAAGTAACTATACACTAATGATGCTACATAAATAATATCTCTCTCCTTTCTCTCTTGTCCTACATAAACTGAACTTTTGCCCCACTTCTATGACATGATTTTCTCCAAGAAGATGGTAAACTGGATTAGTTTTTGCTGAGACCTTTAATCTTTGCTATGGTGTCAGTGAGGCATGATTCTGCCACTGTTACTCATTAGTACCTTACTTCAAAAGTATCCCCTTCGATTGAAGAAGGGCCTATTTGCAGAGTATGGTACTTAATGTGAGTAAAGTTAGCAGATTCCTGATCATAATTTGTAATGCACATATCTATAGTATTTATGCACAGCCCTTGTGAGGGGGCCTTAGAAATAAGTTTTAAAATGTTCCATGTGAACAAAGCAACAAAACAATATGTTGCCTTGTCACTCACTTTATGCGGCAACCACTAATTTCAAAGGTACTGGGTCCACTTAGTAGCCTTATTCTAAACAAAATCAATGAATAAAGGGAATTAAACCACAAACCTGGTGAAATTATTTTACATTTCTAGAGAAATTTCCATCTGTTGGAGAAAGGAAATGACGTTCATGCAGACAGCTTTATTTTCATGTGTCTTACTAAATTTCATTCCCACATTGGCACCACGGCAAGTAATTCCATTCTCTGGTTAGCAATTAAATAATTGGAGGTTTTTAAGAATTAAAAAAACTAATATAATAAATAACCCTTAAGCAATCCTCTATCCCCAAATCACATTCTCCTCACACCCTAGATTTATGGATGACAAGGCAGTTAATGCCAATTAGGATTATTATAGGTACCTAAAAAAATGATGCTAGGAACAATAATCTTAACACCACAATCCAAGCCACATGATATTCTATTGGAATTGCTGACTATTTATTTACTACTGAATTCAAGTGTTGAATATTTATTTTTGCTTTACTTCCACAATAAACCAGAAATCTCCTATCATCCCAGCCCAACATGCACACTCTTCTATCTTGTTGATTTAACAAGTACTCAAAGCTAAATGTCTTCTTCAACAACATTTCTGCCATATATCAATATATATATCCTCGAATTCCAAAACTGCAGAAAAAAATTAAGCCTATCCTATGAAGTCGCTCATCTTTCAAACAAAACAAAACAAACAAACAAGTATTACTGAGTGAGGGCTTTTTACCCTTCATGGGAGGCAGGGTGAACCAGGATAAAAGTGCAAGAAAGTGGTGTGGTGATGCTGACCCAGATATTTAAAAAATAGATTATTACTTGTGGTTAAGGCACTGGACTGGGATTCAGGAGTTTTCACCTCTCCAAGACTTCCTGTCTAATCCTAGGCAAGTAATTTAATATCCCTCTGTGCGTCAGTTCCTCATTGATAAACTTAGAATAATATTTCCTTTCTCCCAATTTCGATCTCCCTCCCTGTCTATTTTATCTATTTCGATTGTAAACTCTGAGACAAGAGCTGTCTTTTAGCATTTGCTTGTACGGAGGAAAGGGGCCCTGGAGTCATCTGTGTATCCTTGGAACTACGGCAATACAAATAATAAATAACAACAATGGTACTCAGGAGCTGGTGCTAACCCTTCCCATTTATATCATTAGATTGCATAATATGGTTTTACAAATGCAGCACACTTGAGAGATTGTGCAAAACCGACTGAGAATTCATGTTGACTGACTTTTTCCACTCCCAGACTACAGAAATACTCTGAAAGACGCATCTTCTGGAGTCACGCTTCCTGCTTTTAATGGTATAGTATACCCTGCTTTCTGCACCACACAGACAAGCGTATAATAGCTTCTAAAAACAATATTATGTTTGGCAAGAACATTACATTCCTCCACAAAAGAAACATGTTATTTCTTTATAGGTACTACCAATCTCTTGAATTAACCACAGAGAAGTTTTTACTATTATTCTGCCACTATCTTGGCAGATCACATGCCTCTCAAAATTCTTGCTCTGAGCAATTGAGAGCGGATATTTGTAACTGAGCGTACGGACCATTTCTTTTGAAATAAACAAATCAAGTATAATAAATCTCAGAAGGGGGGGAAATATAGTGTCATCCACAATCTCCAATTTTTCCATTTAAATCAAGGATTGACTGAATACACAACCAGTCTGTAAATTCATCTTCAGCCAGTATAAATTACAGGTTTATATAGTCCAAGCCTCCAGGATAAACAGACAATTTCTTAACCGGTCATATCCCAAACAAGTCTTCCATGTTTTTCTGAAGCTACCTCCTTGTCCTATTTGTAGTTCTCTCTCTCCCATTACTACCAGTATGCACGCGCGCGCGCACACACACACACACACAGAGAGAGAGTCATCGGCAACTAAGCTGTTTCACCAGTTGTCAACAGGTACAATCTCACTTTCAGAAGCTCTGATTGAAGATCTGGCTGTGCACCATTGTTTACTGGAAAGAATAATTCTTCTTGGCTGGGTTCATCTTTAAAATGTGTCATTCCTCTTTACTTAACAAAGCTCCCTCTATTCCTGCCCTTAAATCAAAATGGAGTGACTTTGTAGTGTAGAAAATGGGAACATCACAGACACAAAAAGTGGGCTACCATCCTCCAAAGAACTCAAAACTGGGCAGAAAATATTACGACAAAATGAGAACAAGTTCAGAATCAAAGAGTCCATGGCCAGTTCTCACATCTCTTATGTTTCTCTGTTCTTTCTTGTACAGCATCTGCTGTACAAGATTTACTACCTCCTTGATTTATTTTTGCTCTGGTTTTATTTAGACAATTGTTACCTGTTACCATGGCAGTGTTCTACTGAATGATTCTCGTGACAAACTTACATTTTTAGGTACTTAGAACAGCTGCAAGGAGCTGGTTGAAACTTCCTGATCTTCAACTGCTTGACCCAGTCAGAAGCTGGAGAAGCAAGGAAGCTACTGTAACTTCCACCATATACCTTATGGAGATGGGGTGCAGGGAGCTCAGGTGTAGTGGAGTTCCACTGGACCACACTCCTTCCTGTTAATACCTTTAATGTGCCCCCTCACATTAGGGCTCTGAGGTGGCTGGCACAAGAGGCATCCTTGCTGCCTCTGCCAACTTTCTGCCAGTAGTCAGTTTCCCTACACAAGGGTTTCTCCCCAATGGCTGTTTCCAGGCCATTTTGTTTATACAAAGTAGGCTCAGCAAACTGGAGAATCCAGCCCAAAATTCTCATTTAAAAAGTAAGTCTCTAGTCCTTGTGGCTCTGAACATAACTTTAGCAATGTGAACTGAGGGCAGTTACGACTGTCTGACAGCTACAGACAACTTGAAATAAGAGTTAAGAAGTATACATTGTCTCATTTACTCACATTTATTCTATTAGGTTTTTATACTGCACTCATTACTGTAGTATCAGAGCACCTAGGATTGGGTAAGCTCTAAAGTCTAATTGTGACAACTTAAATATCAACAATGATGATCAAAGCAAGCAGGAAAGAAGAGGAGTGATATTTTGGGTGGAATCTTGTTTTGTTGTTAAACAGGTAGAGCCTGATTGTGGGTTGTGCTTCAGAGACAGCCAATTCCTCCTGGCCAACATGCCCCCTATTTTAAAACTCAGCAGTTTCCACTGGATACAACCCTGTCTTGAAAAGGACCAAACTCTGAAAGAATGAAGGTTTGTAAAGATATATAAGTGTACCTTTTCTTTCTTTCCCTAATAAAATGGAATCGTTCTGAGCGCAGGTAACAAGCTGCCAGTGTTTATAAACTACCCAAGTGATGCTAGAAACTTGAGTAAATTTTGCTTACTCATTGCTGCTGATGATGCGATAGTCCACTGCCAAAAGGGAAGTTGGAGTATCCTTCGAGGGAAGACCTCAACCATGAGCTGGGAAGTCCTTGGGGAGGAAACCTGGGAGTAAGCCAAGCCTGGGGAGAAGACTTGGGCTGGATTTTATATTGTTTCACTATGACTGCCTTTTATAAATAAAGTCAAACCCCAGGAATGGGGCAAATTTTGGCCCACTAGAACTTGTGTGGAATGCAATAGAAGAAAGTTGAGGGGAACCACTAGCTAACAGAGGGATTTTTTGTGTACCTACCCACAAGAAAGCTTTGATTTAAGAACAATTATAACTGGCAAACAATTAATCCATGTGTGATTTGACCATTCTAGTGCTCACTGAAAAATAATGGGGTAATATATTGATAGCTCCACTGACCCCACAAGATCTCAGAAAATGTAAATAATTACACTTCTACCCCGATATAACGCTGTCCTCGGGAGCCAAAAAATCTTACCGCGTTATAGGTGAAACCGCGTTATATCGAACTTGCTTTGATCTGCTGGAGTGCGCAGCTCCCTCCCTCCTCCCCCCGGAGCACTGCTTTACCGCGTTATATCCGAATTCGTGTTATATCAGGTCGTGTTATATAGGGGTAGAGGTGTATCTTATATGATTATAGGCACTTCTACAGCTTATGAATACATAAAATAGCATAATAAAATAGTTGTATATGTTTCCATTGAAAGTTTCTTTTTCTTTATTTAATGGAAATTAAGAAAAAAGAAACTGTATTACGTCAAATGGTCTGGTTGAAACCAAGCAGCAAAATATTAGACTTTTGACTAAATCCTACCAATTTAATAGGAGTTGCCTTTGTGAAAGCAGAATTTGGCCCCGCATTCTTCACTTGCATCCAGGGCCGGCTCCAGGCAGCAGCCCACCAAGCATGTGCTTGGGGCGGCACCTGGAGGGGGGCGGCGCGGCGCTCGGGCCCGAGAGCGGGGCTGCGACTGGGCTCGCCGCCCTCCCCCTGGCGCTCCGGCCGCCGGGGAGAATGGAGCCGCAGCGGGCTCGCCGCCCTCCCCCCGGCGCTCCGGCCGCCGGGGAGAGCAGAGCCCCGGCCGGGCTCGCTGCCCTCCCCCTGGCGCTCCGGCCGCCGGGGAGAGCAGAGTCCCAGCCGGGCTTGCCGCCCTCCCCTGCCGCGCTCCCCACCGGGGCCTGGAGCGGCAAAAAAGCCAGAGCCGGCTCTGCTTGCATCACTGCAATGAGAGTAGAGTGCTGCTTTCCCATATTTTTCTTGCCTCCACCCAAGTAACCAAAGATGTAATAAACATGATGCATCAGCTTCAGCTTTAAAAACGACACGGGAAAGTACTTTAACAGTTTTATCTTATTTTTGCTTTTGGTTTCATGCTTCACTTTTTAATTCTCTTAGAAGCTTGAAAATTAAATGGGTTAAATAAAATAAAAATAAATTAATGGAGATATCCTATCTCCTAGAACTGGAAGGGACCTTGAAAGGTCATTGAGTCCAGCCCCCTGCCTTCACTAGCAGGACCAAGTACTAATTTTGCCCCAGATTCCTAAGTGGCCCCCTCAAGGGCTGAACTCACAACCCTGGGTTTAGCAGGCCAATGCTCAAACCACTGAGCTATCCCTCCCCAGCATTCTTCACTTGCATCATCTGTTTCTTGGGTTTTCCAGCCAATTCCCCTTTGGCAGCCACCAACTGTTTCTGGCTGTGCTTACTTTACTGTTCTATATTAACATTGTCTCTTTGTTTTGGTTACCTCCATGTTTCTGAATCAGCATGGTCACTGACATCATCGATATTGTCAGCACTGTTCTGGGAATGGGCTGTAACTATCTTGGGCTCCCCCTGCAGGAAAAAAACAACACACTGCAGGCCCTACATAAACGGTGGTGTGAGTGGGGGTGAGCCTCCCAGCCGGGCAGCTGCAGTCCATGGTGGCAGCCTAATGGTTATGGGATAGGGGAACCTGGGCCCTACCAGTCCACTGCGTTCTGTCTCAGGGGCCCTCTTGAGCACCATAATGCACAAGTCTGCTACCTGAGGTCAGGCTAACCTTCTCCCCTAGGGCTGCCAGACGTCTGTTTGTTGACCGGAATGCCCAGTTGAAAAGGGACTCTGGTTGCTCCGGTCAGCACAGCTGACTGGGCTGCTAAAAGTCCGGTTGGCGGTGCAGCAGGGCTAAGGCAGCCTGCCTGCCTGCCTGTCCTAGTTCCACGCAGCTCCCGGAAGCAGCCAGCATGTCCGGCTCCTCAGCGCGGGGCAGCCACAGGTGCTCCGCGTCCTGCCCCCACCCTGAGCACCATCTCCACAGTTCCTATTGGCCAGGTACTCCACCCCAGAGCCCACACCCCCAGGCAGAGCCCTCACCCCCTCCCACACTCCACCCCCTGCCCCAGCCCAGAGCCCCCTCCCATATACTGAACCCCTCATTTCTGACCCCCCCAGCCGGAGCCCTTACCCCCTCGTGCACCCCAACCACCTGCCCCAGCCCATTGAAAGTGAGTGAGGGTGGGTGAGAGTGAGCGACAGAGGGAGGGGGAAATGGAGTGAGAGGGGGCAGGACCTCAGAGAAGGGGTGGGAGCAGGGGGCAGCCTCGGGGCAGAGGGCAGAGCAAGAGTGTTCAGTTCTGTGCGATTACAAAGTTGGCAACCCTCCTTTTCCCTGGGCCTCTTCCTACTGCTGTGCCCCTCCTCTTGCGGTGCATAGTGGCTGATGGTTGTCCCTGGCGACCTGGTCCACGGGTCGCAGCAGGGTAGGGAGTCTCGGCTCTGTGCTGCAGACCTCCCCCGGCAATGCCTTCCTGGAGTAATCCCTCTGCAGCAACGAGTGCAGGTCTGCCTCTCTCCATCTGCCCTCCTGCTGTGCTGAAGACACCCTCTTTTAAGTCTCTCCTCCAATTGGAGCATGTCTAGTAAGCCAGTCCAGGCATGGTATCTTGGGCCCAGAGTTGTTCCTGCACTCTTTACTCTCCAGCATGGGTTTTATGCAAGGCATTACAAGTGGCTTCTTTCCCCTCTCTCACTTTTTGGAGGAAGATTGATAAATTTTAAAAAGCAGGTATTTAGAAGCTAGAGGACATTCCTTACCCAGTGGATCTTGATTATAGTTCAGCCCCAAAATTTGAGGATGAACTAACTACGGTGCAGGTAGGGTAAGAGCATTGACATGTTCAAATAGCATCTTCTTGCACAACAGATCTGTTTCTTGTGTATTATCTGTTGACTTTACTGACAAAAGTAAGTGTAATTGCTTGTTATTCCTGTCAGCCACTCAGAGCCAATGTGCAATGGCTTCTTTTCTGGCTCATGCATTATCAAATGAATTGCTACATTCAAAATGCAAAATCTTCATCATTAGTAATGATGCATGAACCAGCAAGAACACAGCTGGACTTTCATACCCCATCTTTTTTTCCTTATAAAATGAATAATCATGTTTCATTAGGGAGAAACTACAATGGCGCTTTTACCATCAATTTTCATTTTAAAGTATCCCTTTTAATTTTCTGAGTTTTAGTTGAAGAACGCTGCATTCATTTTGCTCAGTCAAGAAAATCCACCCTTTTTACTGTGATAAAAAAATTGAAATATATCTAATGTGCTTTTCAATGGAGCAGAGAAAGGTATAATATGATCAATGGCTGAAAGTTGAAGCTAGACAAATTCAAAATGGAAATAAGGCGTGAATTTTGAACGGTGAGAGTAATTAACCATTGGAACAATCTACCAAGGGTCATGATGGTCTCTCTTCATCACTGACAATTCTGAAGTCATGATTGGATGTTTTCTGAAAGATATGCCCTGGGAATTATTTTGGGGAAGTTCTATGGCCTGTGTTATACAGGAGGTCAGACTAGATGATCAGAATGGTCCCTTCTGGCAAATAAGTATTCAGTACACATTCTGCGGTCTGAATCAAAATCTATAAAAGGGTCCACTGAAAATATAAAATTCTCCTTCTGTATGAAACGAATGGCTATTTGTATATGGAAAATACAGCTTACTAAAGTCAATATTTGTTCAGTAATTGATTAGAAGATTCCAGGGTAGATTGATTTAAATTTAACAATGCTGTAATTGACAATTATCACTATCATATGGCACTGTCATTGCTGAATAGCTTTATGAGTGGCTTTCTTATCTGTAATGACAGCAATTATTTTAAAGTATTTAAGCCTGAGAAACAGACCTGTGAAGTATACGTTACCATATTTAAACTAGTTTCATTTCACTATGTTTTTCTCAATCTTACTGAGTGCAATATACTTAGATTGTAAGCTCTTGGGGCAGAGATCATGTATTCTTCTGCATACTGAAGTGCAGAGAATACTATCAGAGCTCAACATATAACACATAATAACTATAGCAGAATGCAATCTACTATTATCTGCATGCTAACGGGCATTAACAAAATATAATCAGTATCTCCCAAGAATTAAGAAGCAGTGAGAGATGTGTGTGTGACACACTAATCTTGAAAACTCACAAACGAGGGATTGTGTCCAGTTAGTTCATTTTATCACTGAAGTGTGTTATTGTCATGGTAAACTCATATGTTATGTCATACATAATCAATGTGAAATGAATAGATATAAGTAGGACAGGACTATAGGAGTATAAGGTTGACAAGTATATAGGAGTGATGAGTGTGTATTAGGTATATAAGTAAAACAAGGCAGTAATGCAAGGTCTACAGGCTAAAGCCTGTAAGATTTCAGCTTAGCCACACTAGGACTCAGGTTTAAGGAGATTTGATATGAGTGGGTGACCTAAGACTGACCCTATGCCAAGAAAGCCACAAGATTACTACAAACAATGTGCCAATAGGTGATGTTACAGAAAAATAGACCACAAGACACCTGATTGTAACATCACAAAAAGTTCTGTTCTGAGCACAGATTGCCCTGGAAACAGGTTGACTTAAATGTTAATAAGATGCGAATAAGAAAAAGGAGAAATAAGAGAACGACCTATAGAAAGTGGAGCACCCCCAAAATTCCTGGGGTGTGGAAGTACAGATAAGAAAAAGGAGGGTTGGAACCCTCATGTATGTGCATAAGGTGTTAGGCATGGACAGAACAACAAGATAAAAGAGGTGCCCTGGCTGAGATAAAGTGGGAAGACCTGGAAGGAAGACCTCACTGGGACAACCCCAGCAGGAACCATCCTTCTATGACAACTACCTGTTGAGAGATCCACTAGAGGGACTCTAAATAGCATCTTTGGATAGGTGAGTATGAATACAGCAGAAACTATTGAATGGCCTCTCAGGTTTTATACACAAATGTGAGATTGTAACCCTAATTATCTGCTTAGTAAAACTTATAATACAGACAAAACTTCTTACTTGTGATTGTGCCTGGGGTCACTGTCTTCGTTCTTCATGTGTTCCTAGAGCCTCCAAATCTAAGGGTGATTACTACACTATTAATCTTAAAACTGTGGCCGCACAGGAGCCAGACTCACTGTGCTTTACCACAGAACTATTAATCAATTCAGAATTAAAATAAAGGCTACAGAATTGTGATTGTACAAGCAATTCCTGAGTATCTAGGAAGGTCAGACTGACCTAAGGAGGCAGATGCAAACATGCCTGGCACAGAGAGGAGAATGAATGTTCTACTGTACATTCAAGTAGTGTTTTTCAAAAGTAAGTTTTTCATTATAGTTGGATATCTAAGCCTACTGCTAGTGGTGGCCATCTTGCTAGAAAGTCATGTAAATTTGTAACAATGGCAGAGTGGTAGCCCAGTGTCAAACTATAAATGAATTTCCAACTCCCTTTAATAGTATCTTTAGTGCTATTATATTTTATTTACTAGGACAAATTTGAAAAATGCTTATACTGTTTTACACTGAGCTGCCAATGACTTGACTTTTGAGAAAGATGGCTACCTCCAGCATTTACCTCAAAAAGGTTAACTACACATTTGTAGATGAGGAAAAGTCTGGCTTTGTTTTTGAAAAAGCTTTGTCAAGTGTTGTAAAGACAATACCAGAAGTGGTTTGGCTCTGGGTCGTGTTTATCCAGATTCCCAAATTTCAGAGGTAATTGAATAAATGGTTCTCGCTTTGATCTAACTTTAATTTCTATTAAAAGCGGTCATTACAAATTTATGTAGTATTGTGCTTCTTACAGTACCTTGAGAACGCTCCGTTAGTTGGACAGAGCAGAATGGGTAATATGTTCCTTTAACACTCAAGCATGTCTATACTATTTATTTACTTCTATCTATTATATCTCTATCCACACAGAGACTATCACACGGGAAGAAGGAGGGGGAGGAAGGGCACAACTAAATGCTGCTCAAGTAAAAATAATATTAATACTGTGAACATATAAAAAACAATCTGTTTCTTATCAATTATTATTGAGTAGAAGAAACGGTAATGGACAGTGGGTTGCAGATTTATACAAAGACTACTCTCTGTTAAGGGACTAGATAATTCAGGGAACTGGTAATGGAATACTGAGCTTTTTACCTCTAAGTCAGCCATTCGGATCAGTATATAGTCAGCACAGACAAAAAGCTGTTACTGTCAGATGCTATTGGGTTATCTATGTGAAATGATTTAATGACTTCAGTCCATTTCTTAGGGACAAGTGATCACATCACCAAACAAATAAATAAATTACAGTTTGGCAGCCTTGACAGCTGTCCCAACAAAATGAGCATGGAGACTTAACAGTAGGCCTTCCAGGTTCAGGGTTAAAAACTGTTGGTGAGCCATGATGTACCATAATGGATAAACAGAAGCATACTGTCTTCCAAGGTTTCTTTCACCAACACTTAATTCAGCTGTAAAGTGAAAGTGATTAGTCTGCTTGTAACTATAGTTGCTCTCACTTAGTACTACTAGGCTCAACACTGACACAGATTTCAAAGCTTCTTTATTGTACATATAAATGCTAATGAGGCAAATGACTGTCTTTTTCATGCGCTCACACCCTCCTCCTCACTACAGACTACACTAACTGCAGGATATCATTGTAATACTTTGTTATGAGGCTAAACCACCACTCTCATAATTGAAGTAAGTGTGGGTTGTGGGAGCAACAGTACACTGCTAACATTACATTTTGATTGCAACTGTTAAATTAAAATAAAAATGTCTTTAAATGCATTCCTGGGCATTTCTCTAAGGAACACTCACCTACCATGCAATTAACTCACAAGCTGTCCACTGAATGTCATTGTTTATCTCTAGATATTGTACTGAAATAACAACGAGGAAGCAAATATTCTTAAGAAAGAAAATGCAGACAGTAGTCTGAAACAAGTTTGAAGAAAATATGTCTTTCTCCTTGTCATAACATAAAGGGATGAGTTTTCAGCTTGGTTCCTTTACAAGTCACCTGAATGTACGGTGTGTGCATATATACCTATAAACATATTTAAACACTTGAGTAACTCTTCACTATGGAAGAGTACCCTAATGCTTTTATGCGAGGGCAGATCCCTAAGAGTATAGCTTTTTGTTTTGAGGAAGAAAGGATAATCCCTTATGAGACAGAGTGAACCTTGCACGCCACACTACATGACAACATAACCTCATTTAGAGAAAGCTTTAAACCCTAGTTCACTAGTCATGTTTCTTCAATATAAAAATAACTGGATTTAGGGTTACTCTCAAATTCAGGCAAGAAAGAGTGGGAAGTATGTCTGTGCTGAGGAAGCTGCCACCAGAAAGCGCAATTGGGATTCTGCCCTTGGAAAAAACTACCAGTCCAGCCGGGAGTATTGATGAAAGTAGCTCTGAAACAGGGATATTATTCTTTCCTGGGTATATGTATCCAAAAAAATAATAATAACCAATAATAATAATAATTAATAATAATCCAGTAATTCGTCACCTGATTTTAAAATGGGAAAAATGCATGTTACACGTCCTATACTTAATTTGTGCTGTGGTACTAGACCATTATCTAAATTCTTCTAAAGACAGAAATTCCAGTAGAATTTTCAGCCAGTTCCCGCTGGTTCTCAGTTGGCCAGCAGGCATGGGAACAAAGCAACAAGGTCTATTGCCCACCTCACCCCCATTAGAAATCAAGAGAGACATATGGAAAGATTATAATGGAATTTCTAATGGAATTTTCACTAGAAGATTTCTTGAAAAGAAAGCACAGCTTTATTTGCTTTCTTATTTTGTTTCCAACACACCTACAGGAAAATAAATTTGAACCAGTTATTTTATTGACTAAATACCCTGGCAACTAAAGCAAGAGTGGCCCAAATGACAATCACGTGGCAAATTCAGCTCATGGACACCACTTGCGTATGGAGATACAGCCCATGGAGACTACAAAATCCAATATGCAGCAGCTCTGCTTGAGACAAGACAGGGCACTTTGCCTGCTGTGACCTGTAGTCTCTCCAGGACTCACTTCCATATTAAAAATAAGAGCAGTTGTAACCTGCTACATTTTATGCAATTTAGGCGGCCTCTCCTGCCCCTGGCAAGTTGTCAGTGAAACACTTGGATCAGCAAAGTTTGGGTGCTCCCTTCCGAAGGCACATAGCCATCGATTTCAAAGAACTTAAAATAACTGAACCAAATGCTGAGTTAGTCTCTGTTACCTTATAGGAGTTGAATTATTTATTTCAATGAATGTAATGCTCACCACAAGTGCTGTCTACTGCCACATACTAATGCCACTTATTTTCCCAAACAACAGTAATCTGCCCAGAAATTATTAGTTTAATGATAGCGACAAAGGTCCTTACCTGTGAAAGCATTTGTGGCCTGAAAACCAGCTTCCTGCATACTGCTCTCTCAGCGAAACTTGTGATTCCAATCTTAACCTGTCCTTACTAGAGGCAACTGCTAGGCTTGAAGCTGTCAAGTCACTTCCATCTTAGCTTGTCACAGTCCATTTCTCTCCCCATTCCAGCATTTGGCATCATCCAATTCCCACCTGCTCCCAGGTCCTTTGAGCCGTAGGTACAAGGGATATGCACTGAGCCCAAACAGCAAACGTACGACACTCACCTCAGCCGTCCAGCCAGAGGATTTTGGCCATGATGAATTTGAAAGTGAAGACAATTGTCAGACTGAGATTGTATTTCCTTCTTAAAATTTAGTTCTAATCCACTGTTCATCCAGCATAATTTTTTTGGGACTGAGCCACTTGTGATGTTCAATTGTCTTGTCTCTCTTGTGCTTCTCTTCCCCTTCAGGCACACTCACTGAGAAATTAAAAAAGAAGAGATTATGTTTCCTGATGACCTCTAGCAACATTAATATTAATAGACTCTGGGGAACAAAAAAACCCAAAACACATGATCAGGGATTGATTGTACACATTAAAGGAGATCTTCAGAAGGCAAATATTGTGATTTTGCTGAGATGCAAAGTGTGACCGCACAGCTCTTTGAAGTGCAAAGAGAAACAGTGCTGAGGGTGTCAGATGCATCGCTGAGAACATGATATGATTTACATTTCAAAAGCCATATTTAGTAGAGATGGGGGCAGCCGTACAATAACAAAATTGCAGTTAAAAGGGAAAAGGAAAAACACTTAAGGATCTCAAGTCTAGCCTATTCACAATCACAGTGAGGTTAGCAGCATTTTATAAAGCTGCTTCCCTTCTTTTCTGGAGCAAGATGCAGAGTACTGCAGACTGTGAACCTGCGTGTGTGCGTCTAACTATTGTCTTCCATGGTTAAAACCCCTTTGCTACAGGTGCTATTAAAAACCTGTTCAAAATCTCAGTTGAAACACAGAAGATGCTACCTAGATGCTTAGAAAGGTTAAAAAAGTTATAGAGCAATGATTCTCAACCAGGGATCCCCGGATCCCCTGGGGGGCTGTGAGCAGATTTTAAGGGGTCCACCAAGAAGGACAGTGTTAGATTTTCTGGGGCCCAGGGCAGAAAGCCAAAGCCCCACTGAATGGGGCTGAAGCCCAGGGCCCTGAACCCCGCCACCCAGGGCTGCAGCTGAAGCCTGAGCAATGTAGCTTTGCAGGGGCCCCGTTACATGGGACCCCAGGCATCTGTCCTGCTGGCTACCCCCTAACATTGGCTCTGGCTTTTATATGCAGACAACCAGTTATTGTGGCACTGGTGGCCCGTGGAGTTTTTATAGCATGTTGGGGGGCCCTCAGAAAGAAAAAGGTTGAGAATCCCTGAGGACAAAGGGGGCTGAAATTCTCCACAGTACTTGTTACTCTCTCTAGGAGAATTAAGGAACAGGCATCTGTGAATGACTATCATGTTAAGTAGGAGGGTGACCAGACTATTTCAACTAGGACATACATTTAGTCTCATTATGGGGACACCAGTAGGATGCATATGGGATGGTTTTGGCAGCTAGGGAAGTATTTTGTGTGTTTTGGGAACAAGATTAGTCCAGAGGGATGAAGTAATGTTTCAACATCTGAGACATTCTCTGGTTCGGGCACTTATTGCTGTGGGGTACAGGAAAACTGACTGCTGAAGGGGGCTTAGAAGTGGGGTCCACTATGATCATCCCTCCCTCAATCCACCCATTGATGCTTTAGCTTCCTCCCTTCTGTGCAGCAGCCTCTGGTGCACCATTCCCTACTTGAATGACACGCTCATGGCTGAGCTGTCTCTGTGCAGGGCCATTCTATATTGTTTCTCCACTGGCCCACATGTTGTGATCCAATAAGAGTCTCCACAGAAACATAGGAATTGTCATACTGGATCAGACCCCAGGTCCAGCTAGTCCAATATATTGTCTCTGTCAATGGCCACCACCAAGTACTTCAGGGGATCTGCTTAAACCTTGTAGCATGAGGTTTAATATCCTCGATGGTCCTGAACTGCACAGGAGATTCTGACACTCTCTTTGGACTTATCTGCACAAAGATACTCTGGAGAGTTATACTGACTCAATTAAAGGTGTGATGTCAATGAGCATAAATTAAAGTGCGCTAATCCCCCACCAGGCTCTGCCAGGCTCTCATTCAGGAGTCAAATGGCTTTAAATCACTTTAACTTAATCCTCTTCCAAGGAGGCATACACACAGGAGTTTCACACACTTTAATTTATGGGTACTGACTTCACACCTTTAGTTGATTCACTTTAGCTTTCCTGAGTGGCCCTGTATAGTTGTGCCTTTTGGAGCACCTTATGCTGCAAAGTGCACCAATGCATGAGCAGCTGGTCCTCAAGTTCATCATTAAGGCCACATCTTGATAGGCAAAAAGGGTCTGTTTGTTCTGTTAGCTCAGTGGAGTTAGCTTAATGCTCAGTTGACCTCCCACCCCACCCAGGCGACACCATAGCCAGCAAATGGATTAGCCTGAGTCTTAATGGGCTTTTTCAAAATGTTAAGACAACACATTTGAAAAACATATCCTTTCTGTCCATCAAGACACAGCCTAGGGGTAAAGAGGGATGGCAGGTTGGCTGGCTAAGTACTCATATTCAAACAAGGAGGGGCAAGGGGCAACATTATTAATGCAATTACTCAAGACACCAACGCTGTTTAGTAATTGTTCCAAATCGGCTTGTTCAGCATCCCTTACTTCTTCAGTTGGAGTGGTTATGGAGTTGTATGACATAGCATAATAAAACTTGTATGCAGCACAGCTAGTGTATTAGACTTTCACCATTGGAGCTCTGGCTTTAAATCTTAACTTAGGCGACAAGTAAAGAAAACTTCTGATATCTCAGGGACATATCCTGATATCACAAGAGCATAATCTCACCTGGTACACAATAAGCTTCCCTCAAGAGACTCAGTACTGAACTAGTAGGGGTGCTGCAGAAGAGGATTATGGTGCTCTGAAAAAAACATTTTGGGGAAGCATGCATAGTGCTGACAGTCTGTAGGGCCAAAATTAGTGCTAGAAATCAAATTCACTATTTGAAAACTCTGTTTCAGAGTTGGTGTAAATTCTTTTGATCAATCAGATTTCCAGTGCTTTCAAATGGTGAATGTAATTCATTTTGTCCTATACGGCCGCCAACCATCAAAACGGCAATTTCCTATAATTTTTTAAAATATCATATTTGATGCTACTAAAGTAAGTCAGTGATTTACTTCAGTTTACAATTAAGAGATAGTCATTGGAAGAATTGCACGGAAACATTTTAGTAAGAACTGAACTTGGATTTAAATAGCAGGGGATTTGTCTTTATTTTCTAAATACATGATTGTGAATACACACACACAGGCCAGAACCTAGTTATCAAACTCCTTTTAGAAACAGTAGGCCAGGTCCTCAGCTGTACCAATTTATACTAGTTGGCCCATAGATTTTAAACTGACTTTCTAAAAGGAGTTTGACAATATTAAAAAAAAAAAAAAAAAAGATCAGTAACAACTGGAGAGACACTATCACTATTATTGTAAATCCCAAGTTATTATTAATGTTATAATAGCCCCTAGGAGCCTCAATGAGGCTCAAGCTCTATTATATTGATTAGATGCAAAACCACGTCCACGATACAATGACTATATTTTGCTCCATCATCTCCATTCCAATTCCTACAGGAATTCTGCTTCTACTTGTGCTTCCACTTGCACGACTGTGCTGTTATGCTAGTCTCAGAAGCAAAAGAAAACATTGTTTTAAAAAATATGTTGCTGTGTTTTAAAGATTTCCAACTACTTATGCCTCACATGATTGAAGCCCAGGCGACACTGACTAGGGAAGAGGGAAACCATATCCCTTTGCTTCTGTCCTCTCCACTCTGCTTAGATTTGTTCCCGATTGGAAGAGCAAAGAAAGACATTTGGAATATGGAAAATATTTTCACTGCTCAACACACTGCATAGAACAGTAAAGTCATTTAGAGAGTCTCATGATAGATTTATCTACTCCTCCTTCTTTATCCCTTGCTATCTTCTTCTTTTCTGCTGGTGTTTGGCAAACACCACCAACAGACCAGTTTAACAAAAAATGGAAATGAGAGAGAAAAACGGCAGCAGTAGGTTAAATAGTGAGTGGATTTAAATCCTGTAATAATATTTACATACTGGACAATTGTTAAAGCCAATCCTCAGTGGGTCATACTCAAACAAGAAGTGAAACCATATTTTTCCAATACTGATATCTTTGTAACATCTTAATTCAAAATATATTTAAAAAGTAAATATTGCAGGGTTCCACCCCTCCCCCCCCATTTCATTCCACTGAGTATTGTCTGTTTCTTTGGCTGTGTGCTGTTCCCTTGGTGATAGATATGCAGTGAGAGCCAATTGATTGTATTCTCAGAAAGATCAGAGTTGTGGGCAGTATCTCCTGTGACAGTCATTTGCCCGTGATATCTAAAAAAAGGGTAAATACTTAGCTAAGATGTTTTTAAAATCGATAACAGGAACAGCTACAGTGAAAGTCCATACGTTTATACTTTTGAAAAATGTAAGAAATTAATTGCGTGGCTGTGGTTTAATTTAACCTGGGGCAAGGATCAGTTCTCTTGTTGGTAGTTTCAGCAGAGGGCAATGAGAGTTTAAGGACAGAGGGACTGAACTACCCTAACACCCACTCCTTGTGGTGCCTGCAGAAGCATATTGACAGAGCAGTGTAGGAAAGCTTGTCCATTGGTTGCCTTATGGGTTTTATGGATAAAGAGATGACAAAGCTACGACTGTCAATCTTTCAAGAGCACTATGGGCCCGATCCAGCAAGGTATTTAAACACTTGCCTAAATTCATGTATGTGAATGACCCTACTGAAGCCAGTGGCACTACTCAAGTGGACAGGCACATGCTTAAATACTTTGCTGAATCAAGGCCTATATCCATTATATCTTAATATCCTTATATTTATATTATAGTAGTGATTTGGTTGGAAGGATTGGTATATATTTTATAAAATACCACAAAGGATTTTAAAGATGTGCTGAAGTGACTGAAATTATTAGAATGTAAACGTATATTAACTGCCTGCAGTTTATACATATATGTCTACAGTAGTCCTGCTTACTTCTTCATTCTCCTGAGCAATCACACAGAGTTTTGTAGGTTACATTTTTCTGTCTCTGAAAGCAGTCTTTAATTTTTTAATCTCCCTTGGGATTTCTCAGTCTGACATAAATATTTACCAGTTACACAGTCTCCTTTGTTAGATAGTAAGGTATGTATTTTTCTGTGTGATCTTTTGTTATTTCTCTAGCTCTTATGTAAAATTTCTCTTCTTTGTGAGCTAGTGCTGTGCCAGTGCCTGAGCATGCCGCTAATGAAGTACCAGGCCTCAGGAAATGCCACCTTTCAGATAAAACCACTTATGGGCATTAAAGGTCTCATGACATTTTTCACAAGAGAAGGTATGCAAACCGAATTTAATGTCAGGTGGTTACATTATGCCTATCTAATTTCACCACCCAATACACAGACAGTTTCAAATGCTTCTGGTACTCTTTACTACGTGTCCTAAACTATTGCGTAGCACAGCTCCGCAGTATTAAACAGCTGCTGCATTCCACCCTACTGGATAACATCAACTATGGGTAACATGATTCCTAATGTATGTATTGGGTGTATGTGCACCATACAGTTTGATATCCTTTTGGATATCATTAACTTGTTCAGGAAGCAGGGTTCTCTGAAATCACTAATTTCCCCCCTTTATTACAAAAAGCTCTGCACTGAGGTGACCTGTCCTTCTAGACAAAACCAGCTCCCTCCAGATCCAGTCATGCTCTTTTTGGGTTGGCTGGGGTGGGAGAAGGGGTCTAGGCAAGGAAAAGGACAAGTTCCTAGAGTAACATATGAAGCGTCCTCTTTCCTGCCCTATCAAGAAAATGAGCTGTGGCATTCCAAGCCACTTCAAGTTTGGAAAATAAGAGACCAAGATTCACCCCAAATTCCAACCATGTGCTGCCAGAGGAGCTATTCACAGGGCCAAGTTGTTCTTTTTAAAAAAATTGCTTGGGTGAAAGTCATTTATATCACAGTTATTTTCTTTTGGGTGAACCTGATGAGTCCAAGAAGCCATCTGGGAAATAAGCAATGCTGTAAAACAAATCCTTTTTGAGTGTCTCCCCATACCAAATTAAGCAGTTGCTGGTAAATCATGTAGCTGAGAATATTTCAACTATAGTAGTCCTTTCAATGATTTATTCACGGATATTACCTACAGAAATCAGTCAATATTCTATGCAACTCCTAACACCAGCAAGCACACCTAATCAGGGCCACCTTAGGGAAAAATGTGCCCTGGGTGAACTTGTATTTTGGCATCCCTGACCCCCGCTGCCTCCCTGGGATCCCCACCCATTCCTCTGGCCCCAGCAGAGTCCCCAGGCTCCTCACTCCCCCCCCACCATCACCTCCAGGCACTGCTGCCTCTCCCTGCCTATTGCCGTGAGCTCCTTTCTACAGCCTTGCACGCCAGGCCTACCCCACTCCTTGCCTCTTGACCACAGTACACTTGGCAGTTGCCTACATCACCCACCCACAAGGCCAGCCCTACACATCATATTCCTTTCATTTTATAAGCAAAATAATTGTGGTTTGGGGCCTGTGATGGGGTGCTCACCCCACACTCACCCTGAACGGCTTAATAGAGGCCAGATAGGCCAATTAACCTATTAGGCTGCAGGTTGGGAGAATTAAAGCTGAGAGGAAGGCCCTAATTAGGGAAAGCTTACCTGTGGAGACACAGACAGGGCCTGTATAAAGCCCAGAAGCTGAGAGCAGCTAGGGGCTGCAGGGAGTAGGTTGCAGTCACTCCCTGGGAGGAGGGAGTTGTGAGGCTGGCAAATGGGGAGCAGGGTACGGAAGAAGCTCAGGGAAGGACAGTAAGGACCAGGAGGGAATGGATCTTCACTGCTGAAGAAAGGGCCCCAGAGCTGGCACCCAGAGTAGAGGATGGGCCTGGGTTCCCCAACCAGCCACTGAAGAAATGGCACTGGCTGGGAAGTAAATGGGAAGACTGCCCAAGCCCATTTGTCAGGAAAGACTTTGATACCCCGTGAAGGGGGAAACACGAACAGTGACCTGGCCAGAGGGCCAAGTCACAAAGAGGCGGCTACAGCGCCCAGAGCAAGAGAGGGGCCAGAGAGAGAGCAGCAGCAGAGTGTGCAGAAAACAGCAGAAGAGGGGCTCAGACCTAGGGTGACCAGATGTCCCGATTTTATAGGGACAGTCCCAATATTTGGGATTTTTTCTTATATAGGCACTGATTACCCCGCACCCCCGTTCCGATTTTTCACATTTTCTATCTGGTCACCCTACTCAGACCTGTAAGGAGCTAATTCCCAGAGGGGTCAGAAGAAGGCACCACCTGTGGTAAGTGGACCCCGTGACAGGGTTTTCATCCTAAAGAGCCTCACATTTCCATACAACCTGGGAGGCCACCATTTTTTCGCTGAGGGAGACATAATACCAATGATGGGAGCTTTAGAAATGTGTGCAATCATCATCATCATCCTCTGGAGCTCAACACCATTCCTCAATTTGTAGGAGAGGCCGATGTCAAGCACATAGTCTCTACAGTACTCTCAAAGAATGCTGAGGACTGGGAATCAAGCTTTGGAATCCAGTATTTCCATTTCTTTGAAATTTTCAGCGTTCTAAAGAAAAATGTAACCAATTAGATTTGAGGTGGGGAGAGGGAAGGGTAGCTAAATTTATTATTTCCAAAAGTCTGATGTCAAGGGAAGAATAAATATTGTCCAATTCTATATTTACTCCCCTAAATATGATCACTGAAAATAAAAATATCAGTGTGATCTGAATCACAAATTATTGGGCTTGATGCAGTAATTACTGGAAGAAATTCTATGCCCTGTGTTCTATAGATGATCACGATGGTCACATTCTGGCCTTAATCTGTGAATCGCTTAGAGCCTACAAGGGAAAAAGTCCTAAATCACATTAGTCTATGAACCCAGAGAGATCAAGAAGATAAATGTTTTATTTTCCAACAAAATTAACACTAAACATGATAGCAACATAATTCAATTTCGATTTACCTTTGGCAAAAGCAACCCCTTCCAAAATTCTCTTGGTCTGAACAATTTTTGAATTTGCAGAAGACTGGCAGGCACATAAATTAGAGTGGATGGAAGAAAGTGATATTTTAGGAATGTGTCTAACAATATCTAATTTGTTATTTTAACATCTAGGAACAGCTTCTGAAAGCCTCTCCAAATTCTTATTTAATGGCCAAACTAAAATCATAGTACTCTGTTGCCAACAAATAGCTGAGTACCTGTATGCAAGAAAAAGCAGATTGTGAAGTATGTACCACAGGTTTTGACTTCTGTTCAGATGTCTTACATTACAAATGTAGTAGCTTCTAGAGACAAAGGGGTTCACAGATTACAGAATCCTGCATCCTACTACACCTCCAATTTAGTTCCTCCTGCCCCCATGTCCCCACAGGAGAATCAGGAGTGTGGCACCTGCTCACAGCACTTGGTCACCTACATCAGCAGGAGAAGCAGAGTGAAGCTGACAGATTCCTATTCGTTTCACTCTGCTGTGCCTCTTGGGAGGGACACAGTGGAGGAACAGCACACGTGAAAAATTTTGCTGTTGTCAGGAATGCTCCCAAAGAAGCAAAGTGGCAGAAGAAATTAGTATTTCTCTCCTCTCCCTCTCCACCTTACATCCGTGCTGCTCCTTACATTCGTGCTGCTCCCTGCCTCCCTTCATCTCAACAAAAGCAGCAGCTCAAAAATAACCTGCACAATGCGTAACTTTAGCCAGGGCTATCTCAGCAGCTAAATATTTCAGCCACTTAGTTCATCACTAATTCCAATATCCACACAAAAAAGTGTACTCGCTGACCCAAGAAAATTACAAAATGAATGGCCTTTCCAAATACTTTACCTCATACACTTCCCAATTTCTTCCCTCCCAGTTCCAAATTACCTTCCTGATTTCTCCATTACCTCCCTAGTCCTTTGCTATAAAACAAGTTTGTAAGCCATTTGTTCTCTCTCCACTGACAACCCTTTTATAGGAGAGGCAAGTTGGCAGTGCTTCCTTCTTGCAGCAGATGGTAGTTATGTCAACCGTAAACCTCCTGGGAGACCCTGGGGTGGTCATTTGCCAGATAATCAAAACATGAGACAACGCCTTTTGGGTGCATGGGGGGAGAGTGCACAGCTGGAAGGAACCCCTCCCACAGAACTGGTTACAACAGCCAATATTTCCATACATACGTGACCACATGATATGCGTGTTGATAAAGTTTCTCTCTCTCTCACACATACACACACAGCATGTTCATAGAGATGAGTGTCTCTGAACCTAAGTAAAGTTTTATTTAAGTTCTTTTAAAAAAGCAACACATTTGAGCTCAATAGCTTTTCTGGGAACTATGGGGACCTAAAGACATAGATTGTGTCCTCAACTCAAACTAAAATCTTGAGAGCTACACAGCCATACTCACCCAACACTACCAAGAACTTTAATGGGAATTGTGTGACTAACTCCCCATGGGACTCTGCAAATACAGAGGTTAGCTTGAAGAGTCAGCCAAGGAAGTCATTTAACTTCTGTAGAATTACTTGATTTGATTGCAAAGGCACAACAAGATGCACATGTTGGAAAATACTTTCAGGATGCAGATGAGAACACTATATTTATGTCAGCTGTAATACAAAATACGTTGATGTTTAATAGGTCAGGCAATGATGAAATCAGAGACATAAGGGAAATGAGGTACTGTCTTTGCTGTAGTTAAACACAAGGCCCACTCGTGCTATTCACTTTTTGATGGGAACTGAGGGCGCTCAGCGCCTCTCAAGAGGCACTTAGCATGTTACATAACTGGGCCCTTAGTAAAGAAAAAAGCAAAGATTTAACCATGTATTAAATCGTTTAATGAGCACACCCTGGCACCTTCTATATTGAGGAAACACTGATAGAGTTTCAGATCTTCCTGGAAGGCTGGATCCATCAGTGCTGTGAAAGTTCATCTGTTGTGAGCAGCAGCTGTTCAGGAGTGCAAGGAACTTAGGGGAAAGGCCTCCTAGTATTTTAGATGCATTACTATGTAAATGCAGTTCTAGTTTGTTAATAACATAGGAAACTATGTCTTCCTGCAATACAGTAGTGGCAGCCTCCAAAAATAAGAGTTGTATGAGTAAGCTTCTAGTAACATAAGAGAAGGTTTGCATTTATTTACCCTTGGTTATGTTTGATCATCTACTTGAGAAATCCACTTCAGCAAATTGACAAAGACAAATAAATTATATTATACCCATTTTATCCAGAACTAATCTTTATTGCAAGAAATCACAAAAACCTCTACTAAAGGATTGTCCTGGGCTCTCTCTATCTGAAAAAGCCACACGTTGGCTGATCTGTAGTCCATCAGTTTTGATATTTGGTTTAAGCAATAATGTTTTTATATGGCACAATAAAAATATAAACCTTGTTTATCATCATTAAAAGCCATAACTGAGATCAAGGTCCTGCTTTGCTAGGTACTGCACCAATATATAATAAAATAAAGTCAGCGTCCCAAAGAATCTGCAATCCAAATAGGCAAAAAAAAAAAAAAACATGGTGGGAGAAATTAAGTATTATCATCTCCATTTTTATAGACCAGGAACTAAGGAACAGAGAGATTAACTGATATGCCCAAAGCTGGCATTCCTCCTGAGTCCCAGTTCAGTGTCTTAACCACAAGACCATCCTTCTTCTCTTGATAGACCATCTACTTGAATAAACACCATTTCCTGCATTATACAGCTAGGAAGTGGTCAAACTAGTACAAGTAATTCAGCAAAGCTTTCACTCAAGTCAATGGGTATTCTGCTGGTCAGGACTGCAGAAATGGACCCTGCTGTAGTCCTAGCTAATCTAGGCCCCAGTTCAGGAAAGCAGTCCTTTTCAGGACAGCACTCCAGGATGTGCTTAACTGTAGGCACTGAAGTCAATGGGACTTACATTGACTTGCTTAATTGCTGTCCTGTCATACTTGCTTAAATGCTGTCCTGAATCAGTAACTACCACCCTGGGAACTACTGACTAAAATTTACTTCAAATTTTAACTTTTTAAAAGGAAGGAGAAGAAGAAGGATACTCCAGTGGTTAAGCACCCCCCGCCTAGGGCTCGGGAAACTCAGCTTCAATTTCCTGTTCTGCTGAAAACCTCCAGTATAACCTTTAAGAAGTCACTTAGTCTCTGTTCCCCATCTGTAAAATTAGTAGACTACTACTTCCTTATACATTCAATATTGTGAAGTGGTCAGGTAATGGAGGCCAAATTAGTAAAACATCAGACAGACAGAAAGGCAGGCAAAATTTAAAGTGGCAATGGCTGCTAGTTTTAAGCCACAAATGGAATCTACACATATCTTCTCGACACTTGGAATTCAAGTTTGTATTTAATAAAAATAAAAACCTCTCCAGTCTGCCAAACACACTGATGTTAAAAAAACCAAAAGGACGGGTTAAAAAAAATGACTATTAGTAGGTGCCCAAATTGACCTACCTTAAAAAGTGTCATTTTGATAGGGCAGGTACTCAGAACTTCTGAAAATCAGGTTCCTTGAAGCACTTTATGTTGTGCCCCCAAAAATCAAGGCACACAAAATCACTACTCACTTTTAAAATTTAGGTCAAATTCCATAGTGCTTTTCCATTGATATTTATTTAGCTCTCAGATGAACCAATCCTACTGTAAATGCCAAGTGACTTCTCTCGTCTTGTGTTCTAAAAATCACCCCGATGCCACTCTTTTTTTTTAAAGTATAGATCAACCATATTGTTCTCCCATGTCCGGCAGGCTCTTCCACAGGGAGTCATTCCTGCTGCTGCTAACAGTCATAAATGCTCCCCTTTACCTCTCGGCATCTCAGAAACAATATCTGACAACAACAAAATTCCACACACGCAAAACACAAATATAGTAGGCGAGTGGGGCAGTGGAAACAATATCCAAAGATAATCAGGTAAAACCCTTTTTCTCAGCAAGCAGCACAGAGTATTCTGCCCTAATTCAGAGTCACTTAATATACCAAAACCAAAGAGACTAGCGCTTTTTCTGGTCTCAGCAGACAATTTGGTGTGTAACATATTTGTTTATGTAAAGCAATAGTATAGAGACAAGGGACTAAATTCTGTTCTCAGTTACATCCAAACAACTCCATTAAAATCAGCTCTTCTGCACTACTAATGCAAGGAAGGTGAGCAGGACATAGCAAGCTGACACTCTCTTTTCAAATGTAGTTCAGTCAGAGGTTTTGAACAGCACTGCAATCCCAAACAATTCACCAACCACCTGGATATTTTTATTTTTTGACATCCAATTTTTTTATTGATAACTTTTCATTAATAAATAATATATTAATAAATAATACCTATGTCATCCTCTAAAACCATTCTGATATACTTGTTTCCGTGCTCATGTGTATTATTTTAAAATTAAAGCATTGCGAATAGCATATCACTTTTGTTTAAAATAAGTATGATAGCAGTTCAGCTTTAACAATACTTTCTCTTATCAATTCATTAAAGGCCACAAGAGGGAAAATACATTTTGCAGAAAAGGGTCTAAAATTACTATTTTTATGGTCAGGAATTAGGCTATTTTGTTTCTTTTAGATGTGCAGTTCCTTGCTCTCTTTTCTTCTACAATTGTCCATAAATTTATGGATAACTGACAACCATGTCTCTGGTTTGTGTTTCTTTTTGTCCTCATCAGGATTACTACATTATGTTTACTTTTATATGTCCACAAGTTGCATGTATGGTCCACATACCCAGCCTAACTGGTAACCTGGAAAAAGTCTGCTGTTTGTTCTCCAGCAAAGGAAGCAGATATGCAGGTTTCAGTAGGATGGGCCCACACAAACGTAATTTCTGGATAGCTACATAATTGAAGAGTCAGAGTTACAAACAGAAACACTGCAACCATGGGTTAGAAGAAACTGATGATATTCACACACAAAAACCACTAGCTCCTTCATTCAGCAATAGAGTATCTTTGTATTACATGGCCATTTACCTATCATCAATCATAATGCACAGATATATTTACTGTGGGCATAGTTACTGTTTTTTCACCCAATTTAAGTGTCAAGTTCAACAGAAGTTTGACTTAGTGGCCTTCAGTAAATAACCTTCAGATATTGTGGAATGTTTTTCTAACAAAGAGTCACTGCCCTCTGTGTCACTAAGCTCATAGCTACTGAGGGTGGAAGGAAGTTTGACTTATTGATAAAACAACGAAGGACAAACACATGAGAGAAAAGGGAAGGCTATCTTCTCCTTTACTAACCTGCAATATGAAAACGTTTCAAGTAAATGGGGTTCTTCTTCTGTGCAGACAGCAGGGGACCAGTGAATGCCACTGAGCCCTATTTTAGTATTTCTCACTGCAAGAGACAAATCTAGTTACAGGAAACACAAGAGAAAGAAGGAAACATCCCAGCTGCATTAACCTGCATCATAGAGCTGAAGTCCCTGACAATGCAAACCATTCCCCCAAGGTGCACTGAGACTGATGTAGGAGAGTTCCCTCTGCTACACAGAGCATTAACAAGACAGAGTTATATATTGGCACGATTTACCACAGAAATTAAATAAAGGGAATGCTGGAGAAAAACTGCAAATCATCATACAGACCAGTCAGCTTAACTTCTGTACCCAGAAAGATAATGAAGCAAATAATTAAGCAATCAATTTGCAAACACCTAGAAGATAATAAGGTGATAAGTGACAGTCAGCATGGATTTGTCAAAAACAAATCATGTCAAACCAACCTCATAGCTTTCTTTGACAGGGTAACAAGCCTTGTGGATGGGGGGGGGGGGGGGGGAACCAGTAGACATGGTATATCTTGATTTTAGTAAAGCCTTTGATATGGTCTTGCATGACCTTCTCATAAACAAACTAGGGAAATGCAATCTCGATGGAGCTACTATAAGATGGGTGCAAAACTGGTTGGAAAACCGTTCCCAGAGAGCAGTTATCAGTGGTTCATAGTCATGCTGGACGGGCATAACAAGTGGGGTCCCGCAGGGATCTGTTCTGGGTAGGGTGACCAGATGTCCTGATTTTATAGGGACAGTCCCAATTTTGGGGTCTTTTTCTTATATAGGCTCCTATTACCTCCCACCCCTGTCCCGATTTTTCACATTTGCTGTCTGGTCACCCTAATTCTGGGTATGGGTCTGTTCAATATCTTCATCAGTGATTTAGATAATGGCATAGAGAGTACACTTATAAAGTTTGAGGACGATACCAAGCTAGGAGGGATTGAAAGTGTTTTGGAGGATACGATTAAAATTCAAAATGATCTGGACAAACTGGAGAAATGATCTGAAGTAAATAGGATGAAATTCAATAAGGACAAATGCAAAGAACTCCATTTAGGAAGCACCAAATCAATTGCACACATACAAAATGTGAAATGACTGCCTAGGAAGGAATACTGCAAAAAGGGATCTGGGGGTCATAGTGGACCAAAGCTAAATATGAGTCCACAGTGTAACGCTGTTGCAAAAAAAGCGAACATCATTCTGAGATGTATTAGCAGGAGTGTTGTAAGCAAGAAACGAGAAGCAATTCTTCCTCTCTTCTTCATGCTGACTAGGCCTCAACTGAAGTACTGTGTCCAGATCTGGGTGCCACATTTCAGGAAGGATGTGGATAAATTGGAGAATCCAGAGAAGAGCGACAAAAATTATTAAATGTCTAGAAAACATGATGTATGAGGGAAGATTGAAAAAAATTGGTTTGTTTAGTCTGGAAAAGAGAAGATTGAGGGGGGACATGATAACAGTTTTCAAGTATGTAAAAGGTTGTTACAAGGAGGAGGGAGAAAAATGGTTTTTCTTTACCTCTAAGGATAGGACAAGAAGCAATGGGCTTAAATTGCAGCAAGGGAGATTTAGGTTGGACATTAGGAAAAACTTCCTGTCAGGGTGATTAAGCACTGGAATAGATTGCAAGGGAAGTTGTGGAATCTCCATCATTGGAGATTTTTAAGAGCAGATTAGACAAGCACCTGTCAGAGATGGGCTAGATCAGTGGTCCCCAATCTTTTTCATCTGGCGGGCGCCAGATGATGAGCCATGGAGGACCGTGGCAGCGGACGAGCATCTGCCGAAATTCCACCGACACGCAGCAGCGTCAATAGGCATCACCGCCGACAAGTAGCATCATCCAGAGGCGTCGCCGCCGAAATGCTGCCGAAAATCGGCGGCGATGCCTCTGGATGACGCTGCTTGTCGGCGGCATTTCAGCAGATGCTTGTCCGCCAGCCAGTACACGGGTGCACTTAGACGCCCCAGCGGGCACCATGGCACCAACGGGCACCGTGTTGGGGACCCCTTGTCTAGATAATACTTAGTCCTGCCATGAGTGCAGGGGACTGGACTAGATGACCTCTCAAGGTCCCTTCCAGTCCTATGATTCTATACATCATGTAACCAGTCCTCCCAGTGATATCCTGGTCTTTCTTATTAGCTCTTCTAGTGAAGGAGGCTCAATAGCAGAGCCATGTTGCTAGAACTAAGGCAGTGCACTGTGGGTGCAGGAGTCTGACTGCATTCATTAAAAAATTTAATCTTATTCTGTTAATAGTTAATTTTTTTTACAGGAGTAAATTACTACTCAATGCGAATAACCATGCCAGAATCTGACCCTTACTGCCTATCTAGGGATTTCATTTTGATACTTTTCAGTCTCTCTCCCACTGCTTTTTGCTGAACCTTCAAGTTTTTTTAAACTGGCAAAACAAAACAACTTAAAAGAAAAATCAGGAAGTACTAAATATCTCCAAACAACATTTTTTTACTGTAACCTATCAGGTTCCTGTACCAGATATGGACTGGTCATGGAGCATGCTTATACCCACCAGATGTGTTCATAATGAGGTGATTTAATGCTCTGCCAGGTGTGTCTGAGGTTTGTTTAAATAATATATTGTACACACGCAGTGCCACCTAGTAGATGAATAGTATAAAACATCTCCCCCTTTAATTCTACATTCCAACCATATACAATATTTACACTATCACACTGTCTTTGAAGTTCGGTACGGATCAGTCTGTTAAGTGTCTCTGAATCATACTGGTTTTCTAATTACACGACCTGAATGTGTAACAACTTGATCATCTGGCTGTCCATTAGTTGCAACAACTGACTGTGGTTGGTTTGGAATCCTTTAATCTTCTTCTTCTTGTTCTGTGTCTGCCATCTGTAGGGTTTGGTCTGTTGATTGTTCTTTCAGAGTAACAAACTGTAGATGTCGACAGCTTCTGTTGAGCTTTCCCCTGTCAGTCTCAATCACATATGAATTCTTTTTCTTTATGACAGCAGGAGTTGTTCATCCTTTTCTTCATCCAGTTTGACATGAACATCGTCACCAGGTTCTAGACCTTGCAATTCTCTCATTGAGTGATGTCTATTGTAAAAAGTGTTCATAAGCTATTAGCCCTTTTATCCAATCTGGCTGCTCTCTTCATGTCTCACCACTTTGGAAATAGGTTCTTTTCCAAAGTTGGAACAGTAATTCTGAGTTGTCTTCCCATCAGGAGTTGTCCTGGACTATATGTAATAGCCGTTATTGGTGTTGATCTGTAATTCAGAAGAGAAAGGAATGCATTTTCCTGCCATAGGATTTTCTTAGCAGTCTACAGCTTTCTCAGCCTCTCCATTCCCTTATGGGTAATGTGGGCTGCTAGTAATATGATCAAAATCACATTTTGTTCAGAATGACTTAAATTCTGCTGCAGTGAATTGTGGTCTGTTATCCTTGTTGGGTGAATATATTTTTCTTTCACAACAGCTTCATTAAGTCTAAAGAGCCACACAGATTTGGATTTTTCTATTTTTCTTTATAATTGGCACCATTAGATTACACCATGCTGTGGGCTTAGAGATTTTTCCCCATTATGCTAGTTTCCTCCATTCTTTTTTTAACGTAGTTTCCACTTTATGAAGTAATGGAAAAGGAATCCTGCAAGGTGTATGCACACTTATGGTTCAGCATCTTTTCTTAAGATTATTTATACTGGAACTCCTTTCATAAGTCCAGTTTCACCAAATATTCCACTGAGTTCTTCCACTACGCCCATCATGGTTGCCACACTGTGGCTGAGAAGGCTGTGGGTCTGTGATCCTTTGAACACATACACTATGAATGCATAGCTTTTGTCTTTGCACATTGTTTCTGTGGTGAACTGGCAGTTTAGAATACCTCCAGCGCTAGTCAGAGCTGTGTCAGGTGACTTCAGCTCTGGGAGGGTAAAGATGATTGTAAGTCCCTTCGGAGATGCCTGTGATGTCAGCTCCTGAGTCAGTTTTAAAGTCAATAGTCTTTCCATGAATATTCATTTTCACTCTCCAAGCAGGCTCTATATCATCACAAGTGATATATCCCAGAAACAATGGCTCTTGATTGTCTGTTATATGAGTCAACTCCCTGACTTCTTTGGTGTGGGAAACGGTTGCAAAATGGCCATATTTCATACATATATTACACTGTGCGCCTTTGGCTGGAGATACATAATTTCTTGGGATATGACTTTTTCCTTGTGCACGTAGGCTAGAATTTGTTCCTTCTAGTTCTCTCTGCTTGTCTCAGGGGTTTTACAATAATGACTTTTAACACTCATGTCTGTTTATAGCTGCTAAGCTAGTTTTAGGTTTTCAAGTGTCCCCTGCTTTTGTTCTGTTCCTTGACTAATTCTGACTCTTTTGCTATCTGTAAAGCTTTGGCTAGGGTTAAATCTCTCTTCAATTGTAGCTGCTTTGAAAGGCTTTTATCTAGTTAACCAATAACCAGCCTGTCTCTCATTTTCCATTCCCCAAATCACAGTTTTCAGCCAATGTATGCTGAACTCTTATAAAACATTCAACATTTCCCTCATTCTTGAATTCTCTGTTGAAAACATGCTCTTTCATAAACCACATATTTCTGATGTATGAAGTATGCATCAAACATAGCCAGAACCCTTTCAGAGTCATCTCTGTGACTGTCTTCAGTAATGTCAAAGGATTTAAAGATATGCTCAGCCTGCTTCCCCATAGCTAGGGCCCTACCAAATTCATGGCTGTGAAAAACGTGTCAGGGACTGTGAAATCTGGTCTCCCCCATGAAATCTGGTCTTTTGTGTACTTTTACCCTATACACTCAAGATTTTATAGGACAGGCCAGTGCTTCTCAGACTTGGGTCCCAACCCAAAAGGAGGTTGTGGGGGGAGGTTGCAAGGTTATTCTAGGGGGGGTCATGGTATTGTTGCCATTATTTCTGTGTTGTCTTCAGAGCTGAGCGGCCAGAGAGCAGTGGCTGCTGGCCAGATACCCAGCTCTGAAGGCAGTGACCCACCAGCAGCAACACAGAAGTAAGGATAGCAGTACCATACCATGCCATCCTTACTTCTGTACTGCTGCTGGCGGCAGCCCCGCTTTCAGAGGTGGGCTCCCTGCCAGCAGCCTCTGGTCTCTGGCCACACAGCTCTGAAGGCAGCACAGAAATAAGGGTGGCAATACCGCGATGCCCCTACAATAATCTTGAAACCCCCAACAATCCCCTTTTGGGTCAGGACCCCTACAGTTACAACACAGTGAAATTTCAGATTTAAATATATGAAATTTACTATTTTTAAAATCCTATGACCATGAAATTGACCAAAATGGACTGTGAATTTAGTAGGGTCCTAGCCAAAGCATAAATTAGGGAAAATATCTGTATATTTCCAGTTACTTTCTGGAATTCGTTTTCAATTTGAAATCTTGCAAAATACTGCTTCCAGTCTGTCCATTGGGAAGATTTATCAAAGTTGAAGTCCTCTGGGACACTGAAGAATAACATGTTGAAGTTCCTTCGGTCTGCAACCTTTGTTACTGTTTTCCTTCTGTTTCTATTCTAAGTTTACTCCTGACACCATGTCATGCTTCTGTACCAGACACTGACTAGCTACAGTGCCTGCTCATACACACCAGATGTGTTCATCATAAGATCCTTTAATGCTCTTCCAGGTATGTCTACGATTCATTTAAATAAGGCACTTTACACACAGTGCAACCTACCTGCTGAACAGTATAATAGAGCAGTGGTCTCCAAACTTTTTTGATCGCGCACCCCTATCAGTAAAAAAATTTTGAGCACGCACCCCCTGCTGCGCCAGCTCTACCATTTTTGCCGAAGCAAAAAAAAAAAGCAAGCCACTCGGACTCCCACCCAAACTGCCGAACCAAAAGAAAAAAAAGAAAGCCGCTCGGACTCCAGCCCGAACTGAGAAAGCAAAAACAAACAAACAAAAAATGCGCTCCTCCTGCCGCGCACCCCCAAAGATCCTCTTGCGCAACCCACTTTGGAGACCACTGTAATAAAGTTTAGCATTTCATCACATATTGCACACTTATGCAGTATGTCTCTCTGTCCCTCTCCAGTGACTGGGCACACAGAGAGGTTTATGAGTCTTCCTCTGGCGTTTAGATAACAGAGATAGGTCTTCTAGCTCAGGCAGTAGAGGCTCTAACTTTTAAAACTAGAGATCTGGGTTTGATTCCTGCTGCGGACATCACACCGAGCAGCAGCACTTTACATTTAGATTCGGATTAAGTGTACTTTGAGCCAACTACACCTTGCTAAAATGACTGCTCTCAGTGGTTATTCCCACTATTAAGACTTCTTTTCGGGTGCTTCACTTCCCATGTCAGCAGCAATACCACTGAAAGTCTTGTGTTCATGGTCACAGCCAGTACAAAACCCTGAGTTAATGTAATGATGAAGACTGAGATTTTAAACACAATATTTAGTAACCTCAAAGGTTTTGGTTCCCGCAGACACTACAGCTCAGCCCATTTGCGCACATGTAGGATTTTTAATAATATATATATAGTGTCAATGACTTAATTTATATGTGCAATGCAATCAAGTCTCAGTTACTGTACGGAATATAATTCTAAACCACTTGCCTTTTGTATTCTAAGAGTCCAAAAACATAACAATCCATAAGCGAGTTCTTTGTAATTCATTTCCTAGTTTAAAAAAAATACAATAAATGAATATGTTTATTTCAGTGAGAAATGTGTAAAAGAAGTGTAGTATACTAATACCACCCAATTCTTTTCCATTCTATCTATCTCAGAGCACTTTACAAAGGAGGTCAGTATCATTATTCCCATTTTACAGATGGAGAAACTGAGGCACAGAAGGGGAGGTTTGTTGCTCAAGCTCACCCAGCATGCAGGTGGCAGAGCCCCAAATAGAAACCAGTCCCAGTCCCGTGCTTTATCATCCACTAGACCATACTGCCCCTTTTTGTCTCTATCTGGACTTCTGTAGAATAGCGTAGTGTAAATTCACATCTTCTGTATTTGTAATATGCAGTTTTTAAGCACTTATAACTTTACAATTCCAAAACAAAATTACTTCCAACATGTCAAAAGCCCTGAACTCGCAAGGAATGCGCTCTGGGATTCACCCTAAGCCCAGTGGAACTCGTAGGGCTGGGGCCTACTTTCACGGCAAGACTGAAGTGCAGATGCTTTTTTTTTTTTTTTTTTTTAAGTACAGAGAAGAGAAAATAAATTCCACACACTGCTAACTCAACACACAGTCAAGTGAATTTTTACCAAATTTACCAAACCAAATTCATCTGGAAGTTGAGGAGAAACACGGCTAATTATTTTCAGTAACACTATCATTTTGGAAAAGTACCAACGAATCACAGCTTTCCAAACAGTATAGGATATGCAGTTCAACTCAAGTTTCCAGCTAGAAGTCTCTTACAAATATTTTCTTTTTCCTCTATTACTCAGCTGCATGGTATTAGCCACAAAATAGCACTTTAAAAAGATCTTGGTAAACAATGACAAGATTTTAATTCAAACATGCTGAAGCACTTGAGCAATATACTAGCATTTTATACGGATGTTACTAGTGTTCACAACTGGAGTAAGCCTCCACCCAGGAGCAGGAGCAAACAGGAAACTTAGTTTCTCCCCCTTTTATTAAATGCATGTTCATCGCAAGCCATCCTTTAAAAAAAATTAAATCAGCTAAATTAAAATAACAAATAAAACAACTATGACTTCTTCTGTATATATACCTCCACAAATACAGAGGGGAAGAGATACACACACAGATTGAGGCCAGCTCTACACTAGAAACTATTGTCAGTATAGCAATGTTACTTAGGGGTGTGATTTTTTTAATTCTATACCAATAGCCAGCCCAGTCCCACACCCTGGCTCCTCAACAGATTTGTCTTCCCTCTCCCCAACTCCTTTCTCCAC
The DNA here is from genome assembly GCF_011386835.1 of Chrysemys picta bellii. Classification (NCBI taxonomy): domain Eukaryota; kingdom Metazoa; phylum Chordata; order Testudines; family Emydidae; genus Chrysemys; species Chrysemys picta. The sequence continues at coordinate 200,682,941 of NC_088792.1, forward strand.
CTCACTGGTTCCCAGTCTGAACCTCCTTGCCCAGCAAGTCTTAGCTTCCCCCTCCCCCTGTGCCATCAGCTGCCAGTGCCTCTCCTAACCACCCCAGGCTTCCTTGTCCCAATCTATCCCCTCCTTGCAAGTTCAGCTCTTCTCCATTCTGCATGTGACTCAGGCAGCTTCCTCCTCCACACTGCGTTGGACTCAGCAGGGGGGCACTGAGAGCACAGGAGAGAGACAAGCATCCTGCTCTCAGTTCCGGGGCCCAGACCTAGAGCAGCCCACAGCAGTCCAGAGCTAGGATTGCAGGAAAAGTCTCATCGGCTCTAGACTGAAGCATGCTCAATGCGGATAGAATCTTGGGTAGGGTTACCATATCTAGCAAATAAAAAAAGAGGACCCTCCACGGGCCCTGGCCCCGCCCATTTCCCCACCCCAGCCCCGCCCCAACTCCGCCCTAACTCCGCCCCCTCCTCCCTCCCACTCCCAGCCACACGGAAAGGGCTGCCCGAGCGCTACCGGCTTCACGGTTTGCCGGGCAGTCCCCAGACCCTGCGCCCCCGGCCGGCGCTTCCCCAGCGCAGCTGGAGCCCGGGAGGGGAAGCGCCCAGCCGGGGGCACAGGGTCTGGAGGCTGCCCGGCAAACCATGAAGCCCGTAGCGCTTGGGCTTCGGGCAGCCCCCATGCCTCCGGACCCTGCGCCCCCGGCCGGGCACTTCCCCTCCCGGGCTCCGGCGGCGCAGGGTCCGGAGGTATGGGGGCTGCCCAAAGCCCGTAGCACTCGGCTCTTAAACAGAGCCGAAGAGTCGGGGAGGAGCAGAGCCGCCGCGGCTGCAGGCTCTGCTCCTCCCCTGACTCTTCAGCTCTGTTTAAGAGCCGAGCTGCCCCAGCGCTACCGGCTTCGGGCAGCCCATGCCTCCGGACCCTGCGCCGCCAGAGTCCGGGAGGGGAAGTGCCCGGCCGGCGGCTGGGGTCCGGAGGCAAGGGGGCTGCCTGAAACCCATAGTGCTCGGGCAGCTCGGCTGTTAAACAGAGCCGAAGAGTCAGGGGAGAAGCAGAGCCGCCATTTTCCCGGACATGTTCGGCTTTTTGGCAATTCCCCCCGGACGGGGGTTTGAGTGCCGAAAAGCCGGACATGTCCGGGAAAAAGAGGACGTATGGTAACCGTAATCTTGGGGGAATTTAGCTGCTAAAATCTAAGATGTGCAAACTACAGTTTTTCAGAAGCTTATAGTTTGGCCAAATTTGAGCAGATTTTCACAAGGAGAGAGCAAAAGTAAATCCCTGATAGAAAGCTTTGCCTGCTGCCCCACAATCCCTTTGGCAAATGTTAAGTCCCTGCTTCAAAGCATGGGGATGGCTAGAGCATTTCAAAGAAAAGATCACCAGAATTTTTTTAACATGGATATTTTTCCCTAGCCTTGTTCTTGGAAATGGCTACATCTTTTTGGCTCAAATTTCCAAAAAAAAAAAAAGAAAATTCAGCCTGAGGCAGACACCTGGTATGGAAAATTTCAGCCCAAATGGTTCAAATTTTGCAAAGTTATATGTAGCTGAAAACAGAATGTTATTATAGGAAGTACAGGGCAATCTTAGTAATAGTCGGTGCTCCCAGCCCCACATGTATATTCATTATACTCTGTATGTACATGCACATTTTACATGTTTATTCCACTCCTCACCTGCGGATGCTTTGAAGACCAGTGCAGAAATCAGGGAAAGAGTTCTATATACAATAGTAATGCTATTACCAATAATGATGCTAATAAAACTTTTACTAAGAAATCCAGAAAGTGCAATCCAAAAATGTAGTAATAAAGTCACAAAAAACTATAAATATATGTGGCTACCAATTTAAAATAATGCCTCTTTTACATGATATTCCCATGTTTATAATCTGGCACACTTCCTCCTTCATATTAAAAGAATGTCTAAGAGTTAGAAGGCACATTCCTGTTAGTCAGACACTCTAGATAGCATGAGCAGAGCTGCAAAACTTCAAAAGAATTTTCCCAACGGCACTTTCCATAACAAGCAACACACCAGGGTCACATTAGCAGGGTTTGGGGTTTTTTTTGTTTTTTTTTTTTAATTATTCTAAAAATGGGATTTCAGTACAATGCATCCTCTAATCACAATGTTTCAGGCTGAGGAACTGTACTATTTACCAGGTTTTAAAACAACTTAGTAAATATTTTTACAACACTTACAGCGCAGCAACCATTAAAAAAGTCAGCATTTACCTCACAATGATATCTCAGTTTTCTTATATTTAGGATATGAATAGGAAAAAAAATTCTGTATCAGGTCTGGTTTTGCCCCCAAGCTGCGAGCAGGCTGAAGTGCCCATTGTAATGGATCCATGGACCTCAGAAATATGAAGATATGATTGTGGTATTATCACAGAGTGAGGCAACTGCATCTGTACTCGCCCTCTATGGTCCAGCAATGGCGCCCACTCTTAGGCTTCCAGCTTCCCAGCTGTCACCTCTCTTGGGCAGTGACCCATATCTCTCTCCCTCCTGTCCAGGATAGTGCCGGGCTGCACAGCTCCCTGCCTCCACTGTGAACTCCCCAGTGAAATTAGACTGCCTAAGCAGGCCTGCTTTACTTACCTCCTCAGAAATGGTAAACTTTATAACTGCCACAGTTAAGTTACCACACAGCTTTTTCTAAACACACAGATTTATTCTCAGGGTAAAAACATTACAGAGAAAACATATTAAAACAATAAAAGAACCTACACACATGCTATTAAGCTTTACCAGAGATCACCCCCATTCCAACAACGGCTCTGGTAAGTGATGACTCCTTCAAACCACATCAAGGGTGTTTTCTGTGGTTACCAGTTCATAACCACGTTGGCTCAGAACAACCCTCCTCCCAAGTATTTCCTAGGAAACCTACTCAACTAACACTTCTTGTCTTAGCCCTCTGTTGTTGTTTTTTTAAAAAGGAGTCCTTTGAAGAACACTTCTCTAGACTTACATTACATTCATGTCTCCTAGACAAGTTACATACAGTCCCACAACACCACACAAGCATTTGCATTTTTAATACAATGAGCCCCTAAAATGTTTAAACTTAATTCAATAAGGTTTGTCCAGGATATTGCAGGAAATTGCCACCCCATTGACAGCATCATCTGTTGATATTCACTGTAGTGAATTTGAATGCTTACTTCGGAGGGAGGGATAGCTCAGTGGTTTGAGCATTGGCCTGCTAACCCCAAGATTGTAAATTCAATCCTTGAGAGGGCCACTTAGGGATCTGGGGCAAAATCAGCACTCGATCCTGCTAGTGAAGGCAGGGGGCTGGACTCGATGACCTTTCAAGGTCACTTCCAGTTCTAGGAGATAGGATATCTCCAGTTATTTATGTGAGTGAGGCTCAGGGGAAGCTCAAGAGCACTCCAGAGGAGCCCAAGAGTAAATCCGGAAGAAGCATTAGTGCCTCTCTGCATTCTCTACTCAATCTCTTGTGGGATTTGGCACAGAGTCTTACTGCTGCGAACAGAAAGAGGTTCAGCCAGTGGAGAATGGAGAGAAACATTCATGCCTTTCCCTGCCTTCTACTTTTACACCCCTGAGCTTCTCCTGACCACAACCACCTATCCACAGCCAAGAGATAATTCCTCACCCAGACCCCTGCATCCCAAATAGCTCCCACCTAATCACTTGGTCTCTGGTGGTAGTGATGGGGTGGGGAGGAAGCAGAGCTCTTTAGATGTTAAATGGGAAAGAAATTATATGAGTACAAGGGGGAAGAGAGAAAAAAAAAAGTGCTTTCCTGAAGAGTATAGTCAGTGTCTGCCAGCAATGGTGACTCAAGAAGTAGTAGGAAGGGAAGTGTTCCCGGTTAGCTTCCTTTCCTTCCCTTAAAAAACAAAGAAGTTCCAACACAAAAGAACCTCCCACCTTACAAGGCCAACATTTTCAAAGAGGATCTTTTCTAGATAAAAATAAAAACCTGTCAAAGCACGTTAGTGGGAAGGCAAGACCCAAAGTCACTTATGGTCTCAGCTCACACTGACTTCAACCGGCATTTTGCCTGCGTAAAGTCTGCTGGATCACACCTCAGATGTTATAATTAAGCCAAATTTTAAAAAATAAGATGGTAAATGAGGAATGTAAGCAAAAAATATATCATATCAACATGGTAAGTTGCAGGGCCATCTCTAGCCACTTTGGTGCCCCACGCAGACCCCCCACGGGGGGCTGGAGGGGGTCCCAGGCCTCCGTGGGGGGGGTGGCTTGGGGAGCAGGGGGGAACCGCCCCCCCAGCATGAGCCAGTGGGGCGGAGCGGGTTGGGGCCGGGTTGCTCCACTTCCTGCCACCTGGTGAGTGCAGGGCAGGCCTGACCCCACACTAACGGGGCGGGGGAAAGTGGAGTGACCCAGTCCCAGCCCGCTCCACTCTGCTCCTCTGGCTCTCAGCCTCGGGGGGCAGGGGGAAACCGCCCCCCAGCACTCACCGGCGGCACGGCTGGGAGCCTGGGGAGCAGCGCAGGCTGGGGCCGGGTCGCTCTTACCGCCGCCTGGTGAGTGCAGGCCCATGCCCTGCTGCAGTCCTCAGGGAAGTGGGGGTGGGGCAGGAGCAGAGCAGGGGGCAGGGGCTTTGGGGAAGGGGTGGAGTGGGGGCGGGGCTGGGGTGGAGCAGGGGCAGGGGTCATGGGGAAGAGGTGGAACAGGGGCTGGAGCAGCACGCAGCTGCGTAGGGCACCAGGAACTTTGGTGCCCCAAATTTCCTGGTGCCCTACGCAGCTGCATACTTTGCGTATGGGTAGGGATGGCCCTGTAAGTTGTAACCAAAAGGAAAATAGCAGCTTGCTGGGATTAAACAAGGCCACTAAGTAAATATATTTCAGTGCATTAGACCCTTGTTTACTTAAACCAAATGAGCTATTAACAGATTTATGTTTAGTGTGTACCATCATGGCCTCAACTGAAACAAAATCAATGGAGCCAATTTATCCCAAAATTCCTTCAAGCTTACCTGGGTGAAAAATTCAGAAACTTTCTCATCAACCACATGAATGACGACTTCTTGTTATATCTAATATATGGTCAAACCACAGATGCCTACTTTCATAAAAGACAAATTTTAGCAATAAAAAGTATACTGGAAAACTCCTTAAATTGTCTGGAAAAATCAAAAGGAAGGATGATGTTCAAGATCCTAGCCTAAAAATACTAGATTAAGTGAAATCCTAGCTAACATAAAACACTAGGTGAAACTCAAAATCAACTGTAGGGAATGAGCCATCTACTTTAGTATTTTCTTCCAAAGACTGAATTATTCACTGATATCTTCTTACACAGTACATTAGTTGTTAAATAAAATTAACCCTTGAAGAGTGTGATCTTTTATGGGTTGATTAAATTTGTTTAGATAATTTATGAAAATGTAAGCAGTACAGACAGGTGAAAAGGGAGAAAATGAATAAAGCCAAAATGTATTATAATACATATTATACACAAACTGCGAAAAAAGAATACCTGAAAAAATGCCTTTGTAAAAAGAGGTTATAGGACATCCCTGCATGAGGAGCCACTTTCCCAAATGGTAGGTAGAACTTAATGCACAGTAACAAAGTCTCTTACCTTTCCCGCATCTGATCCTGCATCTGCCTCAGTTTTCCCTCTGACAACAAGTGGTCTGCTGTCTCCAGCTGGCAGAAGGGAGAGATGAGATTTAGTCCTCTAGCTACACCTCTTATTAGAGGCCTTCCCCTTACAGGGGACAAAAGAATACAACAATACCTAAAACAACACAGTCTCTCCCTCTGCTCTCTCTGGGCTCAGTTCCTCATTGGGAGAGCAAAGAGAGAATATAATAGTCATTTTTCTCTGCCAGCAAAGTATTAACTTGCCACTTCCTGGGAACAGTTGGGATATAAGGGATCCTGGGTACCTCTCCCAACTCCAGGTTCTGACCTGGAGCTCACAGACTCTGAAGCAGCACACTCCCTTCAATCAAACCCTTGCTTCACTCCTATCTAGGCCACTTCCTATATGGCCTCACCACAGTCTGGCCAAGGTTCTCTGGCTTGAGAATCTCCCTACAGGCCTCTCCCAGCAATTTTCAGGCCTTCTGCCAGCTCCTTTCCCCCTTACTGAGCACACACTAAGAAGACTACACTTGCCACGCTAGGTTCCCACCTGTGGACTGAATTTCCCATAGTTCCTCTTTCCTTAAAGGTCCATGCCCTAGTGACCCCAGGTGGCAGTGTTTCCCCTTTAAAGGAGCCACCATACTCTGTTACATGGACTAAGCATCAGATGTGGAACACACTCCCTGGAATCACAAGTTCAGATTCCATGAGGGTCATCTCAGTCCCTCCAATGTAAATAAAATGAGTAGCATTCAGACTACCCTAGGGGAGCCTTAAGCATGAGAGCTTAGGCTTGGTCTACCCTACAGAGTTAGGTAAACATAAGGCAGCTTAAATCAACCTAACTCTGTAAGCGTCTACACTATAACGTTGCTCCCGCCGATGTAAGTCGCCCACTACACCGACCTAATACCTCCACCTCCGCGAAAGGCATAGCACTTAGATTGAGGTAGTTAGGGCAATACAGTGTCTGTATAGACACTGCCTTACTTACACCACCTGTTGAGTGTTAGCCCCGCACGGGGCTTACAGCTGGAGCCCTGTCAGCCCCGCCCCCCAGGAGTGGTCCAGCTATCAATGCCCCCACAACGCCCAACACTGTTAAGTCGGTGGAAGTGCTCCTGATGAGGATGCGCAACACCGACAGAGAGGGCGCAGTGTAGAAATGAACATTGATTTAACTTAGGTCGACTTAACTTTGTAGTGTAGACAAGGCCACAGAAAAAGGTGGTCTTGATGGACCTCACCAATATAACAATCTAACTGCAATTTACCCTTGGCTTATATTATCTAGATTATTGTGTTGATATACTAATATCACAGTTGATACCATTCTTCATCCATAATACCCAGAGATCAGTGGAGGCAGCATCCTCTAATTTCAAAGATCTTTGAATAAGTTACAGTATAATAATACAAATAAAATGTAAAAGGCAAAAGGCATGCTGTCCAGTCTCTTGGAATTAAACAAAAACAAAAAACCCCACCAGAATAATGTGTGTGTGTCAAAATTCAGGCTCTTAGTACCACGGCAATGTCAATATTTAGGATTCAGCTTATAGTCTTTACAAATTTTTAGTCATGAACACCTGTTCCACCATGTCAAAGAAATTCTCCTTATGTAAAGCAAGGACATGATTTCTCAGGGGAATATTTGAGTAAAGCTATGAATGTCAATAATTGGTAATGTGGTATGGTCAGACACTGAAGTTATAGCTTATTACAACAACCCACTAACCCCCTCTTTTTGTCCTATAATTGCAGAGATATTAATGGGCCACTCTACTTGAATGGTCCCTGTGACGTTGCACTCTGTATGATTTTATGAAAATATGCTAATGTAACTGGAATATGCTTCATGCAAAAGATCTCTTGTAAGGTATCATTACAAAGCTTATAATCTACTGAGGATGATCATCCTATTTGTATAAATCAGGGGTAGGCAACCTATGGCACGTGTGCCGAAGGCGGCACGTGAGCTGATTTTCAGTGGCACGCACACTGCCTGGGTCCTGGCCACTGGTCCGGAGGGCTCTGCATTTTAATTTAATTTTAAATGAAGCTTCTTAAACATTTTAAAAACCTTATTTACTTTACATACAACAATAGTTTAGTTATATATTATAGACTTATAGAAAGAGACCTTCTAAAAACATTAAAATGTATTACAGGCATGCGAAACCTTAAATTAGAGTGAATAAATGAAGACTCGGCACACCACTTCTAAAAGGTTGCCGACCCCTGGTATAAATGTACCACTCTGGTATCTGAACCTAGCAATATTAAATATAACTCTGAGGGCCTATTGTAATTATGCAATGTGTGGGCCATTAATGGTGGTTTGGAATCTTGATGACTCCCATTAACCAGGATAATTGACAGCAGATGGCTCTGTTTTACCTGTAAGTCTTCCTGTATACATGTGTGCTGGCAAGTGGGTAATGAAGTCTTACAGTGACATGTGATCATGTCACCTGAACTGGAATCCATCTTTAACCTAGTGCTTTTTCATTGAGAAGGGCGGGGGCGGGGAGGATTTGGTAGGTCGCTAGCCAAAACATAAATTACGGAAGAGATCATGTATATTTCCAGTTACTTTGTGGAATTTGTTTTCAATTTGAAATCTTGCAAAATACTGCTTCCAGTCTGTCCATTGGGAAGATTTATCAAAGTTGAAGTCCTCTGGGACACTGAAGAATGACATGTTGAAGTTCCTTCAGTCTGCAACCTTTGTTACTGTTTTCCTTCTGTTTCTATTCTAAGTTTACTCCTGACACCATGTCATGCTCCTGTACCAGATATTGACTAGCTACAGTGCCTGCTCATACACACCAGATGTGTTCATCATAAGATCCTTTAATGCTCTTCCAGGTATGTCTACGATTCATTTAAATAAGGCACTTTACACACAGTGCAACCTACCTGCTGAACAGTATAATAGAGCAGTGGTCTCCAAACTTTTTTGATCGCACACCCCTATCAGTAAAAAAATTTTGAGCACGCACCCCCTGCCGCGCCAGCTCTACCATTTTTGCCAAAGCAAAAAAAAAAAAGCCACTCGGACTCCCACCCAAACTGCCGAACCAAAAGGAAAAAAAAAAAAAAAGGCTCGCCCGAACTGAGGAAGCAAAAAAAAAAGCACTCCTCCTGCCGCGCACCCCCAAAGATCCTCTTGCGCAACCCACTTTGGAGACTACTGTAATAGAGTTTAGCATTTCATCACATATTGCACACTTATGCAGTATGTCTCTCTGTCCCTCTCCAGTGGCTGGGCAGAGGGACAAAGGATTCCCACCTTATGCAAAAGCTTTATAAATGGGTGGAACAGAGAAAAGAGGCCGCCATCATGAGGAATCCCCTCGCTACCACCTGAGCTGGAACAAGGGCTGTACCGGGGAAAGGACTGTGCCCAGACTAGGAAGGCGTCCAGTTTGTGAAAGAAACATCTCTCAGGGTGAGATTTTATCTGTACTCAATTGTATTACTTTATTAGACATAGACTTGCGTATTCTATTTTATTTTGCTTGGTAACTCACTTTGTTCTGTCTGTCACTACTTGGAACTACTTAAATCCTACTTTCTGTATTTAATAAAATCACTTTTTACTTATTAATTAACCCAGAGTATGTATTAATACCTGGGGGGGGGGGCAAACAGCTGTGCATCTCTCGCTATCAGTGTTATAGAGGGCGAACAATTTATGAATTTATCTTGTATAAGCTTTATACAGGGTAAAACGGATTTATTTGGATTTTAGACCCCATTGGGAGTTGGGCATCTGAGTGTTAAAGACAAGAACACTTCTGTAAGCTGCTTTCAGTTAAGTCTGCAGCTGTGGGGCAAGTAATTCAGACCTTGGATCTGTGTTGGAGCAGACGGGTGTGTCTGGCTCAGCAAGACAGGGTGCTGCGGTCCCGAGCAGGCAGGGAAAGCAGGGGCAGAGGTAGACTTGGCACATCAGGTGGCAGCTCCCAAGGGGTGTTCTGTGATTCAACCCATCACAGTCCCTTAGAACACATACTAACTACTTATGCTAAACAATCTGTTCCACCTTGCATTTAGCTGTGATGCTGGGAGTATCTTTCTCTGACCTGAGGAAGAGCTCTGTGGGTAAGTCTATATAGCAATGTAAGCCTAAGGTTAGTGGGACTCAAGTCAGCTGACCCATGTCAGGGAACCCTGGGCTTGAGTGTCTACACTGCATTTTAACCATCGGTTATTGATTTTCTGACCCGTGCTCAAACCTAGGGCTCTGGCATCCACACTGCAGTGCATAGACCCAAGTCAAAGTAACCCTATCCCAGAGTTCCCTGGTGTCAACACTCTACCCCTACAAATGTGTTGCACTGTGGGAAAACTCTACTGCCCATCCTGTTTCCTAACTGTGACAGTGCCCGTAAGGAGCACATGAGCACATAAACTGCATATCTAGCTCCTTTGGTGGCTGTCTCAGTAGAATGAGTGCAGTTTGAGAAAGCTTTATACTGAACTACCATCTAATCTGGGAATTGGGCTCTCCACCTCTAGACTGAGTCCCATGGCAGGAAGATGCCCATGTGCACTAGGTCTGAGAATAATGAGGACATCAGTCTCCAGGGCTGTCAAACTATTACAATTAAATGTTGCAATTCTTCATTTTGAAAATGGGATGTTGAATGAAGGTGGTTTTGTTTGGTTGTTTTTTTATTTATTTTTGTCTGTTTGTTTTGAAGTTTGACATAAAATGTAGGTTTCAGAGGAAAAACACTCCCTCCTCCCCCCACCCCGGCTACTGCCGGCTGTGGAATGGTGAAGTGTATCCCCAGGGCTTGGGGTGCAGTGTGCTCCAGCGGCCCCAGGGAATCCCTTATCCCTGCCTCTGCCCCATTCTGGGAGGCAGAGATAAGGGATCCCCGGGAAGCTGTGGAATGTTTTGGGGCTGGCTTCTACTCCCTCTCTGACAGTGCACCCTGCCTGGGCACCTTTGCGCACACAGCCCCAGGGAGGCAGGGGGGTCCCGGAACAAGGTACAGAGAGCAGAGCGGGGACTAAGCGGCTGCCCTGCAGGGAGGGGAAGCAGCACAGCTCCCAACTCAGCACGGCTTTGCTCTCTGCAGCAATGAGGAGGAGCCGGAGCTGCCACCACAGGATGCCGAAGGGATGTTTGGGGGCTGGCTTCCACTCACTGCCCTGACAGTGCATGCTGCCTGGGTGCCCCTCCCCCACATATGCAGCCACGGGCATGGGAGGCACGGGGGGACAGAGTGCTGAGCAGGGACCAAGTGGGTGCCCAGCATGAAGGGGGAGCAGCTGGGGTGTTAGGGTCATCCTTCCCCAACTATGCTGAGCCAGGAGCTCTGCCACTCCCCCTCCCTGCAAGGCAGCCACCTAGCCCCCGCTCTGCTCTCTGACCCGTGCTCCGGGACCCCCCTGCCTCCCTGGGGCTGCGAGTGCAGGGGAGCCTGGGCAGCGCGCACCAAAATCTGGCTGTGCTCTTGTGACCAAGAAGCAGCTCTCTTTGCAAAAACTTATTCTGAATGGTCTCCATTGAAAACCCTGCAAGTTCTCCGATACTGCACTTGCAGACCGGTCTTCAGCAGACAATGGGTTAACACTGATTTGAGCTGCTGCCATTTGCACAGGGAGGTGTGACTGCACTCCCAGATTGTTGGCATGGAGAGGACTAAGGAAGTTGCCCCAAGGCACTCTGGGATACATCCAGAGGACTTCTGAATCAAGCTGGGGCTGCATGCACACAAGAAACCAGTAAATCCCAAATTAACACGGGGTCAGACCCTCCAGCACTGCAGGGTCCTGGGACCCTGGGTTTGAGCCTTAGATTAGCACAATTGGTGTGTGCATGCAACAGGCACTAGACTTGAGCTCAGGCTCAAGTTTGGGCTTACATTTCTGCCTAGACATACCTGGTGGGGCTCAAAAGCTTGTCTCTCTCACCAACAGAAGTTGGTCCAATAAAAGATATTACCTCACCTACCCTGTTTCTCTAGTTGCTGATAACATTCATAAGCAGAATTTATTTTCTGGAGGCAAACTGAATCTGGTCTGGACATAGTAATGTAGACCACAGAGATCCAAACAAAGATATTTGGTGAAAATATACACATTAATTTGATTTTAACAAGGATATAAAGTAAATGGAAAAACATTGAGCAAGAGCCATTTTCTTTTTCCGTTAGATCATCAAATAATCTCTCTCTTAAAAGTTGGGGAGGGAAAAATTTAACACTGAGTGAAATGCTGAAATAAATGCGAGTTTTGCCATTGACTTCAACAGGGCCAGGATTTCTCCCTTGGGAGTCATTTTGGTTTCACAGCTAAGTAGTAAGTAATTCCAAAGAAAGAATACAAAGCTTATTACAGCTCAAAGAATGTTTTGGTTTTTTAAAAAAAAATCACTAAGCCTTCCATGCTTGTTTCCTTCCCCAAATTCAGTCTGAAAAAGTAACCCTTCAAATTAATATTCTGACCTAAATACTTTTAAGATTTGGAGTACTCCATGAGTACCTTTAGCCTTTATTTTAGTCAGCTTTTCAAGTCAAGAAAAAAAATCCTTTCTGGCCTCTCTTCTCTCAAAACAATTCTCAGCCGTAATGCAAGACTTTTTGGAAAGTCTGGTAAAATTCCATTTAGGCATCTGTTTTGTCTGAACATAAAAAGTTTTGCATCCATTAATGTATTCTGAAGCTTTTATTGCAGTTGAAGATGTCAAATGAATTGATTTTAATAGATGACATTTGCTACAGACACACTGTTTCAATTTAGTTGACTAAGCAATAAGGGAGTAACTCCCACAAATATTCATAAAAAGAAATTCAGTGTAGTGTTGATGCAGGGAGAATGAACTGTCACTACAGAATGAAGTTCTCTGTTTATCAGCAGAACAGATGTATCACAGGTGGGTGATCACAGGTGAGACAAGGTGGGTGAGGTAGTATCTTTTACTGGTCCAACTTCTGCTGGTGAAAGAAACAAGCTTCAAGCTTACACAAATCTCTTCTTCAGGTATCACAGGCAGCAACACTGTAAGTGCTCCCCACATAGTCCATCCTCATTCCAGATCTGGAAAAACTATTTCTAGGGGTTAAAAAGATAATTCAAACTCTGTGCACATATTTAAATCTTGTCTGCTTTGCTAGAATTTCCAACAAGGCTGGCAGCTACTGCGAGCTCTGGTAGAGATTTTGTGATATGGACACCTGCTGGACAAGACCAAATTTGTTTCATATAGATCACTGAACAGCCTTCAGACAATAATGATTTTTGGTCATTGACAAACAGGTTTAAATTCATACCAGTGACCTAGTGGTGAAAGAGTCAAGAGCCATTGGCAGTTCCTTAAATCAACTACTTTTTTAAAATGTACAGCTTGTATGTATTTTATGAGAGGAAAATAAAATTGAAAATCTATTCGAATGCAAAATTCTGGATGAGATTTTAAACACACAAATCAGGAATTTTAAAACGTAAGGTTCTCACTACAATGGTTACTCGGCCACATTACACAGGAGCAGTAAAGAATTAAACTTAACTTTCATATGCAACAATATAGAACATTGCATATGTGCAAGCGGTTACTGTATGCCCTATATTTTTCTATTTCCTGAGTTTGGTGCACTTAAAATCTCAATCCAAACTTTAAAGCAGCATACTCTTTCTTCATTAAATTGTAAAATGTTTGAAGACAATTTCATTCTATTGCCATCTTAGGGAATAGATCTCAGGGAAAACAGATACATAAAAATTCTTCAAAGAGTTTTATTAAACAAAACAACTACATGAATGTGACTGAGGAAGCGGCAGTTGTTAATGGACTAGTCAATACTGATTTTCCAGCTGGAGAAATGTAATATCTTCAATAACATGCATATAAGAAGTTTTCCCTCATCACTAGCAACTGAACTAGGCATTGCCAGAGAGGGAAAGAGAATCATAGGGTGCTCTGTGTACTCTCTCATTTTTTGAGGGATGGGGGGGGGGTACAGGTCCATCTCTTCCAACAGGAGGAATTTGTTACTTTTTAAAACAAAATTCAAAGACCTAGAAATTATTCTTCTTTCAATAGTATTTGAGGATTATGAATGTAGCATTTGATTTAGTGCTGGGGGGAATCAAGCACAGTACAACTCAACAAGTATCCCTCTCATTTCCTGGCAACTACAATGTGAGTGATAAATGTGGAAGTCAGCAAAACATTTCAAAAATTCCCTTACAAGAAGGAAGTTACAAGAAAGCACCAGAAATAATTGATGCAAACTGTTACATAGCAGGAAGAAATGATCAGAAAGAACCTTTGAAAAAAAGTAACATATTATGAATTACTGACTTCTGGATAAGAAAGTTAACTAGTAACTACAGCTTATTTTTTAGGCCACTGTGAGTTTCACACTAAGAACAACACTGTAATGGGCACACGGATATCCTTGCTCATAGTTGGGAGAAGAATTATAGAAGTGCCAAGGAAAGTTAAAATAATCAGTAAAATCCTTTAGCCTGACAAGGTATCTGATTACCTCTCAGTATTACATGTTTACATTGCAGTTAATATACAACAATGTTTTTAAAACCCTCATTAGTCTGCTTCCTTGGTTGTGCACATCGTCATTATCAATGCTGTCAACATAGCTCTGTGAACAGTGCTAACTTAAATGGATTTGCAGGACCAGCACTGAAAGCACAACAACTGGGGGGGAAAAAAACCAAAAACTACTGGTCAGGCTCTTAGCTACTGTGCATCAGAACAGTTCCATTGAAATCCATGGAGATTCTCAGCCAGTGCAAATCAGTGTATCTAGACACACTGTTTTGACAAGTACTAGAAATACTATGATGGCTGTTTCAACTAATATCAGCAAATAAGTAGTCGTCAATTTTGCTAACAAATTCAGGCAAAACCCTGACATTTTTATTCAGGCAAAACTCCCACTGAAGTCCAACAGTATCAGGAAATTCTCCATCAGATTACAAACCATTTTAAAAAATTGGAGAATATGACATCCCCCAACATTCTTAAGAGTCCTTTTTACAATTTAAAGTGGGAAAAAATGGCTGGGACTTGTATTTAAAAAACTTGTATCTACTCAAGAAGATCATTTCCCATTGAGACTACAAACTTATTTCAAAAAAATAATGCATGAAATAATTTAGCAGCTGCCTACCAGTAGGCAGTATCAACAGTCCAGTGACATAACGTTTTAAAACTCCACTTAATAAAAGACATCATAGGGTGGTGTTCATTTGAAAGTTTATTGTTTTTTAGAATGAGAAATATTTTAACTGGATATAATTAAACCTTTCAACCATAACCTACCAATGCAATAATGTTATGCACTGATGATATTAAAATGCTATGTCTGTACTGCTTTGACACCAGCCCTTTGATCAATCCAGCCTATTACAGCCCAAATTTTAAGAGTGGCCACCAGTTTTGGGGACGTCAGCAGAGATACCTTGTGAACTATTTTCAGATGTGCTGAGTACCCACAACTCCAAATGAAGTCACTGAGGGCTACAGGTGTTCAGCCTTAAAAAAGTATCAGGGGGTAGCCATGTTAGTCTGTATCTACAAAAACAACAAGGAGTCTGGGGGCACCTTAAAGACTAACAGATTTATTTGGGCATAAGCTTTCGTGAGTAAAAACCTCACTTCTTCGGATGCAAGGCCCAACATATCTCAAGTCGAACACCAAAACTTTAGGGCATCCACAATCGGTAGCCACTTTTGAAAATGTTGGCTGAAATGTTTGGAACTGTATTGTCAGTCCATTTTAGCAACTAATATCTTGGGGCAGGAACTCTGTCTTCTTTGGCTTGTTGTAAAGTACTAGGCTCCTTTGTACTGCTCATGTATAAAATATTATTTCTGATATGAAGGCGAGGAGGGCTCAAAGCAAAATCCTGAACTATTGGATAGTCTGAATATGAATCCAGATCTGAATTTTGATGAGTTCAGGCTCATCTCAATTATAAATAAAATCTCTGAAAGCATAACTAAATAATTATTTTAATTTTACTGCACTATCACTAGCACTTCTATATATGTTAACCTGAAAGAGAGAACTCATGTTATTACTGTCAGCTGTTAAAACACTTAATAAAAATAAAGTTCCTAAGCCAAAACTAATGCAAGGATGATGTGATGGCTAAAAACACATAACTGCCGTTACTGAAGACTCCTAAAATTCCTTCAACATGATGCATACCATGGTTTGTCTCAGACTTTCTTTTTATTATAATGTGTTTTTTTAAACTATAGGAGAAACTTGCTAATTTTTATTTCACTAATGTATACATCTCATAAATCTCACAAAAAAATCCAAAACCCTGTGGTCTCAGCAAAGCTTTAAAAGGGTTAGATAGTGAGATCTCATGTTATTAACACAGGAAGCATGGCTTTGTGGTCGAAGCACGTTACTGGCAATCAGGACTGTTCTCTTCCTGGCTCTGTCAAAGACTGCATTATGTATGCTCTCTGCTCCATTTTCTGATCTGTAAAATGGGAATAATATCTACCTCATTGGAGTGTTCTGAGGCATGATTCATTACCGGGAGAGTCTCACACCGAAGACACCATATTCTATTCAAGTGTTATGAGAGAAAAGAAGTAGAGGGAGAGAAAAAGGTAACACAGATTTTCTTTGCCTTTTTCTCTCATTTTTGTGCCTCTGGGCTCAGACCTTGTCTCCTCTCTCGGTTCTGTTCAGCACTGAGCACACTTGTACCACTCAAAAAATAAAAAATATTAGCTTCCAAAATGTACAACACACTTATTAGCAGCTCTTTTAAGCAGGGATTGTCTCTTTTTTATATGTTTGTGTGGTGCCTAGTACAATGGGGCCTTGGCCTCTAGGCACTATTATAATACAAATAAATAACAACATACTGTGTTATGATGTATTCTTCTAATATAAAATGAAGTTGTACCTAAGATATGGAGTCCAGATCCCAATTAATATTTCAGGGTGTGGCACTTAGATTTTAAATTCAGGCCTAAATCCAGTTAAAACTAAAGTACACTTGTTAAAATAAATGATCAAAGTACATTTTGTTATGCAGTAATCTTTGTTTGTCATGCTTGTTTTACTTGTTATTTCACAGAATTTAGTCATCTGCAATTGATCTCCTAGTCAGTTGAACCTTGCTAATTTGCACTATCAGGAAAAATCAGTATTTTAATTTACATTAGTGGCCTGATGTTGAGCACGAGTACTGGTTCCAACAGGAGTTACAGGCTCTCGGTACTGTTAAGGATCTGACCTTTTGGACTTTGTACTAGAATATATACATTCAAAGAGCTAACTTTAGCCCTTTCTCCTCTTTAATGGTCTCAGTAGTCTGGAGGGACATGCCTGTTAGCATTTATGGTTAACCTGAATACTCCAGTAGACTTAATATGTTACCAGCATTATGATTTTTTTCAAAGGATGAATCAAGCTCTCATACCAGCAAATAAATAAATAAATAAATAAATAAATAAATTTTAAAAATGTATTTTTCCAATTAAACTCTTTCTCCTGAGGCATTAAAGCTCTCAACAAGTTTATATTCAGAAATCTTTCTCCTACTTAAGTAATTTTCATAATGGCAACCAGAATAAATCTGTCTTTAACACAAATAAATGCTAAATTTTATTCCACAGTAATTTATTATATTTACCATCTTGATGTTTTCTTTCCCCATTGAGAAGACTCTTCTCCTAATCAATCCTTGATATCTCAAGGAGTTTGTAATTTTCATCAATTTGATGATTCACCCACCTTTTCTTCATTTCTTCTTCCAACCTGTGTTAATTTAATTTTTTAATATTTTTTTTCAACCTTGCATCCATTTCATATGCTGTTTTCCCTGTTCTGACTCTAAAACAAGCTTCTCTTTTTAACTGGAAGAGGACACATTTTAAAAAGTTATTGAGCATTAGAACTCACAGTACTTTGCCTTTAGGCCAATATACAGATGGCAACTCAGTTCTGTAGTGATCATGCTCCAAGAGAAAAATGAGCACACACAAGGGAGGACTCCAAAAATGTAACTGCCAACACAACTACAACAAGAAGGAAAACTCACAGCTCATCACTTCATGTCCATCCTGCCTATTACAACAAACATTTCCAAGCTCTGAATCGTATAGTTCTCTTCTACTTCGGTACATGCTATGAAGGATGTAGAAGCTGCCTGCAATATTTTATTATTATTATATGTTCCATTTGTCCGTCTGATTGTGTTGTTTGCTAATAACTTTAAAGGGTTCATTC
The DNA here is from genome assembly GCF_011386835.1 of Chrysemys picta bellii. Lineage (NCBI taxonomy): Eukaryota > Metazoa > Chordata > Testudines > Emydidae > Chrysemys > Chrysemys picta. The sequence goes on from NC_088792.1 coordinate 200,700,791, forward strand.
AAACAGGGGTTAAATTGTACATGCATAGGAAAGTGGACCACGGCTTCATATAGCTCTATTTACCAATACATAAAGGTCTATGTAGGTGGCATTTGCGGTAACATTTACCTACACCCATACTGAGTTCAACAGTTGGGCTTGTAATTAGAGAAGAGGGAAACCTGGTGGGAAACTGGAACAAAGGACTTTTGGAAAAGATAAAAGGAGAACCCCTGAACAACAGGAGAAAGACAGGCAGAGACTGCTGGGGAAGAGACTGAATCCCACTCCCCAGAGGTTGGGGTGTGTGGGATAAGCTAGGCTTTTAGGTAAGACTGATATACATGTAGACTGCTCATTGTGTTAAGGCCCTTTTCTCTTGTTATGCTTTGATTTTACTGTTATGATTAAACAATACTTTGTTTTGGAAAGGCTATTTGGGTCACTGTATTCACCAATGGTCACAGCTCTTCAAGGCATGACTTGCAGGAGCTGAACCCAGTTGGGTCTGCTGTATAATCACAACTGGCACAGGGTGCTGTAACCTGGGGACCCAGTCTGAGAGTGGGAAAACAGAGCATTCCACCTTGAGAGACATGAAGATGCAGGACCAGTCACCTGAAAGGGTGCACTCAGAAAGACTAGAGAGGGATCAAAGGTATAGCTAGTCTTGAGCTGTAACACATGGCTGGATATGGTTTTAGGTAAGGATGAACAAGCTTGTTTACGCAACCTCTCTCATGCAGCCCATCAGAAATTTACCATGTTCAAACACTACAAGCATGTGCACTTCACAATAGGTTTAACCATCCTAGAAATACAACTTTTTAATGGCAGAATACTGTACTTAACAGATATTGAACCAAAGGGGCCTGGTGAATGAACTTGTCTAAACAGTGCTTTAGTTTGCACCAGAAGGGGAAACATTTTAGTTCACACCCATGGGTTGCACACTAACTGGCCCATTTGGACCCTACTGGTGCACACTAAAAGTTCCCCAGTGTATATTAATGTACTCCTGTTTCAAACAGAACTACACGTGTTAATTGTTCCTTCCCCCCCACCAGAAGCTGCGCTCACTGTTTTGTCAGCTAAGGGGGAAAACATTTTTAAGCTGGCCAATTGGAACAGAGGGGTGGGGAAAAACCCACACAGCCAGCCAGTCAGAGGGAAGAATAAAAAAGGGTGGCCAATCAGAGCAGAGCAAGAAAAAAAACCAGAGTGACACCGTAGATCAGTATTCCTTGGACGCTGGCATCCAGCTTGTCTGACCCTAGAACAGCCTTGCTCTCCCCACCTCACCCCACCCACATCACTTAAGATATTATTTGATGGCCCTTTTAACTTTCTGGAACTGCTGAAATAACGAAAGCACCACTGATGAATTTAGGACATTATTCCCTATTTCTATTCTGTCATCCTATTGCAAGCAAACTTTCAGTCCAAGAACCACAAAGGAGCAAATAATCTCTCTCTCGCTTTCTGCCACTCTGTGTACTGAAATATTTCCACATATGGCTGGGAGTCATTTCAACTGTGGTCTGGGTTGATGATGTCATGCTGCTGGCCAACAAGAAGATCAGTGGCACACATTTTTAACACTGACTTTCAGAGTGGGATGGCAAAATGCATCCATCCCTCAAACTCAGTATGGGGGTCATTGTGAGCACTGATATCTGCTGCAAATTGAAACAGAGGGATGAGAATAGAATAGCATGTAGAAGAACTGCACCTGAGCTGATTTTATTATTGAATCCTGATTAAAAACGTAGATAGGCTAACCTGGTTTTTGTTAAATCTAGGTTTAAAAATAATGCAACAGCAATTCCTGGGGGATTCTGAGATACAAATAATATCTGTATTATAGAATTAACATTATGGGCTTTTTCAGGCATTATGAGGAAATTGATAAGTTTAGGTAGATGTCACTGATTTTTCTAAGGAAGTTAAAAATTAAACATTAATTTCTCACTCAACTGCACTGACAAGTATTATGAGGCCTGGTCTACACCGGGGGGGGGGCGAAGGAGGGAGGAGAATCTAAGTTACGCAACTTCAGCTACATGAATAACGTAGCCGAAGTCAACGACTTAGATCTACTCACAGCGGTATCTTCACTGTGGTGAGTCGACAGCTGATGCTCCCCTGTTGACTCCGCCTGTACCTCTCGCTCCGGTAGGTACCGGAGTCAATGGGAGAGCACTCGGTGGTCGATTTATCACATCTAGACTAGACGCGATAAATCGACCCCCACTGGATCGATCGCTGCCTGTCGATCCTGCAAGTAATGTAGACAAGCCCTGAGTTTCATCATGCTGCTCTGTTCAGTGTCTACACCAGTTTTTAAACAAACAGCTCATTTACTGGTATTGGTGGATGCTCAATGACCATTGTTCTTGGTGGCCTAGAGCAGTTGGGCTGCAAGGTCCCATTTCTATGAAGGGGCAACAGACAAAGAGCCTGTTGTCTTGATGCCAGACACATGAGAAATCTCATTTTGAATCTCTGACACGTGCTTCCTTTGTTTTAATTTTTATTGGTTCATTCCTCATTTGTCATGTAACATCATCCCTTGCCACAGTTCAATCCTCAAATATAACCTGGAATCCATTACATGGAATAGGTATTGACTGAATCCTTTCACCTCTCCCCCATTTTTTCAAGGTAAACGATCAAACAGGACCATGGAAGCAGAAGAAGAACAAAGGCAGGTATACAACCTTTAAAAATGAAACTACAGCCATACATGAATTAAAGCATTTTAATGTCCTCTATGGCATGAATGAAAATAAAATAATGACCCTATGTTCAACCACAATTATCAGACTCTAATAAGAGGACATCAGTTCTGTTAAAAGCCTAGAGCCACAAATTTCAGAGAGATTCAGGAATATATCAGTGGAAAGCTTTTGACTTTCATGCTGTACCTGTAAAACTATTGAGAGTAATATTCTGTAGAAGACCACAGCTTCCATTAACATTTGTCAGACTAAAAGGATGGAAGAAAGAACACTGCCTTGAATTATACTCACTGTTTCTTCAACTTGAGACTCACGTCACATACCGACACAGAGATGATTTGTGGAATCTGTCTATGTACAACTTATGAATTTTGGTTGATTAATTCTGTATCACTAGCTGTTTCTGTGTATGTGGAGTCAACCATGTGCTGTTAAGGCTGTGTCACATATTGTCTAGAGCCAGGACAATGGAGAGCCATTAATGTTAATAACTGTACTCTGACCACCAAACAATAGGTATGCTGAGGAGGGTGCCTGAGCTGGGGAAACAGTTCAACCAAATTTGTCTGCAGGGAGGTGGTTTGGAGCAGTGCAATTTCCCCAGAAGGAGAAAAAATGAACCAGGTGTTGGTGGTAGAACTTCTAAACTCAGGGGACACACAGGAAGCTTGGGGCAAAAAATAGGAACAAAAGGGCATGTTTTCATAGCATAGGTGTAGCGGGGTGGTCACCCTGCTCCTGCCCGGAAGGTTAAAAACAGCCCTGGAGAGGGCTGTGGCTAGGGAAAGGCTGATTGGGGAAGCAGCCTCAACTGGGGCCACGCCCCAATCAGGCCACAGCTGACCCTATAAAGGGACCGCTAGGCTGGAGCTAAGTCAGTCCCTCTCTAGATGTTGAGAGCTGAGCAGGGTACCTAGGCTGGAGCAGGGCTGGCGAAAGGCCAGAGGCGCTGAGGAGCTCCGGCCTGGAAAACCCCCAGGCTGCAGGCCTTGCTAAAGGCCAGAAAAGGTACTGGGTTGCAGAGGACAGCCCAAGAGTAGGCAGAGGCAACAGGTCCAAACCCTCCTTGCCGATTATGAGTGGCAATTATACTGCAGTCCACCCCAGTGAGCGGGGGCTAGATGGTGACTGGCAGTAGCCAAAGACTGAGGTGGGGATAGGGGGTTGGAGGTTCCCCGGGGAGGGGAGACCCAGCAAGACCTCGGGGTACTGCAGGGGGCAGAACCCCGAGAGAAGGGGCACCGGGATCCAGGAGGGACACCAGGGCCAGCAGCAGGTGAGACACTGGCCTGCAGAGGGCGCTCCGGAGGCTGGTGAGCAAATTCCCTGGACGACCAGCAGGAGGCGCTGTGCCAGTGAGCCGTCGCCCCCTTACAGAGTGGTAGAGAATGTGGGTATATGCAGTCTGCCCCCGATATAGGGGGCAGGGCAAGGACTGTGGAACTTTTGCTCAGATGTTAGGAAAGGCGGGACGATGGATCCCGGGTATACTGGGGCTTTCTTTGTGGAGGCCCCAGGTGCTATCCCTGGTTGGGCCCCAGTGTCAGCGCCCCAGCGGAAGGGGGCCGATGACCTGCAGGGAATCTGGGAGGCCCAGGAGGGACGATGGGAGGCACAGAAGGCCTGGGAGATATGGACCTATGGGCACAGCTGGAGGCTATCTAATGTGAAAAGTAATTTGGTTTAGGTACCTCTGCAAAGCCTGAGTGTCTGTTTGCTTCACCCATCACATGCCCCTGAAGAGTTGAACTGTAACAAAAACCTAGAATGCCTACAAGGCTGGAGCTCTGAAATGGTGTGCTTAATCTACAGGAGAACCTGAGGGGTCAGCATTGGTCCCGGTGGCCTAAAGCAGCTGGGTTGCAAGGTCCCATTTCTATGAAGGGGCAACAGACAGAGAGCCTGTGCCTATGAAGTATGCCGGAGAGGCCAAAGAAAGAAACAGTGCTGCAATCTACTCAGAAGAAGGGAAGCTTAAGAACACATGGTTCTAATATGCTGGGACTCAAACACAGCAGCCTGGTGAGTGTCCAGTTATGGGAGCTCTATCACGGCTGTACATGACAATGACTAAACTCCACAACGTGTCATTTAGAATAACATTTTTAATTCTGATTTATATTGTTTTGCACACTCACTCGTTACTTTTTATTATGTGCACTATGGTAGTGCCTGGCAGCCTTAGTTGTGAAGCAGGACCCCATAAATACGAGATGCTGCACAAACAAAATGAATAGAACAAAAGACAGTCCCTGCCCCCCCCCCATGCTTTACCATATAATGCTGAATTTTGTTTTGTTCAGAATTAATTCAATGAGATTCTGTACTTTATTGTAAATAGTCTTGTTCCTATGTTTATTATCTACTCCAAAAAATACCAACAAGACACACGGTGGTTACACCAAGAGCACCTGCTGTACAATGCCTGGAACAAACCAGCTTCCATGAGCAAACACTGACACCACTAGACGGCTCATTTTTACGCTGCCTTCAAATGCTGCACCAATCACACAGTTTTAGAAGGTCAATCAGAGAGAGAACTGAAGAGGAGGCAAAGGGCAGACTATTTCTTCAGAGAAAAAATTTAGGAGGACTGACAGTTGTTCATGTCACTTTCTACTGAACACCAGTCAGTGTCAGAAAAAGACATGCTTGCAACAGTCAAGTAGTATTTGGATTTCAAATTGGATTAGCACAGAACTATGATATGGTCCCTTTTGAAGTTGTAAAAATAAAAAATTTAGAGTAGTAAGGGTGTTCTGAATCTTTGATCCCTTGAATAGGGATAATAAGGAAAACGATAAATAAAGAATCTCTAGATATATTATCTTTACACACCAATGTTACAGTCATGGTAAAGTTGGAAAACAAAAACCCACAGAGACATTTAGTTTCCATTCCTTACAGCTGCAGCTAGATCAAAGCCTAGAGAACTGCACATCTGCGTCTCTGGAGGTGCATCAGAATAGAAAAACAACTGTTCTAGCCCAAGAGAGAGAGAGAGAGAGACTTATCCAAGTGCCTGAGGCAATAAGACACATACTAGTGGAAGAAACTGCAGGGCTGCCCGGGGGGGGGGGGGGGGGGGGGCGCGGCAAGTGGGGCAATTTGCCCCAGGCCCCGGGCCCCACAGGGGCCCCCACAGGAATATACTATTCTATAGTATTGCAACTTTTTTTTTTGGAAGGGGCCCCCGAAATTGCTTTGCCCCAGGCCTCCTGAATCCTCTGGGTGGCCCTGAGAAAATGCAGCATAAGCCACAACTGATGTATCCTTGCCAATCACAGAATACTCTGGAAATTGCTCTCCATCCTTTTGTCCTCCAAGGAGGACAATTCAGGCCGAGCAACGCCATCTCTCAGAGACAATCACTCTTTTTGCCTCTAAATACAAAAGATGAATAATGATGACAACATTATTGCAACTTCTCCAGCAAATGCCAACAAATGTCCACACTGCAACAGGATGGCAGGGACTGGAGTAGAGAGCTTGCTACATGTCTGCTAAGTGCAATAATTCGAGAACATAAACACATAACATAAAACTTGCTGAAGGTGTCAGGGGAAGTAAATTATCTATAGCCCTATCCATAGGCTACACGAGAATAGTAGTGCCATAGACTTTGCTGTCACAAACCCACATCATAATCTGAACTCAGAAGAGAGGAGTACACTTGTTATTCTCTAAGTATCTGGTACTCCACGAGTTCACCACCATGGGCAATTAGGTCAACCATGCCCCCACCCCCGCCCCACGAAATCACAGCAAGACTTTAGCCAAATGCTGTTCAACATAAAACATATGCACCAGTTACAGTTTTATCACAAATGAGTCACTTGACACATTTGCATCATGGAAACCTGGCTAAATGACTCTTCATGCCCAGCGCTGACTCACATTGTACCTTTATGATACTCTGTACTCCACAGAGCCAGAGAAGACAAATCAGGAGGCAAAATAGCCATTCTGTGCTGTTCCCAGCTCAGCTCAAATCCTAAAAGAGGCTCACTTGAAACAGAGCCCTTTTATTGAAGCCAATTAATTTGAGAGTCTAAAAACAAGACCAACTTGGGCATCCTGTTAATATATAGATTTCCAGACACAAGGGCTTCTAGGAGGGAATGACAGACATATTAGGCTCAGTCTTTGGAGACCTACCTCTGATGAAATGGCATTGCCTTCTGTGACACTCCACGGGGGTACCAGGGCTATCAGGAATCTTGCTACCACCTGACTTTAGCGTGAGGAAGCCTGGTCTGCGTCTGCCACAGGTCAGCTCCCCAACTCCACCGGCCATGGGCAACACAAGCATTCCCCTCTAGGCCTTGTAGGCCCCTCTGTTACACCATAGGTTAGTGATTGGGACACTCCAACCAATTGAGACCTCTGAGTGACTCCCTGGAGTGTCCAGCCCCTGGTCCACTGGACACTCATAGTATTCACAGATTCACTGCTTTCAAAAAACAGTACATCCCAGCTTACCAGATCCACTTCAGATCACTCCTTCACTTAACACACAGCACTTAAATACGTTTATAGTGAAATCAAATATAAATGTATTTAACAAAGCACACAGATTTAAATGATAGCAAGAAGTAGTTTTGGAAACAAATGGTTATACATAAAATAAAATTGTAACTCGCATTCTAGAGCCTAGACTTAATTAACAAGATACTCCCATGTCTTGTAGAATATTGCTCACCCCAAATCCTTGTAGCGCTTTACGAATCTCTGTAAAACTCTATGCATCCCCTGTGCCCCATCACTTGGCAGCAAATGATGCCTGAGTCCATAGGCGCCAACTCCATGGGTGATCAGGAGGGCTCAAGCACGCATGGAAAAAAAATAGGGGGTGCTCAGCACCCACCAGCCTCACAGGTTCCGACCTGGGGCTAGCCACTGATCAGCTGTTCGGCAGGGCCCCCAGGGCTGGTCTTTCATCAATGAATGGCTGGCTGGAAGTGCTAGGGGGATAGAGAGGGCAGAGAGGTGGGGCCTTTAGTGGAGGGGGTGAAGTGAGGGCAGGGACTCGGGGTGGAGCACACACAGGGAAACATAAAAATCAGCACCTGTGCCTGAGTCTCACACTCCTATCAATTTCTCCACCTTAGCTTTCTCAGAGGTTATCTCCAGCTCCACATGCACAGCCAGCCTGCAATAGATTCTCAGACTGGTTGTGGACATAAACACAAGAACTGTCATAGTCCAACCACTTTCAGTGAAAATCCAAAGCCACCTAAACATCAAAAATAAGGCTAGTACCATGGCCTAACACCTGGAAACTCATGAACTCCATCCAATTTGAAAACTTAAGGAAAAAAACTCTACCTCACCACCAGGGAGTGGAAGAACTAGTAACTATTAAAACCATGCCTGACTATTACTTCTGGCACTAAATGGAAGCTCCCATCTCACTGACCACACAGAGTTGCATGGCTTTGGGATGATCTGCAGTATGGAATGCAGGAAGAAAGAAAACTTGAGTGTCAACTGCAGAAAATATTAGGAAGTACAGAAACAACTCCTCCAAAAGTTTTTTAAAACTTATGCCACTCTTATTAAGTCAAACAGATTCTCTCTCTCCTCTATTGCTGGATTGACCCCAAGCTGCTGGAGAGATGATCTATAGCTTAATACAACAGCTACATTCCAATGTCAACCAACAGGGGGAGGCTTATGAACACAGGAGACAGATTTCACAAGAAATGGATTATATATTATGAAACTTACTACCAGAAGAGTAAGAATAATTAACAACCTCTGTGTTCTCAGAAAAAAAAAACTAGGGCTGTCAAGCAATTAAAAATATTAATCATGATTAATCACGCAATTAATTGCGCTCTTAAACAATAATAGAATACTATTTATTTAAATATTTTTGGATGTTTTCTACATTTTCAAATATATTGATTTAAATTACAACACACAATACAAAGTGTACAGTGCTCACTTGATATTTATTTTTATTACAAATATTTGCACTGTAAAAACAAAAGAAATAGTATTTTTCAATTCCCTCATTACAAGTACTGTGGTACAATCTCTATCACGAAAGATGAACTTACAAATGTAGAATTATGTACAAAAAAAACCTGCATTCAAAAATAAAACAATGTAAAACTTAAGAGCTTACAAGTCCACTCAGTCCTACTTCTTGTTCAGTCAATTGCTCAGACAAACAAGTTTGTTTACATTTGCAGGAGATAATGCTGCCCACTTCTTGTTTACAATGTCACCTGAAAAGTGAGAACAGGCGTGCCCATGGCACTGTTGTAGCTGGTATCGGAAGATATTTACGTGCCAGACGGGCTAAGAATTCATATGTCCCTTCATGATTCAACCACCATTCCAGAGGACATGTGTCCATGCTGATGACAGGTTCTGCTTGATAACTGTCCAAAGCAGTGCAGAGCAATGCATGTTCATTTTCATCATCTTAGTCAGATGTCACCAGCAGAAGGTTGATTTTCTATTCTGGTGGTTTGGGTACTGGAGTTTCTGCATCGGAGTGCTGTTCTTTTAAGACTTCTGAAAGAATGCTCCACGACTCTTCCCTCTAAGATTTTGGAAGGCACGTAGATTCTTAAACTTTGGGTCAAGCTATCTTTAGAAATCTCACATTCGTACCTTCTTTGGGTTTTGTGAAATCTGCAGTGAAATCTTAAAACGAACATGTGCTGGGTCATCATCCGAGACTGCTATAACATGAAATATATGGCAGAATGAGGGTAAAACAGAGCAGGAGACATACAATTCTCCCCCAAGGAGTTCAGTCACAAATTTAACAAGCGTCATCAGCATTGAAATATGTCCTCTGGAATGTTGGCCGAAGCATGAAGGGGCATACAAATTTTTAGCATATCTGGCATGTAAATACCTTGCAATGCTAGCTACAAAAGTGCCATGTGAATGCCTGTTCTCACTTTCTGGTGACACTGTAATCAAGAAGCGGTCAGCATTATCTCCCATAAATGTAAACAAACTTGTTTCTCTAAGCGATTGCCTGAACAAGAAGTAAGACTGCGTGGACTTGTAGGCTCTAAAGTTTTACATTGTTTTGTTTTTGAATGCGGTTATGTAACAAAAAAAATCTACATTTGTAAGTTGCACTTTCATGATAAAGAGATTTGCACTACAGTACTTGTATGAGGCGAATTGAAAAATACTATTTCTTTTGTTTATAATTTTAAAGTGCAAATATTTGTAATAAAAATAATATAAAGTGAGCACTGTACACTTTGTATTCTGTGTTGTAATTGAAATCAATATATTTTAAAATGTAGAAAAAGATCCAAAAATATTTTTAAAAATTCAATTTATATTCTATTTTTAACAGTGTGATTAAAACTGCAATTAATCGCGATTACATTTTTTGAGTTCATCACATGAGTTAACTGTGATTAATCAACAGCCCTATAAAAAAAACATTTTTCAATCTATGTTTCCCAGAGTAAGTTGTGTTCGCCCACAAAGAGGCCTGTAAACTAACAGACAGCTTGATGGTGAGGTTTGGGCTCTGGTGAGTAAGAATTACAATATTCCAAACAGGGAACAGAAATTGTTGTTTTCTAATTAGAGATAGTCATGAAAAACGTTTCTGCACTACAGAAGTTTAACTGCCCAGTAGCTTGGGTACATGCAAAAGGATGAACCATGATTTTCTGTAGATTAGATGCCCACAAAAACCTTTTTTCTTTCAAGGCTTTGTCCATGAAATTAGATTCCCCCTCTCTATCAAGGTACCATATATACTCGATCATAAGCCGGTTCGTTTATAAGCCGACCCCCCGCCCCAGATGGATAAGTAAAAATGGCAAATTTTTATGACCCATTCATAAGCCAACCCTATAATTCAGGGGTTGGCAAACTTTGGCTCCCGGCCCATCAGGATAAGCCTCTGGCAGGCCGAGATGTTTGTTTACCGCGAGCGTCTGCAGGCACGGAGGTAAACCAAAGTAAACAAACCGTCCCGGCCCACCAGCGGCTTACCCTGACAGACCGGGACAGCAACTGGGGGGGAGGAGAAGCTGGGGGTCAGGGGAATAACCCATGACCACCCCCCACATGACCCCACCCCGGGATCTCCTCACATGACCCCTCCCTGTATAACCCTTCCCCGCCCCACCTCTAGCATGGAACCCCACACTCTCCCCATCCCATCCCTTCCCACCTTACCTGGGGCGGGCCAGGGGAGGATGTCTCTGGCCTGGCCAGAGCTGCTCCAGCAGGCAGGGTGGTGCGGCCGCAGCCTGCCAGCCCCGGAGCTGCAGCTGCTTCGGAGGCTGGGGGGAGAACAGCGTGGCTAGAAGAGGAGAGATTCTGGCCCCACCTCTTCCCTTCTGGCTCTGCAGGCTGTGCTGCCTCTCTTTGCCCCCTCTGTTGGGGGGGAGGGGCTCTGTCCCACCTCTCCTCCTCTCTATACCCATTCATAAGCCGACCCCCTTCTCTGATACTTCCCTTTTTTACTAAAAAAATTTGGCTTATGAACAAGTATATACGGTATACTTTGAGGAATAAACTCTGTTCCATCCCACACATACACATACTAGATGAGTAACCTTTACAGTTCTGCAAATAGCTTATTGATGAAAAGGGAAAAAATGCTTAATTTCAGTGTCATAAAGTCACCAGAGAAATAAGCGAAGAATATTACAGCACCTGTGAAAACTTTAAATCTCACTAGCAAATTTTTATGACTGTGCATTATTCTGGGGCTGTGAGAGCACTGACACATATTTTGTCAAGCTCTGGTACTGGAGAACTTGTGGACACTGAGAAGTGAAGCAGCTAATGGATTTCATGGAAAGTTCTTTGTTGGAGGAAAAACATCACAGCCAACATCAAATCAGCCAACTGCTCATATAATACTGACACCACCTGTTCATGCTACCATAAAGTCTTTTGAACCAACTTTTCCCCCAGTTACTTATTTTATTAAACCACTTACTGAAACTCACTGGCACATGCTAAGACACCAGCACTTTACTTCCATCTGGGAAAGCAAACGAGTAATTTCTTCACTAATACATGCCAATGCCAGGTAACTAAGATTGCTGTTGTTAAACACTGTAACACAACAATAATGCAGTGCACTCAGTTGTCGCTTATTGAGTGTCAGACCTTGAGTTTATAGTGCAACACACAATGCAATACTAGTCAACTTAGCAAGTTTAATGTACTTTTTTCTTTAACTCTTGCAATGTATATGGTATAAACAGCTATCTTCCAGTGCAGGCCTGCTTGTCATTACAACAGATGAAGCTACTAGTAAATAAATATAAAGGTTTGAAAGCTGAGGGATACTACAGGAAAACGCAAGTTTCCGCCAGTCTATTAAGCAGGGGTTTGCTTTGCACTGTGGTCTTAAAAGGACACTGTCAACCCAAGTTAGCTAAGTTCAGCAGTTTGAAGTTAATTCTTTTTGTTTCACAGCCCACCCACAGCCCCATCTAACTTTCCATTGTATTTTGTCGCAAGCAGAGATTTTAGTCCCAGGTGATCTGAAAGGCAGGTGGCAGTTGAAACCAATTTAACCAATTTCCAACTGTGCGTAAGCAATATTACTGTAGTTTAAAAGGAAATCTTTAAAATATGCAGACAAATCCTAACAGTGTTTTGGGCAGGAGTTGGGGGGTAGAACTGGGTGAAAGGGAAGAATTTTGTGCTGCTTGGCTGCTACTCTTAGCTGGATTCACATCAATACATTTGCTTGTTCTAAAGGCTTATTTTGAAGCAGCTAAGAATTAGCTACTGCCAGCAAGAATTTTGTGTGCAGGGGAAACTTTTATATTTGTAAGATGGATGATATTAAAGATAACAGAGTATCAGGTCACCTTTCTTGTGACAGAAGGAAAGCTGGGTTTCTCCAGTGCTACACCTCAATTCTGCCATTCCCTCATCGGGGATCCAGGAGAAAGTCTTCAGTAAGGACTAGATTCAGCACACTGCTGACTGAATTCTCCACTCTCATTAAAAGTAAAGGAAGTGGAGGAAGCTTTGCACTGGGAAAGTTCATACTGACTGAATGGAAGCAGGAACAGTCTTTAAATTAGCAGTCCCATGAACTCATAGGGCCTGATTCACCCCTGGTTTACTCCAGATGTATGACAGTGTAAATTAACTGATTTGAGCGGAGTTACACCAGCATAATGCAGCCACAAACTGAGCCCTGTGTCTGAGTCACACACTGGAACTTATTCTCATACTCCAGGGCATCCTATTTCATCCCCTGCATTTACTAAAACTTTTAATTATTTTTTCCAAAGGAGCAGCTTTATCATCACGGTTGGCCCCTTGTTTCCTTTCCCCTTCTTCCTCTTTATTTATTCTCATCTCACTTGTTACTTCTTTAAAGTTTTGAGAATGGGTTTTTTTTTCAGTAAAGTGTTTACAAGTTTTATTATGTTTCTCCTGTGTGACTGATTTGTGGCTGTAGCAGGGTGGTTACCCGATTCCTGCCCTGAAGGGCTTAAAGCAGCCCTGGGAGAGGGCTGTGGCAGGGAAAGCCACAAATAGGCTGATTGGGGAAGCAGCCGCAGCTGGGCCATGCCCCAATCAGGCCTCCGCTGGCCCTATATAAGAGGCTGGGAGACAGGAGCGCAACAGTCTCTCTCTAGCTGTAGAGGGAGATGGACCTGGCTGCAGGGACCCGAGCAGGGCTGGGGAAAGGCAGAGGAGCTGGGGAGGCTCCAGTCTGGAAAGCCCCAGGCTGCGGCCTAGCAGAAGGCCAACGGGTACTGGGGGTTGCAGAGGGCAGCCCAGGGGTAGGCAAAGGCAGCAGATCCAAACCCAACCTTGCTGGTGATGAGTGGCTTATACTACAGTCTGTCCCAGGGCGTGGGGGCTAGTTGGTGACTGGCAGTAGCCTATGACTGAGGCAAGGTGGGGATAGGAGGTGGGGGTTCCCTGGGGAGGGGAGAACGGCCAGGGGGCAGCACCCCAGCTAACGGGGCACCAGGTCCGGGAGGGATATGGGGGGCTAAGCGGCAGCAGGACACCGGCCTGCAGAGGGTGCTCTGTGTAGGAAAGAGCTAATTCCCTGAGACAACCAGCAGGAGGCGCCACAGCAGTGAGTCTCGCATCGCTATAGTGGCCCATGCCAAACTGTGGTGATGTTGGTAACTTTGTAAATAATATCAGATCAATTTCAAATATTAAACTGGATTGAATAAATAAGTCAGAAAAGATAAGTAAAATATTTAGGAATAATCTCAACTATTAAAATTCAATTTAAAAGTATTACAAATTAAGAAGGTTTAAAATAAAATGTAGAATGACCAATGTTTAGTTGAGCCTTGGATAAGGAGCTCCTAGCTTACCTGTATGGAAGAGGGTTGGTGTAGGAAAATGGTTTTGGCACTAAAGCACTGTCCAGGGCATCCAGAAATCTGAGTTCTGATTTTGACAGGGTTATTTGACTTTGGGAAAGTATTTAAGCCCAAACTTGCATAAGTGGTTACTAATTTTAGCCACCCAACTTAAGATATTTTAGCTTGAAGTTCATAGTTACCAAGCCAGACGACAATTCCAACTGGAGACAATGTGAGCTGCGGGTGCCACTTCCCTCAAACTTTGTCTCTCAAGCCGGGCACCCAAAATTAGCAAACACTTTGAAAATGTCAGCCTCAACCTCTCTTGGCCTCAGCTTTTGGAAGAGCTAAAACTATCTGATGTGGGTGAGAGGGAATTGCATTGCCTATATTAAAAACTTTAGTAGCTGTTTAGAGAGGGAAATGTTTGGTTTTCTTGGTGGTGTGAGACAGGCTGCAGAGGATACCACTAAGGTTTGAGAGACTGGGTAGTTAAAATAAGCAAGAAATTAATTGACAACACAGACAAAAGAAGAGTACTGCACAGATCATATGTACTATGCTCTATCCATATACTGTGACAATGAGCATTTCACCATAATCTATTATACTTATCATGAAAGTGTCAAATCCGGAAGTAAACGTGGCTGAAGCAAGCTCTTCTTCGTCCTCATTCATTTTCCTTTCCCATTTCTGATCAAACCAAATTGGGACCCAATTAAGTTTTACCAGTTCTTGCAACTTTAAGTACCGATATTTGTGACAGCTGACATATGTAGATTTTTAGGGCGATCAAGCAATTAAAAAATCAATTGTGCAATTAATGGCACTGTTAAACAATAATCACACCTGCATCAACTGGTCTTCAGCTGTCGTTAAGACTGCGCCGATCACAAAACGTCCGCAATTCTTCTCGCCTTTCTTCTCCACATTTGTCCAAAACGTTTTAAACAATAGAATACTATTTATTTAAATATTTTTGGATGTTTTCTACATTTTCAAATATATTGATTTCAATTACAACACAGAATACAAAGTATACAGTGCTCACTTTATATTTATTTTTGATTACAAGTATTTGCACTGTAAAAAAGTATTAGATGAACTGAAAAATACAAGTTCTAAAGCGCAATCTCTTTATCATGAAAGATAAACTTACAAATGTAGAATTATGTACAAAAAAACTGCATTCAAAAATAAAACAATGTAAAATTTTAGAACCAACAAGTCCACTCAGTCCTACTTCTTGTTCAGCCAATCTCTCAGACAAACAAGTTTGTTTACATTTGCAGGAGATAATGCTGCCTGCTTCTTGTTTACAATGTCACCTGAAAGTGAGAACAGGTGTTCTCAGAGAACTATTGTAGCCAGTATCGCAAGATATTTATGTGCCAGATGTGCTAAACATTCATATGTCCCTTCATGCTTCAACCACCATTCCAGAGGACATGTGTCCAGGCTGATAACTGGTTCTGCTCGATAACAATCCAAAGCAGTGTGGACCAACACATGTTCATTCTCATTATCTCGATTCAGATGCCACCAGCAGAAGGTTGATTTTCTTTTTTGGTGGTTCGGGTTCCGTAGTTTCCGCATCGAAGTGTTGCTCTTTTAAGACTTCTGAAAGCATGCTCCGCACTTCGTCCCTCTCAGATTTTGGAAGGCACATCAGATTCTTAAACATTGGGTCGAACGCTGTAGCTATCTTTAGAAATCTCACATTGGTACCTTCTTTGTGTTTTGTGAAAGCTGCAGTGAAAGCGTTTGTTTTTAAAATGAACAAAATGTGCTGGGTCATCATCCAAGACTGCTATAACATGAAATATATGGCAGAATGATGCTAAAGCAGAGCAGGGAACATACAATTCTCCCCAAGGAGTTCAGTCACAAATGTAATTAACACATTATTTTTTTTAGAGTGTCATCAGCATGGAAGCATGTCCTCTGGAATGGTGACCAAAGCATGAAGGGGCATACGAATGTTTATCATATATGGCACGTAAATACTTTGCAATGCCAGCTACAAAAGTGCCATGCAAATGCCTGTTCTCACTTTCTGGTGACTTTGTAAATATAAAGAGAGCAGTATTATATCCTGTAAATGCAAACAAACTTGTGTGTCTTAGCGATTGGCTAAACAAGAAGTAGGACTGAGTGGACTTGTAGGCTCTGAAGTTTTACATTGTTTTGTTTTTGAGTTCAGTTACGTAAAAAAAAATGTACATCTGTAAGTTGCACTTTCACGACAAAGAGATTGCACTACAGTACTTGTCTGAGATGAACTGAAAAATACAATTTCTTTTGTTTATCATTTTTAGTGCAAATATTTAATCAAAAATATGTACTTTAATTTCAGTTACAATGCAGAATACAATATATATGAAAATATAGAAAAAAATGTTTAACAGTGCGATTAAAACTGCGATTGATCGCAATTAATTTTTTTTAATTGCAATTCATTTTTTTGAGTTAATCACGTGAGTTAATGGCGATTAATTGACAGCCTTAGTAAAATTTATTAACCCCAGCAAAATACATTAAAACAAAAACTAAATGCATTTCTTTAAGTGCATATTGCTACTTATTAGACCCCAATGACTACCAAAGCTCTATATTAGATTCTGCTAGTTTTGGTTCAACTTCAGTAACTTACAGAAGTAAATGTATGTGTGTTTGACTGTTGTGGTAGAATAACCAGAAGGTGTCTCAAATTCTGTACTACTTTGAGCTTGTAAGATTCATGAAATTACAGGGGTGGCCAACTTGAGCCTGAGAAGGAGCCAGAATTTACCAATATACATTGCCAAAGAGCAACAGTAATACGTCAGCAGCCTCCCATCAGCTCTTCCCACCACCCCCAGCTCCTAGCACCTCCCACCCACTGACAGCCCCGCCAATCAGCACCTCCACCTCTCTCCCCGCACCTCCTGATCAGGGCCGGCTCCAGGCACCAGCCGAGCAAGCTCGTGCTTGGGGCGGCAGATTCCAAGGGCCGGCATTCCAGCCGCCCTTTTTTTTTTTTTTTTTGGTCTGCCGCTCTAGCCGCCCTATAGGGGGCAGCGGCACGGAGGAGAGGAGTGCCCTGCAGCAAACTTGGCAGGGCAGCCCGCGTCCTTCCCTCCCAACCAACTGGAGTGGCACAGAGCCCTCCCGGCAGGCGGTGCGGTGGGAGGGGCTGCATCGCGAGGACCCCGCTGAAGCCCTGGCCACTCCCCTTCTCTCTCTCCCCCCCTCTAGACCGGGCGCGCACTCTGCTGCACGTCTGCAGCACAGGTAGTCCCCCTGCACCCTGGCTCCGGCCGCCCTGCAGTTTTTTTTTTTCCCTCCACTTTGCTTTGCTGCTCTGGCTGCCCCATGGGTTTTTTTTTTTTTCCTTCCTGCTTTGCCTCTCCGGCCGCCCCGCAGGTGTTTTGTGTGTGTGTGTGTGTGTGTGTGTGTGTGTGCGCGCGCGCGCTTTGCTGCTCTGGCTGCCCCGCAAGTGGGGGTTTTGTTTTTGGGGGGTTTTTTTGTTTGTTTTTTGGCTTGGGGCGGCAAAAAAGCATGAGCCAGCCCTGCTCCTGATCAGCTGTTTTGTGGCATGCAGGAGGCTCTTTGGAGGGTGGGGAGCGAGGGCACAGCAGGCTCAGGGGAGGGGGTGGGAACAGCTGGAGTGGGGGCAGGGCCTGTGGCAGAACCAGGGGTTGAGCAGTGAGCACCAGCCCAAGTGTTGGTGCTTACACAAAGAGCCGCATATTAACTTCTGAAGAGCCGCATACAGCTCCGGAGCCACAGGTTGGCCACCCCCCCATGAAAAGCATGCAATTTCCAAAATTTATTCTTGTTCCTTTTTTACTGCATGCAAATGAAAAGTTAAAATAATTTATCATACACTGATACTTTTTCCCAATGGTAATTTACTTTTTTAAAATCCCATGAATAAGAAAAAGGAATCTTCTTATCACATTTATACAAGCTTAAGATACCTCAAGCTTTTATAGATTTGAAAATTTTAGTTTACTGGACACTGCAGTTCACTATTTAAGAATATAAAATCACTGCTGGCATTCTTCATAGTGCAGGTGTCTAGTAGATAATTGGCTGTGTGGTTTTATACAGGTCTGCACAAGTATACTTGCCAGCTTTCCATCACCACTCCATCAGAAACTCTGAGGGAGCCTTTTAAATTGACATTTTGTTTGATATGCACACAGAACGTGCTTAGCACTCAGAGCAAGTAATGAAATGAAGCGCTTTTTTTTTTTTTTTTTTTTTTTTTTAAGAGCTGTGTTGTTTTAGTTAAGGATGAAAATGTATTGAAAGCCGGATACCACCATGACTTCTTAATGGGTCTGGAAAGCTTAGTCACCCAGTAGAAATAGGGTACCTTACAACAAACAGTAGGCATTTCTGCACTTTCTAACTATGTATTTTCTTGTCTCCCCCCAATTAAATATAGCTAAAGTCCTAAACTATTGTTTTAAAGTATAGCTATGGAACAGGAAATGAAAGTTAGGGTCATTTGTTTTAAGTTTTGTTTCTGACACTACCTCTATTCTTTAGTGACAAGTTCTGCCCTCAGATATACGTGTCCATTTCCCATTGACTACTGAGCTCACATATCTGAGAGCAGAATTTATCCTATAGAACCGGGGTACCAAACATACAGTCTGAGGGCCGGGTTTCATCAGGCCCATGGACTTTCCATTAATCTTTGACTTGTCTACACGATCCCGGAGTCTGCAGTATGGGGGTGTGATTTGTACAGCATCCCAGGGTAGACTCTGCTAGTGAGCACTGATGTAGTTTCAAAGAGGACTACATCAGTGCACACAAGAAACATTTAGTGCACACCAGCAGGGTCCACATAGGGTAGTTAGAGTGCAACATACTGGTGCACTCTACAAATCATACCCCCATAGTCCAGACTTCGTGTAGCAATCCAGCAAAAACCTTGCTTACAGGTGTAGAACCACTTGGTTCCTTCTAAGAGGTGCTGGAGATGCATAAGTCTGGTGGAAGCTGACATGTATCCGGGCAAGGGGAAATGGCATGGAAGAGTGTTCACCCACCAGCTGGAGAGTAGATAGCCTGGCAAGTCAAAGAAAAGGAAATTTCAAATAAGTCAAAGGGTGAATGCCTGTTGCACCACTCAGTCCCTAAAATCTAAAATAAATTTAAGCAATTACTAATGTGGCTTTTATATTTTAATAACTTTTGCTGAATGTGGCCCATGCCTAGTGGCAGGGTATCAGATCAGGGCTGCCATATGAAATAAGTTGGACATCCCAGTCTAGAATGTTTTCTTTCAGATTGTAAACACTTTGGGGGCATAGATTCTCTTTTAATCATTGTTCCATGCTGAACAAAAATAATCAAAAAAGTAACATCTCCCAAACTCATTTTTATCCATATCAGGAACAAAACAAATGTGTCCAGATTTTAAAAATCTCCTCTTTCCCCTTCCCACCTACATAGTTCCTCCATGAAAGAACCTCCAGCTTTACTAAAAAGGAACATGTGAAATGCAGAAGTTAATTAGCAAGACAGCATGGTGATTCGGGTACTCAATTTTGACACACTGCAACAACAACAAAAAGCAACACAAACCTTACATATTGGTGATTTCATCAGCATTCTACAATGAAAAGAGATAGTGAGTCCTCTGCAGCCTCTAGGAACTAATCAATATTCTCCGTGGAATTGCAATGACTGAGAATTCCAGACAGTGCCATTCCATTTTCTCTGAAATCTTATCTTTTCAAAGTAAACAAACATGATAAATAACTGCTAAAACTTTCCACAACCATTTGAAAACAGATTCACCACTACAAAGTAATGAGCATCTAATAAAATGTGCCCACTGCAACCTTCTTGCAGTGGGTTGGGGGTGTCTTTGTGCAGTTAGCTGGAAGAAAAGCGATGTTGCCTCTTTAAGGGCTTCTTAAATGAGTGGGAGAAAGTTTACAGGGATGGACAAGAAGAGCGGGAAGCAGTTGTGACTCAGTCAGGAGAAGGTCATTGCACTGCCCTTCCTGCTGACCTGAAAAGAAAGAGGGGGTATTTATACCCCATGCAGCCCCAGAGAGGCCCTCTTTTACCAGGATTGAACACCCACCCATGAACTTGGCAAAAGGACCGTGTTCCCTCTTGATCTGCTGTGGACATTACACTAGTTGCCCTTTTCCTTGGGGGCTGGGAAGGAATTTTTCCCTCACTGCCAGACTGGCCAAGGCAAGGTGGGCTTTTCCCCCCACAGCTGGTCTGGGACCTGGTGGAGTGGAATAGGGGGTTAAGTTATAATGTCACAACTTAATACATAAAACGTGTGGCAGATGTCCAGGGCACGTACTCACCATGGAAGGGATATGGTTATTGGAGAAAATGGATTGGAGAAGGTTTGACGGAAAGAGAGCTGAGGAAGTGGGTTTGGGCTTCTATGTCTGGGACAGCGGGGAGCTGAACATTCTCCTTTTATAGCCCTCCATCACCTAGGATTGCCAACTTTCTAACTGCACAAAACCGAACACCATAGCCCTGCATCTTCCCCAAGGCCCCACTCACTCCATCAGTTTACAGATGATTACATGGAAGAAATTATTTGATGAGTGGACCTGAAGGAGGAAATGGAGTCACTTGATACAATGAAGTAGGATGGGGTGGCACATATAGGGAATATAATGAGGAATCACCACCACACATTTGGAGGGGTTATTCAAATATAGGTCAAATGTCAGGATTTTCTTTTTAAATTACATGACTATTAAACCAGCCACCTTTGAAAACAGTCAATGACAAAGTCTGATTCTGTCATAATTGATTATTTCCTTTTCTTTCATTTATAAAAGTGGTAAACAGCCTCATTGGGTCCTTTGGGAGCCACCATAATGCTCTTCTTACCAATATGTGGACAATATATTCTTATCGTCTTATCAGTATGTGGACAGTAAAATATTACACTGTTAAAGATGTCATGTTTTCACTGCAGGTTCTACCTATGCAGCAGCAAACCCAGGAGGATGGGGAGCAACCCTCTTTCTTATGTAATAAATCCCTTTACCTTCTCAAATGCAGAGTCTACTTGTTCTTAATTAAGTAGTACCATCCATAAGTTAAAACAGAATGAAGTTATAACTTCCTCTTAGTTCAGAGACTAAATCCCTCTGTAATCTACTACTCCAGCACAGTTTCATGTTTCATCACCAAGTTCCTCTTGCTATTATATATATATATATAATATATGACTTCTTATTAATATATTCAATTCAACATTGGTACTCTAAGCTTACTGGATTTTTTCTGACCAAGCAATGAAAGTATGCAACTCACCTTCCCAAAGTCAAGCCTTTGAACAATAAAACCCCAAAAGCCTACAGAGATGGGGAAATTCTTAACTTCTGTACCCATATTCCAGGTTCTCTAACTCATACTTAAAATCAATGAGAGAGCTAACCTTTTAGCCTGCAACACAATGGAAACTTTTCTGCAACAGGATGCAGTGGCAATACCAGGACTACAGTAAGCAGAGTATTAAGTCTGGCTTCCCTTCTCTCGCCCTTTGCCCAGGTGCTATGGAGAGGAGCTATAAAAATGGCTACTGGAAAGTCAGAGAACAGAATACCCGAGGTAAGACAAGGCTCTACACCCAAACCCTCAAGTCTGGGAGAAGTCCATACTAGGGATGTTTCTGGAGGGAGGGAAAGTTCTTCAACATGGTGCAGATTAAAAGTTTCCGGACTTCGGTTCCACTCCTCCTGCAATCTTTCCGTAAACAGACCTCCAAAACCTGCACACAGCCCCAATGTGATCGATGCAATTGTATGCAGGGGCAGAGGTCTCCCCTGCAGAGCAGCTTGCAGGAGTGGGGCTTTGCTAATGTAAGGTATGAAGCAGAACCTGATTTTTTGAGTTGAAGTCTTTTCCTAACTGTATTTGTTGGGTTTGACTCTCCCCCCTAACCACCACCCCAAGCCAAAGACTTGACTTTGTAAAGGTGACTTGCATCATTCCAATGTTTGGGAGCAGTATCACGGATCCACTGGATCTGTGCTACATCCCAACTTTTAAAAAGTCTCTTAGAGGAACCCTTCAGTGTGGAAGACGCCCGAAAGGGTCCCACTCTTCCTTCAGGATAGGCCTGGTAGACTCAACACCTTCAAGACTGAGCTCATGGGCTCCAGCTCTCCTCTTCACCCTCTGAGTTCTGCTCTGCAAGTAGGGTGACCAGACATCCCGATATTTCAGGGTGTGTTCCGCATCGCGACTGATCTTTGGTCGGGACGCAAATTGTCCCAATATCCGCTGGCAGCGCTTTTTTTTTTTTTTTTGCACCGCCGGCAGGGACTTTTTTTTTTTTTGCTTCCCCCCACTCCCCGTGTGTGTGTCACGATTTTTTCTTTCCCTCATCTGGTCACCCTATCTGCAAGTCCAACTGCGCTAGACTTCTAGTCAGAGAATTTTACATTATTCAGTGATCAATTCACCTCAGCAAGTATATGTAGACACACCCAGCAGCCTTTTCAAAACAGAATAAGTATATTAGTCAACTGGATTACAGCATCGGAAGTCCTTAAATTAGCAAATAAAAGTTAAGACATAGTCCATCTGGCCAAGCTGCTCTGGACTCCAGTCCAAGCTCTGTCTCTCTGTCCCTTTTCAGCCCAAGCTGAGCACTTTGTGTCTCTCCAGAGGGCCACATTTAATCCTGCCACCTGACACCTTTTCCTTTGCTTTCCTTATTTGTTAGGTGGGAACATTCTCATCATTGGGGCTCCCCGTTGTCTATTTCGGCTTCTCCATTGATATGGGTTGGTTTCAGCAGGTTCCAAGCCAGTTCCTTAACAAGTCATTCATTGCACCCCAGACAGTGAGGGGACACCTCATGTCTCCTGTTCTGCCCCAAGAGCAGACTTAACTCTTTTGCCCCGCATTGGGTAGCAATGCAAAGTACCAAGGGAAACTGAGGCACACATAGAATTCATAAAAATATTACAAAAAAATCTCACTTCATCATGGAGGGGGACGAATCAGCTTAAGGTAACAACTTTTAATGAATATCAGAGGCCTAGTATATAATGAGGTACCAAAGCTATGGTGTTTCTTCTCAAAAATGCTGGCTGATTACTGCTGTTACTCACACTTCATATTAAGGTTACATTTATAATGGTTAATATATGAGGTTATAAGCACATTACAGACACAAGTAGCTTGTGTTATGAGGATATCCGTAAAAGGGTTTTAAAGATGGTTATTAGCAACCTATTTTATTCCAACAATCTATTAACCATTTATTAAAGCATCAATATGTGTTAACCCTTATAAACACATCCTTAATACCCTACTGTCTAATTTTCTGTCAAATTACACCACCAGTTTACATTGTACACTACCATAACCAAATTATCTGAGAGGCTTTATATGAGTGACACACCAAGAAAAGACTCCTTAACAGCTGAAATTGGATACAGTTAAAAATAAAGATGTACTTCTTTTCCCTGACTACCAGAATCATAATATTTAGGGAAGAAAGAGGGTTATTTGCCGAGTGTGCACACAAAATTAGCACTGAATGACTGAAAACTGAAAAGAGGAAGTTGCATAAATGCAGAAGAATAAAAATGCAGGCAACCAAGGAATCAGACAGCTTGATGTGATAATATGGAAAAGTCATGGAAAACTTGGATTCTGCTACCACTGACAAAGTTTTCCTGGAGGCAGCTTAGTGTGGCCAGATGTCCTACTTTCAGTAGCATTGTCCTACTTTTCAGTAAGTCAAAATATGTTCTGTTTGGTATAAAAGGTAAAAGTGCTACTCTGTGACACTGTCATCCTACGTGTCCTACCTTGCTAGAACCAAGTGAGCAGCCTTAGGCATCATAAAGGCAGAAAAACTACACCATCTTCCTAAACACAGCCATCTCAGATTTTTTTTTCCAATTTACACATGTAAACTCAAACCATTTCCACACTTTTGTCCTGCCTGTCATCACTCATGTACTAGAAATAAAAAAAAAAAGGAACAGGTTTTATTGTCTCCTTTTTTATTTTCCTCTTGGCTTTGTCCACACATTGGATATTCTTTTTTACTAAGCTCAGCAAATAAAAATAAGTGCCATATTTTTTAGTTCCAAACATCTAGTTACGCCAAGTAGTTTGCCCAGTGCTGCATAAACCAAGGACTTCATAACAAACTTCTATCACTATACCAACCAGTCTGCTGTTGAGATTCCTAGCAAAGCCCTTCATGTACTTTTACTATAAACTAATGTCAGATTTGTTTTGCTTTTTAATTAAAAATTTAAACATTTTACAATGTCAAATTATTTTAACATTGGGATATTTAACAACTCATTAAAATATGTGCTACACTCAGGCCACATTTTTCAGTTAATTAAACAGGCCTTCTCCACATTTATGCCTCTGTTCATCAACCACTCATATCTTCAAGTGATTTTAGTTGTTGTGGGTAGTGTTGTGCACCATTGTAGCATTTCTAGCATAGACATAAGATGTCAAAAGTACCACTTATATCAAAGGAATGGTATCAACTCATTAGTCTTCAATAAGTACCAAGAATGGAAGAAACAGCAGCTGACCAGGACAACAACTTTCTTAGCTTACAGGGGCAGTTCCCTATGAATACAGATGAGCTTCACCAGAAGAGCAGACTGAAAAAGATATTTACCTTAAAAATATGCCTGATTCTCTAAATGCCTAGAAATAAAAGTATTAGCCAAATGGGGAGAGGGAGGAACAGTAATTAAATATATCCATTCAACAGGTTCAATATGCCTTCTGACTTTAAACACCAATTTGGAGAAGCAATTTGGCTACTATGATGAAACAAAGGAAGTCTAACCAACCATTACCACCGAGCAGCTCTTCAGAATGGGCAAGAGAAGGAAACAAAACAAGGAGGAAGAGAATTTCTTCTGAGTAAATCTTTTAAGCCCATAGTCCCACAACTGCAGGAATAAAAGATAAAGCTTTTCCTCAATAAACAGCAGTGTCTGTGCTGCTCTAGATAAGAAATGTGCAGCTAAATCACAAAGAATGGACTAAGGTATGCATGGGTTTAAAGTACAACAGTCTGCATGTTTGAGACAGACACATACTTTATAAACAAAAAGGGAAAGTACAGGACAAGTGGTTATCTATAAAAACAAATGTCTGGAGAAATACTAAAAATAGTTGACAAGTCTGATATATGGTACTACATCCAAAAGTCATATAAAGATTTGTTAGTTTTAAACAAATACACACACACACAGTAGTAAAGCTAATTTAAAACTATTTCCAAATCCATATACATACAACACATACATTTTTAAAATTAAGTCATTTCAAATAATATTTTAATAGTACATGCATTACTATTTGTGTAGATCAAAAGAAATTATACGATAACCGTGCGTAAAAGATTTCATAATTGGTGTTAACTAAAGGCATAAGAGGAAAAGAGGTTTCACCAAAGCATCCATCACTAATCTTAGAATAAAACTCCAGATGATGCACACCTGCATGCTGCTGCAAAATGAAACACAGCAAAAATAAAAAAGAGAGATTCCAATTGTATTTTATGCTATTTAAAAATTCTCAGCCTCTTATAAGAATAGCTAATAATTCTGCTTTGGAAATTGCTATGCATTGCGGTTGACTATCATTGCTGCAAAAGTAAAAAAATTATTTCTATTTAAAAGTTATAGCAAATGAACAAAGACTGGGAATGGGAAGGAGGAAGCTAGGAAAAGGGAAAGAGAAAACTGCCTCAGGAGGCAACGTAAAAACTTTGTTGGTAATATTGTGACAGATCAGACTTCAAATCAGATAACTGTGCTAATTCTGTGAACAAGTTTTCAAATCAACTGACTTTCAACTTTAATGTTTGGCTTTTCTGCAACACTGTCCAAATTAAGAGACCTGAAGAAGAGCTCTGTATAAGCTTGACTCTCTCATCAACAAAAGTTGGTCCAATAAAAGATATTACCTCATCCACTTTGTCTCAAATTAAGAGACACGTTATCAGCTATATTGATTTTTCTTATTAATCCCTGGATTTTCAGCTAAAAAAAAAAAGCTTCCCTATTTTTGTAAAGTAGAATCACTGTTTGCACAAAGACAGAGTGTACAAGCTAACTTCAACAGACACGACCTTTAGAAAGTAGTAACGTTCACCCTGTGCTTGTGGGCACTTTGACAGATTAGCACTTGGAGAGATCTCCAGGCAGTATTTTATCAGCAGGGCGCATCCAGGCATGATGTGCACTTTCACAGTGTATTAGCATATCTAGAGGAGGAACACTCCAGACTGCACTGGCCTTTCATTGCAGGAGAGACCTGAAGTGTGGAAAAAAAACCCAATGAAGTTCACACAGACATCCAGAAGCTTTGCTATGTACCTAGGACTCTATCATCATCATCATCTAATACTTTTATATAAACTAGAGAATCCTTTATAGATACTCACTCCCAACGTATTTTAATAATGAAAATGCTCTCCCCCCAGTCCCCACATCCCCAGATTTGCTGGTAGCTTTATATTCTGAAGAGCAAATAATCTTGACTTCCCTCTCTTTATTATTTGCATTACAATAGCACCCAGAGGCCCCATTATAAAGGTGTTGAACACATACACAGTAAGAAGCAGCTTCTGGGGTCCCACAGCACTTACAACCTAAATTAACAAGATAGATCAAGAACCTGATTCTCATCTCACTTACACCTGTAGGAAATCAGAAGTAAACCGCATTGAAGTCAATGGAGTTAACATAAGGATAATAAAAGGAGCAAAGGCCCGAAGAGTGAGTGAGAAGAGTATTATTATTCCTGTTTTGTAGACGAGTAACCAAGAAACAGAAAAATTAAGTGAACTGTCCAGGGTCAAAAAGGAAGTTGGTGGCAGAGCCAGCCAATGAACCCATTTCTTCTTAACCACAGTCTTGCTTTCTTCTCACCATGTTTTTGGTGGTCACCGAACCCTACTATCCAAGCAGGGGACTCCCCCTTGTATTCTCAAGTCCGCCTGCATACATAAGAGGACTCAACTAACAAAGCAGCAATTTGAGATTACAGCAGGTCTTCTAGGGTCAGAGTGGTGGGGGCTATATAATTAGTTATGTACAGTAGAACCTCAGAGTTCCAGACACCTCGGGAATGGCGGTTCTCCGTAACTCTGAAACAATCATAACTTTGAACAAAGTGCAGTTCAGGCTCCAGATCCAGCCGCTGACACTGCAGGCCAGGATTCAGCAGCAGCTGAGCTCCCTACTCAGCCTCAGCATGAGTTTGCAAGCTTGTCCCCCTCCCAGCCAGGGTGGGGGGTGGAGAGTGGGAAGGGTGAAAGCTCCAGATGCCTTGGGCTGGCAGCCCCAGCATCTTGCTGTAAGTGGCTGCCCCGTGCGTGGGGTTGAGAGTGGGGTGGGAACAGGCAGCCCAGATGTGCCTACCTTTAAGATGTAATACAGCCACAGTACAGTATTTGCTTTTTATTTTTTATTGGGTTTTTTTTTTTTTTTTTTTGGTCTCTGCTGCTGCCTGAGTGGTTACTTCCAGTTTCACATGATGTCTGGTTGACTGGTCAGTCCGTAACTCAGGTGTTCGTATCCTTGAGGTTCTACAGTAATTTGCTTTAATATGATTTAAGAAATCTTCTTTGACCCTACTTAAAGATAGAATTTTCAATCACCGCAGCAAAAGAATTGCTTCTCCTCACAGCTGTATTACAAAACATACTGAACTATTTAAACTTTAAGATACAGGAAAGGGGAGGGTCAGTATCTGTCCTCCAGCTGTAAATGTCCACCTGCCTTTAACATTTTCTGAAACCATGGGGAGACGGTCTTGAAGAAAGACTTGGACCTTCTTCATTAGTGCCAATGTGAAAGACCAGTGAGCTCCCCTCATTGAAAACACAGGGCAACAGTTTTTTAACCTTTTGGGCAAATCATAGAGATAACCAAAATGGCTGAATAGTAAGAAGAATTCGGAGATCTGCTCTCTCATTCTGCTTTAAATTCCTGCTTTGAATTTTCCAGGGATACACCTAGTATGTAGTCAGAGTTTCTTTACAAGATGTTAAACAAATCAGAACTGCTTCACTTCACAAATGGGATCAACAAAACTAACTGAGCCAGCTGTACCCTGGCATGGTGCCACTGGCTGCACAGAGAAGCTACCCCAGGGAATGAATTACTCTGACCAAGCCCTCAGTGTCAAGGTCAACTCTTCTTTAAAGTCATCTCCATCACTAAACCATAATACAATACATTTTACTTCATTCCACAGCCAAAGAATAATGTTTACACTAAAATTCTGGATAAGGTTTCCCCTTTCACTGGAAAGAGGCACACTTTAATCTGCATTCATCATTTTCAAAATAAATATTGTAAGTTAATGTTCCATCTTCTTTGTTCTGAGTCCGTATCTTTAGGGTTTGATGGTAAGGGGTGAAGGATTTTATGTAATACATTAGACAAAGCACTAACACTGATCTATTCCCTTCCCAAAAAATACCAAAAGAGAGAGCTATGGGTCACTGATCCAAAAAATTAAATGCTGGAATGTACAACCAACAATGTCACCCTTCACTAGCAGGCATCCTGTGGAGAGAAAAACCAAACAAATACAACTCAACTGTCTAACCAAAAGAAAACATTTGAAAAGAACAAGGTGAAATCCAGTCCCACTTCTCTGGAGGAAACATATCTGATTACTGCTTCAGACCTCTATCAGAGTCCGCTTGAATACAGCTGGGACATGTGGAGAAAATTTATAACATTTGTATCGTAGCTGGCTTGGGGGAAGGAAGAGGTTTCTTTCTGAGGTCAGGCTCGTGAAATTATTTGCTTTTTTTCTTCAATATATAGGTATTGTCCTCTGCTGCAGTAATTTTGCTTGGAAAAAATTGAGCAGCTGAAACATACCTGAAGGAGGTTAGTTTTCACCATAAGTGACCACCTTGATAGCTTTCACTCCATCTTCATCAAATTAAGACTATATTTTGCCATAACATGGTCACACTGACAAATTCCACTCTTATGTATTGATGGTCGTCAAACCCCATCTATGTGACAGTTTATTTAGATGGATCAGAGATTCATTTTTTACTAGTATTTCCTTTCTCTCCCACAAAAAATATGCACCCTTTCAATACCTGTCTCTCTTTCTTAAAAAGACTATATCAAATATTACTACAGCTTGTCAACTGAAGTGCATTATGACTGTATCACTATGAAAGACAATGTTGTTTTCTCAATACTCCAAGCCCGCTTCTGCACACAGATGTTCTGACCACATTTTCTGTTGGGTCGTTACTTGTCCAGACACTGAAGTCAGAACAGAGGGTGGCAGGACACTAGGAAGATTCCTGGATAGCATCCATTGTAATGGCAAATGGTAGAAAAAAGCATATATGATTTCGGACTCCACGAAAGAAAAATCGAGTTATCAAAGGTAAGATACCAACTTGTATATTCTTTTCCAAACCCAACAAGGTCACTGTAGGATTTGCTGGAATTCCTTCATGCTAAATTAGACAAATTGCAGGTACTATTGTCCTTGTTTGAGGAGAAGTTAGAATTGCTATCAGCAAAAATTGATGGTCTGGATGGGTGGGTGTAGGAGACTGAGTATTGTAGAAAATCAGTGATCTAAAGAAAAATGAAAGTCACCACATGTTGTATCATGTCATTAAAATATGAATTTGCCAAGTGGATGATGCAATAACTGAAAAATTTAGGCATAAGGTAAAAAATATTTGGGTCTGGTGCTGCCTAGTTGTAATAGGGGGTTATGCAGTTACAATCCAGCAGGCTCTGCAATCATGGGAATATTTCTATACATTAAGATACACCACTCTGTAAAAATGCACTGCAATATTTCTACTAGATTTTCTTTTGAAATACAAAGCATTTCATGGACATATTGCTATTAGTGTTTAGTACTGTAAAAACTTACAGTTACAAAATCCATCTTTTGACCTATGTTTCATACATTCTTCAAAGTAAAGGAATATTTTAAAAGACCAGCTAAGAAAGGTTTAATTGTTTTGCAAAAGTCTTAATGAAACAAACAAAAATCTAGACTTCCTGATTTAACAAAACCAAATTTATATGTGAAGATGATGAATCCCAACTCCAATGTTACAGATTGCATTTGTATGAAACAGACAAGTGACTCTTTTTGCATCTATTAAAACACAGAGGAAAATATACTTTTCTTTCCTCAGGTTATTGCCAAACATCCTTACAAATCTTCAAAATCACAGACAGACTAAATTCACTTTAAATAATTGCCAAGAGGACAACATTTTACTTGCATTCTGTCAGACCAACAGAAATATATGCAATTACTAACAGAAATGAACACAATTCTTCTTAGGCTGGTAGTTGACAGTACTAAGCAGGAAGAACATTTAATAGGAACTTTGTATACCATCCTATAACTGAGCTCTCCTGGTAAATACTGTGAAATATCAAATTCTGCACTGGACTGTATGAATAAAAATATACAGAATTAAAGAAGAACCGGTTGTTTGAAGTAGGCAATTGTAAGCCTGAATGAAATGAAAGAAAAATTCTACAGACAAACTTTTTGGCAAAATACTTTGCCTTCAATGAATCTCTCTCTAAAGAATTTCAGTTTAGTTTCAACTACTGCATTATAATTAGACCTTGTAGAACAAACACCTCTCCCTAAAACACGCAAACTCTTCATCTTCCAAGGATATTCCTCACAGACACTTTTTTTAAATATGCTGTTAATGGAAAACGGCATCAACATGTAGTGTGGGCTGCTGTTATATATTGAAACTCTAAGTTAAATGCAGAAAGCAAGTTAAGTAGCCACTGAAGAAGTTTTCATCAACTTAATTTAATTAAACAAAAAGATCCAAGCCCTAATAACTATGGCTCTGATCTAGGAAAGAACTAAAGTATGTGCACTTAAGTGTTTTTTTTTAATTTAGGTGAACTTCAGCATCATTTGGAAAAGCAGAGATGAGCTGGAAGCACATTGATCTAATTATTTGAGCAGACATATAGGATTAAAGTGACATTCAAGTTTGTCTGTACATCCCAAATGATGGCATTGGGGTCATACACCTGCTACAGTGCAATGGCTTGTTGAGTGTCCTCTGGCACCTCAACTCATATCTCTCCACGGTTAGTATCTTATTACCTAAGTAAGGACTAAGTGCATTCTATCGGGTTTACTGCATACTCGGGTGTGAAAACCTCATGCCTTCAATCACTTGTGACAAAGTTCCTCCTCTATCTTGGTGGGTCCTGCGCTTATTGGCGGATTTTCTTGCCTCAGAGATTCACCATGTGGGTTGGGGAACAGCCCAGAGACCTTCCCCTCTGGGAGAACCCACAGTCCAGGTCAATTGGGAGGTTTGGGGGAAACCCGGGCCCGCCCTCTACTCCAGGTTCCAGCCCAGGGCCCTGTGGACTGCAGCTGTCTATAGTGCCTCCTGTAACAGCTGCATGACAGCTACAACTCCCTGGGCTACTTCCCCATGGCCTCCTCCAAACACCTTCCTTATTCTCACCACAGGACCTTCCTCCTGGTGTCTGATAAAGCTTGTGCTCCTCAGCCCTCCAGCAGCACACCCTCTCAGCTCCTTGCGCCTCTTGCTCCCAGCTCCTCACACTCTCACACTACAAACTGAAGTGAGCTCCTTTTTAAAACCCAGGTGCCCTGATTAGCCTGCCTTAATTGATTTGAGAAGCTTCTTCTTAATTGGCTCCAGGTGTCCTAATTAGCTGGTTCTAGCAGGTTCCTAATTACTCTAGTGCAGCCCCTGCTCTGGTCACTCAGGGAACAGAAAAC